>NC_079193.1:177336270-177687520 GCF_029499605.1 Hyla sarda | reverse complement strand
TATAATGGGGTAATTTGTGGGGTATTTCTAATATGAAGGCACTTCAAATCCACTTCAAAACTGAACTGGTCCCTGAAAAATTCAAATTTTGAAAATTTTGGGAAAAATTTGAAAATTGCTGCTGAACTTTGAAGCCCTCTGATGTCTTCCAAAAGTAAAAACATGTCAACTTTATGATGCAAACATAAAGTAGACATATTTTATACGTGAATCAATATATAATTTATTTGGAATATCTATTTTCCTTACAAGCAGCTTCAAAGTTAGAAAAATGCAAAATTTTTAATTTTTTCATTAAATTTAGGAATTTTCCACCAAGAAATGATTCAAGTATCAAGAAAAATGTACCACTAACATAAAGTAGAATATGTTACTAAAAAACAGTCTCACAATGAGAATGAAAAGTAAAAGCATCACAGAGTTATTAATGTTTAAAGTGACAGTTTAAACTAACGAGAGGATAGGAAACTAGGGCGGCCCACTGTCTGATACTCTGGTCGGCCCCCTAGATTGTCAATCAGGACCTGGTCCCATGCATGAAAATAGGACAGAGCAGTGCACGGAGGTGATAGAAGCCTAATACACGGTAAATATAACTTGTCATCATGGGCTCAATAGACATGCTTAGGAAGGATCTGCACTTGTCATGGGTCTAAATGGCTATGTTGTGAGATTACCATAATACTGTGGCCAGCTTTTTGTGAACTGGTATTTCCTGTTTCAGTTTTCTTTTTTTGACTGCAAATCCCATAATTCCATTTTCCTCCCTCCCACACATCAGCCACCCCACCCATTGAAACATAAATGAGCTGCATCAATTCAAAAGACCTGTGGTTTTCAATCTGGGTGCCTACAGCTGTTGCATTAGTTGCAGATTGATCTTTCTCCCACCAACGATCCCTGCACCTATTGAAGCGGACAGGCTCCCTATCATCAGTGAGTCAGGTCTCGGCCGCATTGCAAGCTGGAAAAAATCTGAGACAACAGTCATTTTGTATGCTGTTAAAAATAAATATTGGGGTGAAAATCACATAAGAATTGTTAGAAAACCATCATAGGTACAGACACTATATTATGAATTACACTAACTTTACAGCCCCTGTAGTAAATTCAAATGTAAAAAAAAATCCTGGAATATCCCTTTAAAGGGGCACTCCCATGGAAAACTTTTTGTTTTTAAATCAACTGGTGCCAGAAAGTTAAACAGATTTGTAAACTATTTCTATTAAAAAATCTTAATCCTTTTAGTACTTTTTAGGGGCTATATACTACAGAGGAAATGCTTTTCTTTTTGGATTTCTCTTCTGTCATGACCACAGTACTCTCTGCTGACATCTCTGTCCATTTTAGGAACTATCCAGAGCAGCCTATGTTTGCAATGGGGATTTTCTCCTGCTCTGGTCAGTTCCTAAAATGGACAGCAGAGATCTGCAGAGAGCACTGTGGTCGTGACAGAAAAGAAATTAAAAAAGCAAAGCATTTCCTGTGTAGTATACAGCACCCCTAGAAGTAATTTACAAATCTGTTTAACTTTCTGGCACCAGCTGATTTAAAAAAAAAATAAAAAGTTTTCCACGGTAGTACCCTTTTATTGTGTTAAGAGAATTATTTTTTTCTTTTTTGTTAAAGTTTTAGTGATGTTTGATTTACTTGAATATTTCTATATAAATATAAATATAAAACAGAGACTACCCTCTGCAGTCCAAGCAATCTTTAACATTTTAATGTTCTTTTCCCCTTTCTCTTTTATTGATCTATTTTTATTAGAGCACATGACAACTGTGGGTTTAAGGAAGAATCCCCTTTTTCTTGTGTGTTGCATAAAAATTGATTTTTTAACAATGTAATTGTGTTAAAGATTATTGTTGCCTTTATTTTCACATTTTCTTCTGAAATATAAACTGATATCGATGTCAACAGGAGACAGATTATTGCTCTATGTACGTCTATACTGCATTTGCCACTTCTTGCTCAGTTTGTTCATCATGTAAATTGTTTGATTAAATCTAAATATTTACATAATACATAAATTGATGCTTTAGTTTTCTTTTCAAATTGCAATCTATATTATGATAGCTAAATGCAATACTGCCAAGCTTTTTATTTTTTGTGGAGGATATATGTTTGTTTAGTATTTTATTCTCCATCTTTAATAAACAATGGAATAGGTTGGCATTTTAGATATATGTTGTCATAGTAAGAGGATTCATTATTTTTGTATTTGCATATTTCACATAACAGACACAAAACATCAGGTGATGATAATTAAAGGATAGTAGGATGTTTGAATTCTTCACGTAAAAAATGATTGTAATTTTCACAGACCAGTGATTCAATAGCCCTATTTGTTGGCAGAAAAAAGAAGCATTAATGCAATAGAGTAAGCATAATAGATTATGGTATTCCAACCATATTGCTGAGTAAATTGCTTTGTTAAATTAACATACAGTATTATAGCAAATACAGAATAACAGCAATCATGACTGTAAAGCAATAAAATATCAAGTCATTAAAGTGGAAGTTTGTTGAATTTAAGACTTTGAAATAAAAAATTGTAGTGATTTTTTCAATGTAGTGCATATAATGAATTCAAGGATTCATGAATCTCAGAAATTAGACTGTATGTATTTAGATATGAGCGAACTTCCACTTTTCGGCTCGGCAGTTGCTGACTTTAGCCTGAGTTCAGCTTTCAGTTGCTCTGGTGGGTTGGGAAAGGTGGATACAGTCTTAAGAGAGAGTCTCCTAGGACTGTATCCACCTTTTCCAGCCCACCGGAGCACCTGAAAGCTGAACTTATTTATGCAGGCTAAAGTCAAACGCCGAGCCGAGAAGTTTATGATGAATAGAATTACTGGAAGTTCGCTCATCTCTAAATGTATTAAAATTGCATATTTAACCCCTTAAGGACCAAGGACGTACCGGTACGTCCTTGGTCCTGCTCTTCTGATATAACGCGGGGTTACACAGTAACCCCACGTCATATCATGGCGGGCCCGGCGTCATAGTGAAGCCGGGACCCGCCTCTAATAATCTATTAACCCTTTAGCCGCGCGCTCAGAGCTGAGCCGCGCGGCTAAAAGTGAAAGTGAAAGTTCCCGACTAGCTCAGTCGGGCTGTTCGGGATAGCCGCGGCTAATCGCGGCATCCCGAACAGCTGTCAGGATAGCGGGAGGGCCCCTACCTGCCTCCTCGCTGTCCGATCGCCGAATGACTGCTCAGTGCCTGAGATCCAGGCATGAGCAGTCATGTGGCAGAATCGTTGATCACTGGTTTCTTATGAGAAACCAGTGATCAACATAGAAGATCAGTGTGTGCAGTGTTATAGGTCCCTATGGGACCTATAACACTGCAAAAAAAAAGTGAAAAAAAAAAGTGACTAAAGATCATTTAACTCCTCCCCTATTAAAAGTTTGAATCACCCCCCTTTTCCAATAAAAAAAAAAACACAGTGTAAATAAAAATAAAAATAAACATATGTGGTATCACCGCGTGCGGAAATGTCCGAATTATAAAAATATATCATTAATTAAACCGCTCGGTCAATGGCGTGCGCGCCAAAAAATTCCAAAGTCCAAAATAGTGCATTTTTGGTCACTTTTTATATAATTTAAAAATGAATAAAAAGTGATCAATAAGTCCTATCAATGCAAAAATGGTACCGTTAAAAACTTCAGATCACGGCGCAAAAAATGAGCCCTCATACCGCCCCATACACGGAAAAATAAAAAGTTATAGGGGTCAGAAGATGACAATTTTAAACGTATTAATTTTCCTACATGTAGTTATGATTTTTTCCAGAAGTCCGACAAAATCAAAACTATATAAGTAGGGTATCATTTTAATTGTATGGACCTACAGAATACATATCAGGTGTCATTGTTACCGAAAAATGTACTACGTAGAAACGGAAGCCCCCAAAAGTTACAAAACAGCGGGTTTTTTTTCAATTTTGTCGCACAATGATTTTTTTCCCGCTTCACCATAGATTTTTGGGCAAAATGACTGACGTCATTACAAAGTAGAATTGGTGGCGCAAAAAATAAGCCATCATATGGATTTTTAGGTGTAAATTTGAAAGAGTTATGATTTTTTAAAGGCAAGGAGCAAAAAACGAAAATGCAAAAACGGAAAAACCTCCGGTCCTTAACGGGTTAAGGGGTATTCCAAATTCTTAAAATTGTATTGAAATACACCAAAATATGTATAATTTATGGGGTTATCATAAATTGTACTGGCTTGTGCATGCTCTGGCATGATTCAACCATTACAGGACATTGGCCCTCATTTACTATTCTAAACCCGACCTCTTTTGTCGGGTTTTTTTGGCGCATCTTTGTCTGCGCCATGTCGCAGACATCGTGCGCCAGTCTGCGACACTATGCGACATTTTTTCCCGACGGACCCGATGTGGATTCTCCCAAACCCGAAAAAGGGGCGTAACCCGACATTTCTGAGCTTTCCCACGTATTTATTAAGGTTTCCAACCCGAATTTGTTGAATTGTTGTGGATTTTTTCCCGACAGCTCAGAGGAGTTGGAAACCAAAACCTACAAAACCCACGTGCGACAAACAGGATGCGACATAATAATAAATACCAGGGGAAAAAAGCAGTCGGGTAAGAAAGCAAGATAGACTTACAACCCGATTTTCTTAGTAAATGAGGGCCATTGTGTAGTTTTTAATGTGGTATCATCTCCAGGAACCCAGCTCCTCTTTTTTCCAAGACAGTACATTAGTATCTGCTGTCTCAGGAGGTGTGGCTGGATCTTGTCTCTGAGCTCTAGTCTAGCCCTCTGAGTGATGTCACCACCTCTGACCAGCCCCTACAACCTATGCCGTTACAAATTGCACTTGTTTTTGCATGCTCTTGCCTGATTCAACCCTTACAGGAAGTTGTGTCGTTTTTTCATTTTCAATGTAGTATAGTCTCCAGCTCCCCAGCTCCTCTGTTTTTCCCAAGACTCAGCATCTGCTGTCTCAGGAGGAGTGGCTTGATCTTGTCTCTAAGCTCCAGTCCTTTGAGTGATGTCACCACCTCTAACCAGCCCCTATAGCCTACATCTCCAACTCCCTGTCATATATACATACAGATGGGCTCAAAAGATCGCATACTCTTGCAGAAGTTTTGAAAGTTATAGATACACAAGTTGACACGCAAAGGGTAAAATGGCAATGTAAGGTAGAATGGAATGTGTCATCAGACAATTACCTCTTGTTTAAATCAATTGTTTATGTTAACCATATTTTTTAAGAATTTCTGGTGATGTTTAAAAATTTTCCATTTTATTATCTATATTATATAATAATCCTCAAATTGTGCATCTTCCAATCTGGCCGCTAGGCCTAAAATTAGGTTAAGACTCCCTGTTCTTTACCAGGATGTACATGTATGCCCTGTGGCATGTACAATATTTAAAGTGAGTACAAGAGCTGCGCTCGCTTCATAGATTGCCGCTCCTGGCTGCTATTAGCAGGTGGGGACCAACACTAATGGTAGACATCAGTGATCATGTCTGTGGAAATGTCTGAACTATTAATATATAATGTTAATGAAGCTGTACAGTGAATGGTGTAAACGTAAAAAAAAAAGTGATTTAAAAAAGTCATGTATAAGCAAACATGGCACTGATTAATAACAGATCATGTGGAAAAATTGTGTCCTCATACAGCTGTATATTTGGAAAAATAAAAAAGTTATCGGGGTCAGATTAGGAAAATTTAATAAATACTTGTTAAAAAAAGTTTGACCTTTCATAAAAGCAGTATAAGAAAAAACATATTTGCCAAGTTATAATTTATTATGAACACACAAGTTTACAAACTGTGGTAGATCAACTTCTACATAGAAAGTACATAACATAAATCCGAAAAAACAATCTATTGTACATAAATGCAAGGTGGATCATCAACCTTGATGCAAGGGCTCGGTGGATCAGTAGAGGTCAGAGGACCCTAACTGCGGGTCACCTATCCTTATGACAGAAGCCTGCACTGGAAAACTCCTGTCTGTACCCTAGTGCTACCGGAAAGCAGATAATAGCTAATCCGGTCAATTATACAGCAGGACACCTTTGTATAGTGCAGACAGTAAGGCAGTTGATGATCACACAATGCCGTATCCCACACAATTTATAACAAACAAGATTGTCAACCAGTTTACATGCAGTATACCAGTTTGTCTATGGATATCGGAGAGTATCCCAGAACCAGTGTTTTTTTATCCAATGCGTTTTGCTGTACTGTGGCATCATAGTAAGCTCATCAGGGATATTAATAAGAGGTATTCAGAGGGTATAAATAACCCATACATGCAGATGAAATGTATTATATAATCGTGCAGATGGATAACAAGGACCCGAGGACCCAGTGAAAAGGATATAATTGGTGCTTGAGTGATGGTATAGTCTGTCCAGTTGAAGATCTAGTGAACAGATAAAGGGTAAGTATGGTGGCCCGTTCTGTTAGAGAGGTATCATATGTATGCTATGATGTCGGGATTACCTGAACTGGCACTACTTGGCCCGAGTAGTGTGGATGGATACAATTGCCAAGGTAATGAATATCGTATACACTGTATACAGGTGCACCTAGGGAAAACATAATAGTAGCGGTGGGGTGTAGCATGCTACATGGAGGAATTAGTGTGATGCACTTCCGGGCACCTCGCTTCTTAAGACGTAGGTTGCCAAGCACCACAGTGCAGACGCCGACTGGAGTCCTACAACACAACGGAACCTGGTGAATTGTTTCCCCTTTTTTTTTTATCAGGAGATTCACCACATATCTATGCTTAGTTGTTTTACCCGTTAGAGATACAGGCTGAAAGTACACACACTTAATAGGTCTGTTATTACTATAGGGACCCACCCCACGGACCACAACGACACTGCTGGGACACTATCCACAGGCATCTTCCCTGTACTGGTTCCTTCTCCACTGCAGGTATTTACGTAGGACCCATAGCAATACAGTGCGTCCCTAGCCTACAGAAGTGTGTCTCCATACAACTCCATGATATAATATGTGTTTCAGGTATATCTCCTTGTGCAACACAAATTGTCCAGCGCCAAGAAGACCAGGCTATCATCCTAGAGTCTTCATCTACACAATAGTGCCTATACAGGTAACCCTAGTTCCACATGTAAGGGAACTATAGTGTGTCACTCTAATTCCTCCATGTAGCATACTACACCCCACCGCTACTATTATGTTTTCCCTAGGTGCACCCGTGTATGGTGTATACGATATTCATTACCTTGGCAATTGTATCCATCCACACTACTTGGGCCAAGTAGTGCCAGTTCAGGTAATTCCGACATCATAGCATACATACGATACCTCTCTAACAGAATGGGCCACCATACGTACCCTTTATCTGTTCACTAGGTCTTCAACTGGACAGACTATACCGTCACTCAAGCACCAATTATATCCTTTTCACTGGGTCCTCAGGACCTTGTTATGCATCTGCACGATTATATAATACATTTCATCTGCATGTATGGGTTATTTATACCCTCTGAGTACCTCTTATTAATATCCCTGATGAGCTGACTGTGATGCCACAGTACAGTAAAACGCATTGGATAAAATTACACTGGTTCTGGGATACTCTCCTATATCCATAGATAAACTCTATGGTATACTGCATGTAAACTGGTTGACAATCTTGTCTGTTATAAATTGTGTGGGATACGGCATTGTGTGATCATCAACTCTGGTGGAGAAAAAACATTTTTTTAAATCAATTAGTGCCAGAAAGTTAAACAGATTTGTAAATTACATCAAACTTGTAAGTGGAGAAAGAAAGCAGTCGGCAACTAACCATTCTTCTGTTCAGCAAAGTTCTTTATTGCACATACTTACAACAGGGTTGCCCAGGGAGAAGATGGAGATGGACACACAGACACCCACTGCTTTCTTTCTCCACTTACAAGTTCGATGTATCTACTCCTCTGTTAGTCTGAGCACCACCAGCTTCTCATTAATCAGCCGCTACAGAGCTATAGCAGTCCAGAGGATCAGAAGTAAGCTGTGCCGATTTATCTTTTGTTTCTTTGCTATTTGAGATTTGTAAATTACTTCTATTAAAAAATCTTAATCCTTCCAGTACTTATTAGCTGCTGTATGCTCCACATGAAGTTATTTTCTTTAATTTCAGACTGGAAAGAAATTCAGACTGGAAAGGATTTTTTTTTTTAAAGAACTTCCTCTGTAGTATACAGCAGCTGATAAATACTGGAAGGATTAAGATTTTTTAATAGAAGTATTTTGCAAATCTATTCAACTTTCTGGCACGAGTTGATTAAAAAAAAATATAGTTTTCTACCGAATTACCCCTAAAAAAACTGACAGCCAGAAGTTCTCTTCTGTTTTCTGCATTCACCGGAATTGCTAGTAACATAAAATGTAATTAACCTAAAAAGACCTTGAGATAGTATCAAATTAGAAGACAATGTTTAGCCCAATTATGTATGAAATTGATTGGAAATACATTATGATTAATGAATACTATAATTTCTGTTGTTGCTATGTTGCATGTTATTATCATTATCCTGTCTGTTTTGCAAAACCACAAGGTGTCTGCAATATTGACATTCTCTTTTCTAAGTCTGGTAACAAAATACTTAGCATACTGCTAGCAATGAATGGTCTTCTGTTAGAATGTACTTTTCAATGGCATAATTTACACAGTCAGTGACGTGAAACCCACTCTTCTCGATTTGTAAGACACAATCAGAGTTTGAGAAAAGAGGGCGTATCCTTTACAAAACCATCAGATTTATCATTTTAACCCTACAGAAAGTGCCGCTTTAGAATCCACATAGAATTCCTTGTAAAATTATTGTAAAATGTAGGGAAATTATATTGTTCAATTGTTTTTCCATTACTATTGCTGTTGTTTATTTTATTTTTACATATATTTTTCCCTTTTCTGTTACTCTTTGATAAGTTTTATGGAATTCTTTTGAAGCCCTATCACCAGCATCATTCTGGCTCTTAATGGCCAGGACATTTATTTAACAATTTTTTAGGGTGATATATCTGGAAGAGGGCTCATATGGTCAGAATCAACAGGAGGATAAACAGTAAACAGGCCAGAGGTATATTAGCCATAAGGTCACATATATGCAGAATCAGCAGGCAGAGGTGGTTCAAGAGCCAAGCCAAGAAGTCAGACTTAAAGGTGTATTCCGCTGCTTAGCGTTTGGAACAAACTGTTCCGAATGGTGGAGCCGGCGCTAGGAACTCGCCCTGCCCCCTCATGCCATCATGCCCTGTCCCCTAAATGCAAGTCTATGGGAGGGGATGTGATGGGTGCCACGCCCCCTCCCATAGATCTGCTTTGAGGGGTGGGGTGTGACATCATGGGGGACATCACAAGGTCACGGCACTGGCTCCAGCGTTCAGAACAGTTTGTTCCAAATGCTGAGCAGCGGAGTACCCCTTTAAGGCTCTAATGTGTGTTTACAAAAAAGGTATGCTTTTTTTGGGCTCAAAAGAGAACCATTTAAAAAAAATCCAAGCATATCAGGCCACACTGGACTTTTCTCAAGAATGACCATATGATTATGCTTTAGAAAGGGCCATTGCAGCCTGATACAATTATATATAACAGCGTGGCCCCGCGTCATAGCGGGTTGAGACCCGTGGCTAATAGCGCTATGGTGCTGTGCGCTATTAACCCTTTAGATGCGGCGTTCAAAGTTGATCGCCAAATCTAAAGTGAAACTAAACTAATGCCGGTTAGCTCAGGGGGCTGTTCGGGACCGCCGCGGCAAAATCGCGGCGTTCTCGAACAGCTGTAGGACACGAAGAGGGTCCGCTTACCTGCCTCCTGGTGTTCGATTGGCGAATGACTGCTCAGGGCCTGAGATCCAGGCATGAGCAGTCAAGCGGCAGAATCATCAATCAATGGTTTCCTATGAGAAACCATTGATCAAAGTTAAAGATCAGTGTATGCAGTATTATAGTCCCCCATGGGAGCTATAATATTGGAAAAAAAAAAGTTAATAAAGATCACTTAACCCCTTTCCTAATAAAAGTTTGAATCACCCTCCTTTTCCCATTTAAAAAAAAATATAAAACAGTGTAAATAAAAATTAAAAATAAACATATGTGGTATCGCCGCGTGCGGAAATATTTTTGGTAATTTGTTATATCAATAAGTCTGATCAATACAAAAATGGTACTGCTAAAAACTTCCGATCACGGCGCAAAAAATTTGCCCTCATGCCACCCATATGCAGAAAAATAAAGAAGTTATAGGGGTCAGAAGATGACAATTTTAAACGTATACATTTTCCTGCATTTAGTTATGATTTTTTTCAGACAAAATCAAACCTACATAAGTAGGGTATCATTCTAATCGTATGGACCTAGAGAATAAATAGAAGGTGTCATGTTTACTGAAAAATGAACTGTGTAGAAACGGAAGCCCCCAAAAGTTACAAAATGGCGTTTTATCTTCAATTTTGTCGTACAATGATTTTTTTTTTCCGTTTCGACTGATGTCATTACAAATTAGAATTTGTGGCGCAAAAAAAACCCCATCATATGGATTTTTAGGTGCAAAATTGAAAGAATTATTATTTTTTTAAAGGTAAGGAGGAAAAAAACTAAAGTGCAAAAACGGAAAAACCCTGAGTCCTTAAGGGGTTAAGTCATCAAAGCTGTAATATGGCAAAACACATGAAATTTTAAAATGTTGAAATAAAGAAAGAAGAACATTTTATGGATTAAAGTGTGCTGGAGTTACTAAACTTCATTTGTGAATACCCCCTCAGCCAATGAGGTACTCTGAGCATCTTCATAAAACTGGTGATATGGTAAAACCATGAAGATGAATAGGTCAACATATATTTTCCTTGTTTGGATAGGCTGTTTTTTTGTAGTGGCTAGTGGCCTACTATATAGGAAAGTTGTCATGTCTGGGCAGGGAAGGAGTGCACACTATTCTCGCCCACTCCCCCTATCCCTGCCTACTTACGTACCCGCCCTAGGTAGCAAGTCCCTAACCATGGTGACGGTCCCTACATACAATAAGTGAGGGCAGTCCAGTCAAAACTATAATGCACAGAATAGAATCACTCAGACTAACAGATAAATAACTAAACATACACACAATAAGTCGCTGTCCACAGTCCGAGTTGATACCAAGAGGTTACAGATGAGCCAATTTGCAAAGCCAGGAGAAGAGTCAGAGAGCGGAGGGTCAAAATGCCAGATATAACAGATACAATATAAATGCTAGCTAGGAGTACACCGAGCTTGATAGCAGGCAAGTATTGAGAGTAGACTGCCAGCTTATATGGAGCACAGGTGCTCCAATCGAGGTCAGCTGACCAATCCAGACAGCTAGGCGTAACTCAGCAACAAGAAACAACAAAGAACCTGTCAGAATCTTTTAACCCTATAGGTTCTGACAAAAGTGTAGTCTACCAGACACTCTTAACCTCCAACAGGTTAATAGGGGACTATGGATTATACTTCTTTCTGCATCCTATTCTGGTTTTGGCTGAAATAAACTGCATAAAAACTGCAGTGCCATAAAAAAATTATTTAAAAAGAGATTTGTGACAGATTTGCAACATTTCTGCAATATTTCCATTTTATCTTTTGCATTTTTTATATAAATTATTGAGCTTACCTTCAAAACAACCCTAAGTGGGGTGAAAAAATTGTTACATTTATGAGTGTAGGATCTAAAATATGTTTTTTAATGTCACATGGTCTCGGACGCAAGCAAAGAGAGACGACCACTTTGTGCTACTCTATATACCTTATCTCAGTCCATCTGCACTGTGAGTGTCGCACATTTTTAACATCATTTTTTGAACTGCGTGAATATGTATACATTAGTGAAAACTATCTGCTTGCTGAGCACCATGTAGAGATAAGGGTCCAGTAAATTATATTAAGTCAAGATCACAGTTAGTGCTGGTATTTCTGCACTCTGAATACTGTTGTGCCAATTTTTTTCCTTCCATAAAAATGTAATTACATTTTTATAATGCATAACAATATTACTGTTAGTCATAAGAATGTTGCAAAATGAAAAATTTAATGTATAAATAAATATAGAAAATAAACTACTTGTATGTCTAGAAAATGTTAATGAATATCTATTTATACCACTTATATAAAATAGCAACACAGTCACATTCACAAAAAACCTTAAACCTTAAAAAAAAATATTTGATTAATAAACAACTGATATGATTGCTATTAATGATAATAGTAATAAAATCCTAAAATTATTTTGTAGTCTGTATTATCCCTTAACCAGAGGCCCCCTGCGCGTGGCTTTCCCACTGTTGGCACCTGCAAATACCAGTAGGCATCAATGACACTGTGGATATGATAGCATTACTGAAAACTGGGACAAGTGTGGCTGCAATTGACACGAGAATCATATCACTGTCACTTGGCTCCTGGGTCAGGATAATGACTTGGCATTATGACCAACACTATCAAACTGCATTAGCACAATGTCACAGCCACTTGAATTTTAAAAGACAGCAATTAGCTTTGTTTGTTTACAACTAACTATATCATTTATACATTTAAAACAATGAAAGTGCCTCTATAAGGTGGATGCATGTACCGGTATATGTTTATAATAAATATTTACTTTAAGACAGCTCCCATATTCTACCTTTACAGATTGAACTGAATCATTACGATTAATTGTTTAAATATGTTGAACATGAACATCCTTCATTTTATTCTAGAAAATTCAGCCAGAAATCTTGGAGAGTTAAAAAATTTTCAGACAGATTGGAAAACCAAAAGTGAATCCTACTCAAGTGAATCCTACTCCAAGCTAACTCAAAGATTCTTACTTAAAGAATCCTACTCAAAGAATATTGAAATTAACACATTGGCAGCATCTATTGTGGACTATAAAATGAGGATAAAAATGATCACAACATCCTCCAGCTAATAAAGAACACACACACACTCACACACACACACACACACACAAATAAAACTATACACTAGCAAGGATCAGTAGACCCCTGCTTGGGTCATGATTGACTTACACAGTAGGTTGCACTAGCGGACAGTACTCCTCTAATGTAAATAGAATGGAGTGAGCTCAGCTGTCAGAAGAACCTGGACACAGGTTGGAATTCATCGTCCCATGAATACATTTTTAGAGGGCGCATTACAAAAAGCTTCCACCTTCCTCGGGAAGTTACAGGACAACTCCCAAGATACCTCCTTTTACACATTAAATATGTTTTAAAAAAATTGTCTTACTCAGCACTCCTCTTTAAGATGGTTTGTTTACAACACATGCTGAAAGTAGACCTGAAATTGACCTCCCATGTGTTTCACACAGTGGAACTCAGGGGTGTTAGTAGAATGCTAGACTGTCACACTAAAAGAATATTTTAAAACACACATTGAGTGAACATATGAATCATAATTATTGTACTGTACGAAAAATTATAAGTGTGACACATGACAATAAAATAATTGTTAGTGTCCATCTACTAGTTAAAATTAACTACTAAAAATGTACCTTTAATCATACTACACATTTTCTATCACAGTTTTTAAGCCAAAGCCAGAAGCGTTTTCCAAAAAACCCTGTGGGGAAACCTAGCCGAAACCACAAGGCCCTGGTGCAAGAAAAAATGCCCTTAGCCCTCCAATCCGGCCCCAGATGTTCCTACACCCCCCAACCCCCAACACAATTATATCAGTAACTTCAGCAGCACTAATGGGACACAGTCAAGAGAATACACAATGATATCAGTGACTCAAAGGTAACATTTTCTCTATAGTCTTTTTCGTCTTCACCTGAGGACCAGACCACCATGATGTCTATAAACAGATGGGGCTTGTCTGATCATATAATAAAGTTTTCCAATTTTTTTCCTGAATCTGTAGGCCCCCATACACTTAAGATAGTCAGCTGGAAATGGGTACATGACAGCTCTATTGAAGTCTTTGTGTAGAGCTGCACTTGTGAATTTTCAAATTGGGTCACTTGACTTCTACGTAACATTGTAGTCCTGTATATCAATCCGAAAAACTTTTCTGGCCTTTTTATGTATTATGCTATAAATTCATCAAGTCTTGAGATCCTAAAACAGTGGTTCTTAACCAGGGTTCGATCGAACCCCAGGGGTTCGGTGAGTCAGTCTCACGGGTTCAGCGGAGGTCAAGACACACACCCGACTCATATGATTTGTGATGACATGCCCCACTTGTTCATCATTGGCTGCAGGTGATCATGTCCCACCTAACAGATCTCAGAGTACTGTTTTACCCTACTGTAAAGGAAGCCTCCTATCCTTTGTGGCTCCGTTCCTACGCCTGCATGCGTCCCACGGTGGAACGCACCACTTCCGGCATGGCCTCCCGTGACGCACTTCCGGTCCTGCTGCGTCTTAAACAGGGTCAGCCAGACGGTCCCTCTGACAAGCAGACAGCCTGGACTCACGGACGACGCGGGAACAGGTAGGCACACTGAACCACCGCTGCCTTCACTGAATGCCTGGCTAACTGTGTCTAGTTCATAGTTAACCCTATCCTTACACTGAATCACCACTGCCTGTATTCAATATTTGTTTATCTGTGCCTATAATCTTTTTTAACCCAATCCCTACCTCCAGCCCTTGTTACATACCTGAATCACCACTGCCTTTATTACATTAGTAGATTCTACAGTAGATTCTACTGTATATTTTACTATATACCTATGTTTTGAATTTGAAAAAATCATATTAAATTTTTCCAATTAAGAAGGGTTCGGAGAATGCGCATATGAAACAGGTGGGGTTCAGTACCTCCAACAAGGTTAAGAACCACTGTCCTAAAAAGTATCTTTATTGCAAAATCCATGCCTTATATGTTGTACCAGAGCATACAGGTCTCGTACACTTTAAAAATAAAATAAACAATGTAAAATATATGTTTTTAACCTGACAAATGTATAAATAAAGTCACTTTTTGTTGGCCAACAGTATCACTTATCTCTTGTTCTTTGAGGTCTCAAAACATATTTTCTTGATTAAAGTGGATCCTACGGCAATCACTCAAACCGCTCCGATAAGCACTTCCTGAACTTTGCAGGTATCAAAATAGGGGTCACAGTTACAACAGAAAGGAGCAATCATAATAAAACAATATTGTGAAAGAAGTATTTCAGCTGTCTCTTATTTAGCAACATGTTGAAAGTACAGTTATCAACAAAGTGAAACTTAAGCCCCGTCAGCTGTGTTCTATATCAAGGACTTCTCATTCCTTCTTCACTTTGCTCCACTTTGTTTTCACCAAAGGTTTTAGATATTAATCATATTGAAATATTTCCCAAGGGTTAGAGAGCACAAATCTTAATCTGATACATCACAAGCTGAGGATTTCACTGATGCTTTCCTCTTGAAAGAGGTAACTGTGGCAATGTGATAAATTTGGTAAATGTGGTTTGCATGATATTCCAGTAAAGCTATATTTTTATGTATTACAACAGCAGTGTACAAACAAAATGGACTAATAAGATTTTCACCACAACTTTGGCTGGTGGTGACAATAAATAAGTTTGGTGAATTAAAAGGTAATGTGATTTTTCTACAAGCAGAATTCTGAGATTTATCTATACTGTTTGACATTGACATTTCCACCCACTATAGGTGTCAGACTAAATACAATTTTTGTAAACCTGCTAAGTGAACAAAGTTTTAAACTTTTACAATTGATAAATTGATATAATGTAAGTTTAACCCCTTAATGACTCAGCCCATTTTCACCTTAACACTCTTTTTGCAATTCTGACCACTGTCATTTTATGCATTAAGAACTCTAAAAATGTTTTTTCATTACATATTCTACTTTAACATAGTGGTAAATTTTCCTCGTTACTTGCATCCTTTCTTGGTGAAAAATCCCAAAATTTCATGAAAATGTAGAAAATTTTGCATTTTTCTAACTTTGAAACTTTCTGCTTGTAAGGAAAATAGACATTCAAAATAAATGATATATTGCTTTACAAATGCAATATGTCTACTTTATGTTGGCATCATAAAGTTGACATTTTTTTTTACTTTTTGAAGACAATAGAGGGCTTCAAAGTTTAGCAGCAATTAAAAAAATTAAAGTATTCTAAATGACATTCAGAAAGTTTGTTAACCCTTTAGGTGTTTCACATGAATAGCAGCAAAGTGAAGGAGAAAATTCACATGTTGTTATAGAACCATTTTCTTTATTTTTACAAGGAGTAAAAGGAGAGAAATCCCCCCCAAATTTGTAACCCAATTTCTCTTGAGTAAGGAAATACCTCATATGTGGATGTACAGTGCTCTGTGGGTGCACTAGAGGGCTCAGAAGGGAAGGAGCGACATTGGGATTTTGGAGAGTGAATTTTGCTGAAATGGGTTTTGGGGGGCATGTCACAGTTAGGAAGCCCCTATGGTGCCAGACCAGCAAAAAAATAAATAAATAAATAAAAAAGCACATGACATACTATTTTGGAAATTAAACACCTCAAGGAACATAACAAGGGGTACAGTGAGCCTTAACACCCCGTAGGTGTTTTATGACTTTTCGTTAAAGTTGGATTTTTTTTTCACTAAAATGCAGTTTTTTCCCCAAAATTTAAATTTTTTACAAGGTGTAATAGGAGAATATGCCCCTCAACATGTGGGACACCATTTCTTCTGAGCATGGAAATACCCCACATGTGGATGTAAAGTGCTCTGCAGGCGAACTGCAATGCTCAGAAGAGCAGGAGTGCCATTGAGCTTTTGGAGAGAGAATTTGTTTGGAATGGAAGTCAGGGGCCATGTGCTTTTACAAAGCCCCCATGGTGCCAACACAGGGGACCCCCCCTCCCCACATTTCCCCTCACAACACCCCTCACAGAATTTAATAAGGGGTACAGTGAGCATTTACACCCCACTGGCATTTTACAGATCTTTGGAACAGTAGGCTGTGCAAATGAAAAATTACATCTTTCATTTTCACGGACCACTGTTCCACCTGTGGTGCTTAAATGCTCACTGTACCCCTTATTACATTAGGTGAGGAGTGTAGTTTCCAAAATAAGGGTCCATTGTTCTGGCACTATGGGAGCTTTGTAAACACACGCGGCCTTCAATTCCGGACAAATTTTCTCTCCAAAAGCCCAATGGCGCTCACTCTCTTCTGAGCATTGTAGTTCACTCGCAGTGCATTTTACATCGACATATGGGGTATGTCCTTACTCAGAAAAAATGGCATTACACATTTTGGGGTCTTTTCTCCTATTTTCCCTTGTGAAAATGAAAGATTTAGGGTAAGACAAGCATTTTAGTGAAATTTTTGTTTTCCATTTTCCCATCCAAATTTCATGAAAATTTGTCAAACACCTGTAGGGTGTTATGGCTCACTATACCCCTTGTTACATTCCGATACCTCCGATACCAAAATTACCCTATGGCAGTGGTTCCCAAACAGGGTTCCTCCAGCTGTTGCACAACTCACAGTATGCCTGGACAGTCAATGGCTGTCCGGCAATACTGGGAGTTGTTGTTTTGCAACAGCCGGAGGCTCCATTTTGAAAACGGTGCTGTACCAGACGTTTTTCATTTTTATTGGGGGGGGGGGGGGGGGTAGGGGTAACTGTGTAGGGGTATATGTATATGTAGTGTTTCACTTTTTATTTTATGTAGGTGTAGTGTAGTGTTTTTAGGGTACATTCACACGGGCAGGGGTTTCCAGCGAGTGAGTTTGAGCTGCAGCGGAAAATTTGCTGCATCTCAAACTTTCAGCGAGAAACTGTAAACCCCCGCTGTAAACCCCCGCCCGTGTAAATGTACCCTGTACATTCATATGGGAGGGGGGTCAAACCACCAGCTGTTGCAAAACTACAACTCCCAGCATATCATTTGGCTGTCTGTGCATGCTGAGAGTTTGTTACTTAACTTCAGTTGTTGCAAAACTACAACTACAACTCCCAGCATGTACGGTCTATCAGGGTATGCTGAGAGTTTTAGTTTGCAACAGCTGGAGGGCACTGGTTATGAAACAATGATTTAGGTAACAAACTCAGTATTTTGCAACCAGTGTGCCTTCAGCTGTGGCAAAACTACAACTCCCAGCATGCACTTACAGCCAAAGGGCATGCTGGGACTTGTAGTAATGCAACAGCTGGAGGCACAAACATGTTCCTCCAGCTGTTGCATAACTACAACCCACAGCATGTACAAACTACCAAAGGGCATGCTGGAACTTGTAGTTGTGCCTTCTTTAGTTGTGCCTTCTCCTTTTGTGCATGCTGGGAGTTGTTGCTAAGTGGGCGAGCGGTGGGACCAGAAATACTCAGAACGTACAGGTACGCCCTGAGTCCTTAAGGGTCGGGTTTTAGGGTCCCCAAGAGGTTAGTAACTTTGTAAATACATTAGTTGTCTTGTAATTACTCTAAATTACAGCCTGTAAAAGGACTTCTTTACACACTGTTTTCAGCATTTTCTTTAGCAGAAAAAAAGCCATGAATTCAAGTATTTCTAATTTTTCTTTTCCAATGGCATTTTTGTGGCGTTTTTGTTGTGTTACAATTGTAAAATCCTTTTCTTTTTTTAAAGGAACCTTGTATGTTATGCTATTCTTACCGGGTTCAGAGCATAACATAGGGACAAGAACTCAGTTTTCATGGAAACAGCTGTCAATAATTAATTCCTCCCAGCGCATTGGCCCAGATAAAATGGCCTTTAGACTAGCCATCTATTATTTGGCTTAGTTAATGTCACGTATAGGCGGGGGCAATGCAAATGCAGGTATGTTGGCCAGTGAAATCAAGAGCGCTGTTCACACTGGACACACTAGACACCCCACTGCAAGCATGGAAGGAGATCAATACTAAAGCAAAATAGACTCCTAGCTTGTGGGCACACTCCACCGTGTGAAAATGATACTAGCCTAATGAAAAAATCCTAAATAAAAGAAAACACAGATACAAGACTCACTTACTCCTAGATGGATTAGCCCAAGGCTCAGAAAAGGATTCTATCCTAAGAGATGCTGGATCAAGCAGGGTCAAAACAAAACGCACAGTGTGAATACGGACTAAAGAAACACAAAGCAGAAGGAATACAAAAATACTAAAACCCAATAAAGGTACTAAAACAAGGCAAACAAAAATCAATATATTAAACAAGACAGATAATTATGGTTAAAACTCAGGATATGTGCACAGACAGACATAGTGAACAACATCCAACATGGTCACAGTACAGGTCTAATAACCATCACAGAACCAGCACCTTATATATTTTTTTCCCAGTGCTGTAGGCTGGAAAGTCATCTTTTCCCATCCCAGTGAAAAAGAATACAGAAACTTCTCAGACATAAACAATGTCTGAAGAGGACCCAAAGCAGAAAATACAAAATGCAGATAAACAGACATTACAGTACTCCCCCTTTAAAGAGGGGTCACTGGACAAAAAATACAAACAAAACATGAAACTGATTTTTTTTTAATAAAAAATACCTGGGCGCCCAGTTGGCCTCACGATTGCCACCTGGACACAGATGCTTGGCACATAAACGGAGGTACGCCATCACTGCAGCTTCCAGGACTGGCCGAAGGGGTCCATGCTAGTGTTGCTCGTGAATATTCACAATTCAAATTTAAATCGCGAATAGCGCATATTTGCGAATTAGCGAATATTGAGAATATAGCACTATGTATTCGTAATTACGAATATTCGTTTTTTTCCTCATATGCGAAAATGTATTCGCATATGCGAAAATCCATGTGCATATGCGCATATTCGTGAATATTGAGTCCTCCCTTATTTGATGCTATAGCGAACTATGATTGGTGTATTAAAGGACATCTGCAGCGTTACAAACACTTATCCCCTATCCTCAAGATAAGGGATAAGTGTTTGATCGCGGGGGGTCCGAACGCTGGGGCCCCCAGCGATCTCCTGTACGGGGCCGCGGCTCTCCCGTGCAGGGGGCGTGCCAGCCGCAGCATGACGTTGCGGCCGGCACGCCTCCTCCATACATCTCTATGGGAGAGGCGGGGAGGCAGCATTCGTGCCCCCCCGCATCCCTAAAAGAACTGTATGGGGACGGGGAGGAGACGGGGAGTCACCGTCGACCTCTAGGTCGACGCTACGCGCCTTAGCGCTCACCATGAGCGCTTATGGCGGCGCCCCGTTAGGGAGATCGGGGGGGTCCCAGCGGTCGGACCCCCCGCGATCAAACACTTATCCCCTATCGTGTGGATAGGGGATAAGTGTAATGCCGCTGCAGTTGTCCTTTAACTCTGAAATTTTTTGCCCAATGAAACCAAAAAGCCCATTGTGGTCTATGGGGATCTCATGGCATGTAATAGAGTAAGATAAGCAGGACCTTCTCGGCAGCACAGTGGAATGGGAGACCACCACGGGTTCGAGTCCTGGGGTGGGATAAAGTGTTACAGTGTTGTGGTTTAACTTTTTTTTCCTGGAAAATCTGCTGAGTTGCCCATAGCAGCCAATCAGATTGCTTCTTTTATTTTTGACAAGGCCTCTGGAAATCGAAAGAAGCGATCTGATTGGTTGCACACTTCTGAGTGGTCCCAGCACCGACTTGTTTTGCCAGAAGCCGCTACTGATGGCATCTCTGCCCAGAATTTCTCAGAGAGGAGATTCCTTAGTTTGACACTTTTGTCTCATCACCTCTGTGTTTTTGTAGTAATTCTTATTTTCTTCATGCTGATCATATGCAACGTGCAGGGTTGTAAGCACTGAATGTACTGAAACAATCTCTTTGTCAGTACAGCCCTTGCTTTACTGTTTCCTCATACAGAGAGTTGTAGAGATCAGAAGAGGACAATTTTAAGAATAGTCATTTTCATACAAAAAGTTATAATTCTTTACAAGTAGTAAAATAAAACTTATAATTTGAGTATCATTATAATTGGATAGGCCTACATTATTTAGATATTGTGTCATTTTTACTGAAAAGTGCACTGCGTAGAAACAAAAGCCTCCAAAAGTTGCAAAATAGTGTGGTTTTTGTTTTCAACTATTTTTTTTTGTTTATTTGTAGATTTTGTGTTAAAATGAGTGATGTCATTGTAAAGTACAATTAGTAGCACACAAAAACAAGGCCTCACATGGGTCTGTATGTTGAAAATAGAAAGAGTTATGGCTATTGGAAGGTGAGAAGAAAAAATAAAAGTGCAAAATGGGTTTAGGAAACATCCATGTGAATGCAAGAACCCAAGGAGCATTGCCCTGAGCAACCAGCAGAGCATTGCCCTGAACATCATACATCCATGTGCTAAAAACATGATTCATCGGACCAGGCAACAACCTGAAATAAACTATGTGTTTTTACCAGATCAGTATTAACGTTTTTAGCAATTTGTGCACAGTAACTTTTCTGTGGAACTGGATCAGACAGGCTAGCTTTCACTCTCAATGCACATCAACAAGCTCTAAAGGGGTTTTCTAGTTTTAGAATTTTGTTTTACAAAAAAACAACCCCAAATGGTTTGAAACAACAAAGCAGCAGTTCCTTACCTCTCTGATTCTGTGCTGATATCATGTTCAGGCTTCTGTCTGCACTCAGTTTTTCTTTTGGAGCGGACATCACATGACTACTTAATTGAATACATGGATAACCCCTTTAAGGTCCCATAGTCCTTTTCTGATAGGGCCTCTATGTGTAACTCTGCGGCTATGCAGCATATCAATGAGCCATGGGTGCCCAGATGCCACTTCACTGTTTGTCCTGTACTACAGTACTACAGGGAGCACCGCAGAAGACCTGCTGTTTTAGGAAAGTCACTGAGATCCTTACACTTGCTCATTTTACTTCAAGAACTGACTGTTTACCTGCTTCCTATTTAAGGGCTCATTCACATCACGTTTTGCGGAAACTGCAGCCCGTGTCGCACCCCATTCATTTGAATGAGTTGGACAAAGACATTTTTAGACCGCTACTGATCTTCTTGCCGGACTGAAAACCATGGTCTGCCATGGTTTTTAGTCCGGCAATAAAACTGATACGATTCAAAAATGAGCTGACCGGTTTCAAATGAATGAGGTGCGGGTCCGGTGGGGATATGGCAGTGGACGGTTTTTAAATTCTCCTGCCGGATCAGGCTGCCATATCCCCAAAATGGGGTGCTAATGCACTCTTAAGTGGTCACAGATTCTATTAGTCAACCACAATGTACACAGTATACAACACAAATGGCAATTTGTAAGAATATGTAAAATATGGTATTTGGTACCGGTATGGTATTTGGTATTGCTATGCTATAGCGATGGTCATCAGAGTGCCCAGGAGGTATGTCAATTGTCTGTTCTGAAATCAGTGCTTACCAAATATTTATTGTTTGTATTTTTATGGCCGTCCTATAGATGAGTGATCCCCAACCCAGTCATCAAAGCCCACCACCATTTCAGGTTTTTTCAGTTACTCCATTGAAATAGAACATGGGGAAACGCAAATCATGGACTGTTGATTGGCCTTGAGGACTGGGTTGGGGACCCCTGCTATAGTTGTTTATTTTGTAAGTGTCACTGTCCCACTGTTGATGATCCCTTTTTGGGAGATAACTAACAATATTAGATGATTCATAAACTAATGATTCCACGTCACCTTTTAAGAACTAGGGCTGTCATGTTTAGGTTTCTAGGGAAAGCTTTGGACTTGTTAAAACATAATCAGCAGTTGCACATCTTTCTACTGAAGCCGCTGTCAGATACTAATAGCAGGTAGTTCCTTCCATTTTTCAAACACATTTAAATTAATAAGAATGTTCCCTCTCTGTTTTCCTTTCATATTCACAATAGAACCTTTTGCATATTCATTTAATGTTAAATTGATGGATTAAATTATACCAAGCTCAAAATCAATCCTGCACGTTCATTAGAATGGACGAAATTCCCTAGTGGGGGTAAAGCGCAGAAAATGCATTTAGAGACACTGATAAGGCCAGGCCCATTATATGTCATTTTAAACAAAGAGCACAGAAAATCCTTTGGAGACACTCTATCAGCTATTAAACAGAGACATTGCATGCAGAGGGAGATTGATGATTTGCATTCCTGTTCCCACACCAGTCTTCTCTGTGATGATAACATGTAAATGTCTCTTCAGATCTCATTCACTGCTCCTAGGCAAATGGATAGCTGGCCCTAACTACTGTCCTGTGGCCTTGTCTTTCCTTTGGTCCAGTTAAATTTGGCAACTAGCATTACCAATGAGAGCCTATAGCTATTCAGTTGGGAGTTCAAGCATTATACAGCTATTGGTGAGATTTCCTATTACATATGTTTATGAAGTACAAACTTTCGATGACATTATAAACAATAACCTCAGAAAGAAGTCCTCACAACAGCCTTTGTCATAATGACATGGAGGAATTTGAAATATCATAAATTATTTTACTACATTTTTTAGATAAAGATGTACAATCAAATCCCTAATAAAAAGGTTATGAAATAAATAAGTCTAAAAAATAAAAAATAAATTTTTTTAATTAATTTAGGATACTGTATATCCAAACTTTGGTATCCTCACCAATCCTTTATCAGCACATGAAAAGTAGACTGTTACGCCGAGCGCTCCGGGTCCCTGCTCCTCCCCGGAGCGCTCACGGCGTCTCTCTCCCTGCAGCGCCCCGGTCAGACCCGCTGACCGGGAGCGCTGCACTGACATTGCCGGCGGGGATGCGATTCGCACAGCGGGACGCGCCCGCTCGCGAATCGCATCCCAAGTCACTTACCCGTCCCGGTCCCCGGCTGTCATGTGCTGGCGCGCGCGGCTCCACTCTCTAGGGCACGCGCGCGCCAGCTCTCTGAGACTTAAAGGGCCAGTGCACCAATGATTGGTGCCTGGCCCAATTAGCTTAATTGGCTTCCACCTGCTCCCTGGCTATATCACATCACTTCCCCTGCACTTCCTTGCCGGATCTTGTTGCCTTGTGCCAGTGAAAGCGTTTAGTGTTGTCCAAAGCCTGTGTTACCTGAACTCCTGCTATCCATCTTGACTACGAACCTTGCCGCCTGCCCCGACCTTCTGCTACGTCTGACCTTGCCTCTGCCTAGTCCTTCTGTCCCACGCCTTCTCAGCAGTCAGCGAGGTTGAGCCGTTGCTAGTGGATACTGTTACGCCGAGCGCTCCGGGTCCCCGCTCCTCCCCGGAGCGCTCGCTACACTCTCGCTCCCGCAGCGCCCCGGTCAGATCCACTGACCGGGTGTGCTGCGATACCGCCTCCAGCCGGGATGCGATTCGCGATGCGGGTGGCGCCCGCTCGCGATGCGCACCCCGGCTCCCGTACCTGACTCGCTCTCCGTCGGTCCTGTCCCGGCGCGCGCGGCCCCGCTCCCTAGGGCGCGCGCGCGCCGGGTCTCTGCGATTTAAAGGGCCACTGCGCCGCTGATTGGCGCAGTGGTTCTAATCAGTGGTTTCCCCTGCACTCCCTCGCCGGATCTTGTTGCCATTGTGCCAGTGAAAGCGTTCCCTTGTGTGTTCCTAGCCTGTGTTCCAGACCTCCTGCCGTTGCCCCTGACTACGATCCTTGCTGCCTGCCCCGACCTTCTGCTACGTCCGACCTTGCTTCTGTCTACTCCCTTGTACCGCGCCTATCTTCAGCAGTCAGAGAGGTTGAGCCGTTGCTAGTGGATACGACCTGGTCACTACCGCCGCAGCAAGACCATCCCGCTTTGCGGCGGGCTCTGGTGAATACCAGTAGTGACTTAGAACCGGTCCACTAGCACGGTCCACGCCAATCCCTCTCTGGCACAGAGGATCCACCTCCTGCCAGCCGGCATCGTGACAGTAGATCCGGCCATGGATCCCGCTGAAGTTCCTCTGCCAGTTGTCGCCGACCTCACCACGGTGGTCGCCCAGCAGTCACAACAGATAGCGCAACAAGGCCACCAGCTGTCTCAACTGACCGTGATGCTACAGCAGCTACTACCACAGCTTCAGCAATCATCTCCTCCGCCAGCTCCTGCACCTCCTCCGCAGCGAGTGGCCGCCTCAGGCCTACGACTATCCTTGCCGGATAAATTTGATGGGGACTCTAAGTTTTGCCGTGGCTTTCTTTCACAATGTTCCCTGCACTTGGAGATGATGTCGGACCAGTTTCCTACTGAAAGGTCTAAGGTGGCTTTCGTAGTCAGCCTTCTGTCTGGAAAAGCTCTGTCATGGGCCACACCGCTCTGGGACCGCAATGACCCCGTCACTGCCTCTGTACACTCCTTCTTCTCGGAAATTCGAAGTGTCTTTGAGGAACCTGCCCGAGCCTCTTCTGCTGAGACTGCCCTGCTGAACCTGGTCCAGGGTAATTCTTCCGTTGGCGAGTACGCCGTGCAATTCCGTACTCTTGCTTCAGAACTTTCCTGGAATAATGAGGCCCTCTGCGCGACCTTTAAAAAAGGCCTATCCAGCAACATTAAAGATGTTCTGGCCGCACGAGAAATTCCTGCTAACCTACATGAACTCATTCATCTAGCCACTCGCATTGACATGCGTTTTTCCGAAAGGCGTCAGGAGCTCCGCCAGGATATGGACTTTGTTCGCACGAGGCGTTTTTTCTCCCCGGCCCCTCTCTCCTCTGGTCCTCTGCAATCCGTTCCTGTGCCTTCCGCCGTGGAGGCTATGCAAGTTGACCGGTCTCGCCTGACACCTCAAGAGAGGACACGACCCCGCATGGAGAATCTCTGCCTGTACTGTGCCGGTACCGAACACTTCCTGAAGGATTGTCCTATCCGTCCTCCCCGCCTGGAAAGACGTACGCTGACTCCGCACAAAGGTGAAACAGTCCTTGATGTCAACTCTGCTTCTCCACGTCTTACTGTGCCTGTGCGGATATCTGCCTCTACCTTCTCCTTCTCCACTAAGGCCTTCTTGGACTCCGGATCTGCAGGAAACTTTATTTTGGCCTCTCTCATCAACAGGTTCAACATCCCAGTGACCAGTCTCGCCAGACCTCTCTACATCAATTGCGTTAACAATGAAAGATTGGACTGTGCCGTGCGTTACCGAACGGAACCCCTCCTAATGTGCATCGGACCTCACCACGAAAAAATTTAGTTTTTGGTCCTCTCCAATTGCACTTCCGAAATTCTCCTTGGACTACCCTGGCTTCAACACCATTCCCCAACCCTGGATTGGTCCACAGGGGAGATCAAGAGTTGGGGTCCCTCTTGTTTCAAGGACTGCCTTAAACCGGTTACCAGTACTCCTTGCCGTGACCCTGTGGTTCCCCCTGTAACCGGTCTCCCTAAGGCCTATATGGACTTTGCGGATGTTTTTTGCAAAAAACAAGCTGAGACTCTACCTCCTCACAGGCCTTATGACTGTCCTATTGACCTCCTCCCGGGCACTACTCCACCCCGGGGCAGAATTTATCCTCTCTCTGCCCCAGAGACTCTTGCTATGTCTGAGTACATCCAGGAAAATTTAAAAAAGGGCTTTATCCGCAAATCCTCCTCTCCTGCCGGAGCCGGATTTTTCTTTGTGTCCAAAAAAGATGGCTCCCTACGTCCTTGCATTGACTACCGCGGTCTTAATAAAATCACGGTAAAGAACCGCTACCCTCTACCTCTCATCTCTGAACTCTTTGATCGCCTCCAAGGTGCCCACATCTTTACCAAACTGGACTTAAGAGGTGCTTATAATCTCATCCGCATCAGAGAGGGGGATGAATGGAAAACGGCATTTAACACTAGAGATGGACACTTTGAGTATCTGGTCATGCCCTTTGGCCTGTGCAACGCCCCTGCCGTCTTCCAAGAGTTTGTTAATGAAATTTTTCGTGATCTCTTATATTCCTGTGTTGTTGTGTATCTGGACGATATCCTGATTTTTTCTGCCAACCTAGAAGAACACCGCCAGCATGTCCGCATGGTTCTTCAGAGACTTCGTGACAATCAACTTTATGCCAAAATGGAGAAATGTCTGTTTGAATGTCAATCTCTTCCTTTCCTATGATACTTGGTCTCTGGCCAGGGACTACAAATGGATCCAGACAAACTCTCTGCCGTCTTAGATTGGCCACGCCCCTCCGGACTCCATGCTATCCAACGTTTTTTGGGGTTCGCCAATTATTACAGACAATTTATTCCACATTTTTCCACCATTGTGGCTCCTATCGTGGCTTTAACCAAAAAGAATGCCAATCCTAAGTCATGGCCTCCTCAAGCGGAAGACGCCTTTAAACAGCTCAAGTCTGCCTTTTCTTCAGCTCCCGTGCTCTCCAGACCTGACCCATCTAAACCCTTCCTATTGGAGGTTGATGCCTCCTCAGTAGGAGCTGGAGCGGTCCTTCTACAAAAAAATTCTTCCGGGCATGCTGTTACTTGTGGTTTTTTTTCTAGGACCTTCTCTCCGGCGGAGAGGAACTACTCCATCGGGGATCGAGAGCTACTAGCCATTAAATTAGCACTTGAGGAATGGAGGCATCTGCTGGAGGGATCAAGATTTCCAGTTATTATTTACACCGATCACAAGAACCTCTCCTATCTCCAGTCTGCCCAACGGCTGAATCCTCGCCAGGCCAGGTGGTCTCTGTTCTTTGCCCGATTTAATTTTGAAATTCACTTTCGGCCTGCCGATAAGAACATTAGGGCCGATGCTCTCTCTCGTTCCTCGGATGCCTCGGAAGTAGAGCTCTCTCCGCAACACATCATTCCTCCTGACTGCCTGATCTCCACTTCTCCAGCCTCCATCAGGCAAACTCCTCCAGGGAAGACCTTCGTCACTCCACGCCAACGCCTCGGAATCCTCAAATGGGGTCACTCCTCCCATCTCGCAGGTCATGCGGGCATCAAGAAATCCGTGCAACTCATCTCTCGTTTCTATTGGTGGCCGACTCTAGAGACGGATGTTGTGGATTTTGTGCGAGCCTGCACTGTCTGTGCCCGGGATAAGACTCCTCGCCAGAAGCCCGCTGGTCTTCTTCATCCTCTGCCTGTTCCCGAACAGCCTTGGTCTCTGATTGGTATGGACTTTATTACAGACTTACCCTCATCCCGTGGCAACACTGTTGTTTGGGTGGTCGTTGATCGATTCTCCAAGATGGCACATTTCATCCCTCTTCCTGGTCTTCCTTCTGCGCCTCAGTTGGCAAAACAATTTTTTGTACACATTTTTCGTCTTCACGGGTTGCCCACGCAGATCGTCTCGGATAGAGGCGTCCAATTCGTGTCTAAATTCTGGAGGGCTCTCTGTAAACAACTCAAGATTAAATTAAACTTTTCTTCTGCTTATCATCCTCAATCCAATGGGCAAGTAGAAAGAATTAACCAGGTCCTGGGTGATTATTTACGGCATTTTGTTTCCTCCCGCCAGGATGACTGGGCAGATCTTCTACCATGGGCCGAATTCTCGTATAACTTCAGAGTTTCTGAATCTTCTTCCAAATCCCCATTTTTCGTGGTGTACGGCCGTCACCCTCTTCCCCCCCTCCCTACTCCCTTGCCCTCTGGTGTACCCGCTGTGGATGAAATAACTTGTGATCTTTCCACCATATGGAAAGAGACCCAAAATTCTCTCTTACAGGCTTCATCACGCATGAAGAAGTTTGCTGATAAGAAAAGAAGAGCTCCCCCCATTTTTTCTCCCGGAGACAAGGTATGGCTCTCCGCTAAATATGTCCGCTTCCGTGTTCCCAGCTACAAATTGGGACCACGCTATCTTGGTCCTTTCAAAATTTTATGCCAGATTAATCCTGTCTCTTATAAACTTCTTCTCCCTCCTTCTCTTCGTATTCCTAATGCCTTTCACGTTTCTCTTCTTAAACCACTCATCATCAACCGTTTCTCTCCTAAACTTATCTCTCCCACTCCTGTCTCCGGTTCTTCAGACATCTTTCCTGTAAAGGAGATACTGGCCTCCAAAAAGGTCAGAGGAAAAACCTTCTTTTTGGTTGACTGGGAGGGCTGTGGTCCTGAAGAGAGATCCTGGGAACCTGAGGACAATATCCTAGATAAAAATCTGGTCCTCAGGTTCTCAGGCTCCAAGAAGAGGGGGAGACCCAAGGGGGGGGGGGTACTGTTACGCCGAGCGCTCCGGGTCCCCGCTCCTCCCCGGAGCGCTCGCTACACTCTCGCTCCCGCAGCGCCCCGGTCAGATCCACTGACCGGGTGCGCTGCAATACCGCCTCCAGCCGGGATGCGATTCGCGATGCGGGTGGCGCCCGCTCGCGATGCGCACCCCGGCTCCCGTACCTGACTCGCTCTCCGTCGGTCCTGTCCCGGCGCGCGCGGCCCCGCTCCCTAGGGCGCGCGCGTGCCGGGTCACTGCGATTTAAAGGGCCACTGCGCCGCTGATTGGCGCAGTGGTTCTAATCAGTGGTTTCCCCTGCACTCCCTCGCCGGATCTTGTTGCCATTGTGCCAGTGAAAGCGTTCCCTTGTGTGTTCCTAGCCTGTGTTCCAGACCTCCTGCCGTTGCCCCTGACTACGATCCTTGCTGCCTGCCCCGACCTTCTGCTACGTCCGACCTTGCTTCTGTCTACTCCCTTGTACCGCGCCTATCTTCAGCAGTCAGAGAGGTTGAGCCGTTGCTAGTGGATACGACCTGGTCACTACCGCCGCAGCAAGACCATCCCGCTTTGCGGCGGGCTCTGGTGAATACCAGTAGTGACTTAGAACCGGTCCACTAGCACGGTCCACGCCAATCCCTCTCTGGCACAGAGGATCCACCTCCTGCCAGCCGGCATCGTGACAGATACGACCTGGTTGCTACTGCCGCAGCAAGACCATCCCGCTTTGCGGCGGGCTCTGGTGAACACCAGTAGCCTCTTAGAACCGGTCCACCAGCACGGTCCACGCCAATCCCTCGCTGACACAGAGGATCCACTACCTGTAAGCCGAATCGTGACATAGACATTTCCATGTATAAACTATGGTCAATGCAAAAATGTAATCTTTGGGAACAAAATAATATATCTACATAATGGACAAGTTTGTTTGTTTTTTTCTTTTTTTATATATGTGCTTTATCGTTTGTAATATACTTTATTTGATCTGGTATATGTTGGTGAGACAACACATTTCAAATATAACCCAATTAAAAACTAGCAACAGCACACTTGAAATCCACTCAAACTTGTACACTCACCAAAGATGGCTGTACATGTATCATCCAAAGCAATAAACTGTATGTTATCCAAAATTTTTTCTTCTTCCCCAAATACATGCTGGAAAAACACTGGAAAAATACTACCTGTGCCTGAATGCAATCTGTGTGGGGCTTTGGCTTAGATAGCGCTTCTTAATTTATTATTATTATTTATTTATTTTTTTAGAGTTTTAATTACATTTCTAATTTCTATCTTTTAATTTATTAATACTTTTAATTTTTTCCCTCCTGACATGTTAAAAACACCTGGGAAGGTTATTATGCTCATACTCGATTTATGCCACACAGCCTTTATAACTAATTGTAATCCAGGAGGTCTGCTCACCACATCCTAGCAGGCATACGCTGTTGCTGCTGGGTTTGTCCACGAAGTATGCGCACTCCATTCCTGCACCTTAAAGGGGTATTCCAGGCAAAAACTTTTTTTTATATATCAACTGGCTCCGGCACCAAGGTATGAGGTAAAAAAGGCTTGTCTTTATTTATTCCACTGCAGGATACATACAGATAAAGATGTCTGACGCATTTCACCCTTTACAGGGCTTAATCGTAGACTTATTATTAAAAAATCTTAATCCTTCCAATAGTTATTAGCTTCTGAAGTTGAGTTGCTGTTTTCTGTCTAACTGCTTTCTGATGACTCACGTCCCAGGAGCTGTCCAGCTCCTATGGGGATATTCTCCCATCATGCAAGGGATATTCTCCCATCATGCACAGCTCCCGTGACGTGACATCATCATTGAGCAGTTAGACAGAAAACTTCAGAAGCTAATAACTATTGGAAGGATTAAGATTTTTTAATAGAAGTAATTTGCAAATCTGTTTAACTTTCCGGAGCCAGTTGATATATAAAAAAATAGTTTTTGCCTGGAATACCCCTTTAAGGCATTACTGTCATTTAATTTTACTTTTGGAAGTTTGCACAGACATGTCAAAAGTTTAGGTTGGTTGGGGTCTCAGTGATGAGAACCCTTCCAATCGTTAGATATAGCTTCACTCCCTGACTCAGCACTCAATGCAGAAAATGGTTTCTGTATACTATATTGGAGCCTACCTCCTTCAATGAGATGGACCAAGTGCTGAAACAGGAGTGAAGTGCACTGCAACACACTTCACTCAGCTATATCTATAAGATTTGGGATAAACTTTGAGACCCTAACCAATCTAAAATTTTGGCAGTAATGCTTTTAAAGGCCCCCCAAACTCCCAAGTTAGGCAAGGTTTCACCTTTTTTTTTTTTTTTTTTTAAATCCCACAAATGTCACACTGCATTATTATGGTGAGAACAAAAACAGAGGCCAGATGTTAACTGAAAGTCAATAGGGATTTATGTATCCCTACTCTGGACAGTTCTTAAAATGGACAGAGATGTCAGCAGAGAGCACTGTGGTCATGATGTCAGCAGAGAGCTCTGTGTTCCAAAAATAAAACCATTTCCTCTATAGTATTCAGCAGCTAATAAGTACTGGAAGGATTAAGATTTCTTAATAGAAGTAATTTACAAATCTGTCTAACTTTCAAGCACCAGTTGATTTAAGTTGATTTAAAAAAAAAAAAAAAAAGTTTTCCACAGGAGTACCCTTTTAACCTCTTCAGGACACAGGGCGTATGGATACGCCCTGCATTCCGAGTCCTTAAGGACCGAGGGCGTATCCATATGCCCGTGGGAAATCCGGTCCCCACCACTAGCCGGTTGGGGACCGGAGCCGTATGCCTGCTGAAATCATTCAGCAGGCACCCTGGCACATCGCCCAGGGGGGTCCTGAGACTCCCCCCATGTCGGCGATCGGAGAAAATCGCATGTCAATTCAGACATGCGATTTTCTCCAATTCCGGGCTGATCGGGTCTCTGGTGACCCGATCACCCGGAAAATAGGGCTGATCGGAGCTGTCAGCAACAGCCCCGATCAGCCTAAAGGATAGGAGTGAGGTTGCAAAGCTGCGATCTCCTCCTATCCCCTGCCATTACTCAGAACAGAGTTCTGACCAATGGCAGTGCAGGACAGGGGGTTGCCATGGCAACCCCCCGTTCTGCCCGCCACTGGATATCGAGGGGCTCTGGGAAGAAGATGGAGGCCGTACCTGCAGGAGAAGATGCCTGGGGACCTGAAATCTTCGCTCAGGTAGGGAATCGAAAGTGGGGGGGGGGGGGGTGGAATTGAAAGTGAAAGTAAAACAATCTTTACTGTTGCAACCACTAGGGGGGCCAAACTGCAACTGCAGCTGCAACTGCAACTGCCAAAGGCTGTCTGGGCTTGCTGGGAGTTGTAGTTTTGCAACATCTGGAGGGTCACAGTTTGGAGACCACTGTTACAGTGGTGCCCAAACAGTAGCCCTCCAGATGTTGCCAAACTACAACTCTCAGCATGCCTCGACTGCTCAGGCATGCTGGGAGTTGTAGTTCTGTAACACCTGTCCCTTCAGATTTAGCAATTTTCATGAAATTTTTGAAAATTGCTACTCTACTTTGAAGCCCTCTAATTTTTTCAAAAAGCAAAAGTATGTCCATTTTATGATGCCAACATAAAGTGGACATATTGTATTTGTGAAGAAAAATAAAATTTATTTGGAATTTATATTTTCCTTACAATTAGAGAGCTTCAAAGTTAGAAAAATGCAAAATTTTCAAAATCTTCATGAAATTTTGGGATTTTTCACCAAAAAAGGATGCAATTAACGCCGAAAATTTACCACCAAAATAAAGTAGAATATGTCACGAAAAAATAATCTCAGAATCAGAATATTCGGTAAAAGCGTTTTCGCGTTATTAATTCGTAAAGTGACGGTGGTCATAATTGCGAAAAAGGGCTCAGTCCTTAAGGTGAAAAAGGGTTGCGTCCTTCAGGGGTTAAAGTCGGATGTCTAAATAAAAAAATAAAAAATTTCACTAAAATGCTGGTTTTTCATTTTACAAGGTGAAATAGGAGAAAACGCCCCTCAAAATTTGACTCATTGACTCTCAAAGTACATATATTATTGTCTAATTGATTAACAATGTGGAACACATGGTTGTGAACCTATATGCTCCAAATACTCACCAAAGCCGTTTCTTGAAAAAGGTTTTCAGAAAAGTAGCCACTGTCCGTAAAGGTGCCCTGATTGTCTGCGAGGATTTCAATTCTGTAGTAAACTCCATTGGGTCACAGAACATTCTATCTAGCTGACACAATCGCTGCAAATGACTTCTTTGATATTTGGCATATTCAACATGCTTCAGAACATGATTACACCTACTGCTCATCCAGATTTCACACCTATTCTAGGATAGATCTCATACTTGTTGATAGAACCCTCATTGACAGAGTGGTTGGGTCCACAATTGGGGTGCCAACATGGTCAGACCATGCTTCTGTAAGTTTATCCATAAACAGCAAACAGGACTCACATAGCGACTCTGTGTGGCGAGCGAATTCTCATCTTATAGCCCATACGGTGCACTCTAGAAAGTGCATTGGTTGAATATTTCCGATTTAACGCATCTTAACAACCTTGACATTTTGCCAACAACTCTCTGGAAGGCTCACAAGGTGGTAATAAGAGGCTCCTTCATACAACTGGGTGCTACCCTGAAAAAACGCAGATTACAAGATATGACAGAAGCTCTCAATAATATTGCCACATTGGAAGCCTTACAGAAAAACAAATACGCTGTTTCCACTGATACACAGCTCAGAGCAGACCCCCTACATTTGCGTAAAATATTACTTTATGACTATGAAAGGACTCTAACCAAGTCCAAATAGAATTTTTTTTCCCAAGATAACAAACCAGGTTCACTTCTAGCTAACAAACTTAAGCCCACCTTTTACAAACAAAGTATTCCCGTTCTTAAACATCCCAAACACCAAACTCCTTTAATGTCTCCTAAAGATATAGCCAATGCTTTTAAAGATTATTATGCAGACCTTTACAATCTTAAAGATGATCCTTCCTGTCCACAACCATCCCAATCTGCTATTTACTCCTTTCTCTCATCACTGAACTTACCCAAAATTGACCCCACCTCCCTCACAGATTTAAATGCCCCCATTACCATGTAGGAAATAACTGATGCAGTTCGATCTCTCCCTTCCCACAAAGCCCCAGGTCCAGATGGCCTTCCCAATGAATATTACAAGCGCTTTCTCCCCACTCTTATGCCCCATCTTCATTCAGTTTTCACAAATGCTATCACAAACAGGATCCCTACCCCCAGAAATGCTAGAGGCCTTATAACCACTATTCCCAAACCGGGGAAGCCTACAGACTTGACATGTAATTACGGCCCGATCTCACTGTTAAACAGGGATATAAAAATGTATTCTAAGATACTTTCTGCTCGATTGCAACCACTCCTTCCTTCTATTTTGCACACAAACCAAGTGGGATTGACGTAGGGAGGACAGGCTCCAGATAATACATGCAAAGTCATCTCCCTGTTACCGCACTGTGAGCAACACAACATCTCTTCCGCTTTTCTGACACTAGATGCAGAAAAAGCTTTCGACAGAGTGAACTGGCAATACACCTTCTCGGCACTTGAATCATTTGGGTTTTCAGGTCAGATCATCACAGCGATTCGGGCTTTATACTCGAACCCTGTAGCTAGTGTGTTCACTAATGGAGCGCTTTCTTGCCGGTTCACTCTGTTGAATGTCACCCGCCAAGGGTGCCCCTTGTCACCCCTAATCTTCCTATTATCGAACTGTGAGCGCAGGCCAAACGTCTCAATGGGGACATCACTGGAGTAAAAATCGGAAATACAGATCACAAACCAGGATTGTTCGCTGACAATGTTCTTTTTTCACTTACCAATGTTCACACATCTCTACCAGCATTGTTTCAAATAATCCAAGCTGTTAGTCTTATATCTTATTACAAGCTTAACGTCACTAAGTCACAGATTCTCCCAATAGCCCATCCCCCAACAATTCTGCCCTCCATTAAAACAAAATTTACCCTGGACTGGCAAACCAGCTCATTATCATATTTAGGAATACAACTTACCTAACAGTCCTCCCGACTTTTTCATACCAATTTTTTACCTCTCCTTCAATCATTAACATTCTCCATGCAAACTTATGCAACACATTCTGTTTCTTGGTTTGGTAGAATGGCGACTTTTAAGATGCTACTACTGCCTAAGTTTCTCTACTTATTCAGAACCCTCTCCATTGTATTACCAAATTCGTTCTTCACAGATGTTACTAAAATCATTAATACTTTTATCTGGCAAGGTAAATGCCCACGGATACAAAAGGAAGTAATGATCCATAACAAATCACAAAGGGGTCTTGGTATCCCACATATAGAAGATTACTATAGAGCTTGCATCCTCGATCAATTACAGCATTGGTGTTCGCCTACTTCAAATAAAACATGAGTAAACCTAGAGCAACAATGTAGTGCAGGTTACTATTTAAAATCTAGATTACTAGCCATATTGGCTCATAAACCCATTCCCTCTCCCTATCTTTCCTCAGTGTCAGTCACGGAATCAATTTGGAAGAAGGCCATTACCCCTCCTATCCACTTGCTCAACTGCAGATATGCCTCTAGATTTTCCTTCCATATGCATCCCAAATCTAGATTTAAGTTCCTGGGAACATTTAGGCCTGAAATCTGTACAAGACATCCTTGAGCCTGATGGTAATATACATTTTCCATTGTTGAGGGAGCGACACCAGATCCCCCATAAGGATTTCTATAAAAGTCTACAGGTTAGACGTTTGATTAACCCTGGCATTCTTTACACCTTACTTCTTCCCACTCACTTGTTATCTTTCCTAAAGAGAAAGTCTACAAAACTTAAAGGTATTACCTTTTTCTATAACTATCTCAATGATAAACAATCTGAGATCACATTTGATTATATGAAGAGATACGAAAGAGATCAAGCGAATTTCTATTACTGATAAACAGTGGCAACTTGCATTCAGGCATCTTCGTAAAATGTTGTAATGCACTAATCACCAAGAAGCCATTGCCAAGAATATGTTTAGATGGTACTTTGCACCCTCCCGCCTCTACCATCTAGACCCTCAGTGTTCAAAACAATGTTGGAGACAATGTGGTAGTGTAGGCACGCTTCTACATGTGTCATGGGGTTGCCCGCTACTAGCTTCTCTTTTCAAAGGTATAGAATTAGTTACAAGTAGACTACTCTGGAGGCAAGTAAATATCACTATTGCTTCTAGACATGGACAACTTTCCTCCACACTCTCGCACAGTAATTGCTCACTTGTTTATGTCCACTAAATTATTTATTACTAGAAAGTGGAAAACTACAACACCTCCAAGCTTATCCGATGTATTGTCACATGTCAATCTGAACTGTAAATTGGAACGATCTGCATTAGCACAGAATCAATTTGCTAAATTTGAGTCGCACTGGGACATCTGGCTACATTCCCCACATTATGCCCCTCCTTGAAACCTAACCTATCTTCCCCCCCCCCCCTCCCCTACTTCAGTCCCTTCTCTTCTCAGACTCTTTTTCCTGAATTCATGCAGTCCTTCCTAAGTTTGTTCATGTTTTTGTACTTGTATTACTTTACTATCATACATTAATGTTAAGTGTTACTGGAATATAGATCTCCTCTATTTGTCATAGATCAAAAGCATTTTAGTTAAAGTCATTCCCCGCTATAATATGCTGCTAGATTTCATATACTGACTACACATGCTTCTGATTTCACCCACATTACTGTCACTTTATGTCCATTTATTAGTGGCTTCCCTTTATGGCATTGCATCCACTCATATGATTGTACTTCTTTCTTTATCTTATTATAATTTTTTCTTGTATTACAGCTTGCCTCTGTTTACGGCATGATACATTTTGAATAAAAGATTGAATAAGAAAAAAGAAAAAGAAAATTTTTCACTTTCATGGACCACAGTTTCAAAAATCTGTGAGACAGCTGTGGGGCGTAAGTGCTCACTGTACCCCTTATTACAGTGGTTCCAGCCTCCTTTTTTGGCTCAGGGAACCCCTCAGAAATATTTTTTCCACGGGGTACCCCTACCAAATCTGAGCACAAAAAGAAAAGGGGGGGGGGGTTGCTGGTTAAACAGCCGCAATGCACAGCATCAATTTATCTGTTGGCTGTGTAGAATACAGTGCTGCTTTATACAGAAACTCACAAGTGTTGTCTTCTAAAATCTGCCTTTTTCCCTTCTCTTCTCTGGGTCATCATAATGATTTCTTCCAGCCACAACAGCCACAATTCTTCACCGTTAAACCTGCAAAACAAACCTATCAGGCTCCGCACATTTCCTGCATCAGTTTCCAGATTCCCCTACATGGGAGTCAGAGAGCGTAGAATAGTGTACATGGGTAACAGAGGGGTGTAGAATAGTGTACATGGGTGACAGAGCGGTGTAAAATTGTGTACATGGGTGACAGAGGGGCGTAGAATAGTGTACATGGGTGACAGAGGGGTGTAGAACAGTGTACATGGGTGACAAAGGGGAGTAGAATAGTGTACATGGGTGACAGAGGGGCGAAGTATAGTGTGCATGGGTGACAGAGAGGTGTAGAATAGTGTACATGGGTGACAGGTGTGTAGAGGAGTGTACATGGGTGACAGAGGGGTGTACAATAGTTTACATGGGTGACAGAGGGGTGTAGAATAGTGTACATGGGTGACAGGTGTGTAGAGGAGAGTACATGGGTGACAGATGGTTGTAGAAGAGTGAACATTGGTGATAGAAGGATGTAGAGAAGTGAACATGGGTGACAGATAGTTGTAGAAGAGTGCAAATGGGTGACAGAGGGGTTTAGGGTGTGACAGAGGGGTGTACATGGGTGACAGATGGTTGTAGAAGAGTGTACATGGGTGACAGAGGGGTGTAGAGGAGTGCACATGGGCAACAGAGGGGTGTAGGGTGTGACAGAGGGGTGATAGATGGGTGTAGAAGAGTGTACATGGGTGACAGGGGGGCGTAGGGGGTGACAGAGGGGTTTACATGGGTGACGACAGAGGGGTGTTGAGGGGTGTATATGGGTGACAGATGGTTGTAGAAGAGTGTACATGGGTGACAGATGGTTTTAGAAGAGTGTACATGGGTGACAGGGGGTGTAGTGGGTGATAGAGGGGTGTACATGGGTAACAGGGGTGTTGAGGGTGTAGAGGAATGTACATGGGTGACAGAGGGGTGTACATGGGTGAAATATGTGTGTAGAAGAGTGTACATGCGTGACAGGGGGCATAGGGGTTGACAGAGGGGTGTACATGGGTAAAAGGGGTGTGGAGGGGTGTACATGGGTGACAGATGGTTGTAGAAGAGTGTACATGGGTGACAGAGGGGTGTTGAGGGGTGTAAATGGGTGACAGATGGGTGTAGAAGAGTGTACATGGGTGACAGAAGGGTGTACATGGGTAACAGGGTTGTTGGGTTGTAGAGGAGTTTACATGGGTGACAGAGGGGTGTTGAGGGGTGTTCATGAGTGACAGATGGGTATAGAAGAGTGTACATGAGTGACAGGGGGCGTAGGGGGTGACAGAGTGATGTACATGGGTAACACGCTGTTGGGGGTGTTGAGGGGTGTACATGGGTGACAGATGGTTGTAGAAGAGTGTACATGGGTGACAGAGGGGTGTAGGGGGTGAAAGAGGGGTGGACAGGAATGATAAGGAGATAACAGAGGGGTAGACAGGGGTGACAAAGGGACAGGGCGTGGTGAACATGGGTGACAGTGGCGGAGAAGGTGGACATGGATGACAGGGAAGTGGACAAGGGTGAAAGGAGGTATCAGAGTGTGACAAAGGGGGTTGGACAGGGGTGACAGAGGGAAGAAGGTGCATTACCTTAATTAAGCTGAGCTGTTTTTCAATGTCCTTCTGCAGGGAGCCGGGAAGATGGTCCTGGGGACGGGAGGATGGATCGTCCGGGGGACAGGAGGATGGGTGGTCCTGGGTCCGGGAGGATGGTCCAGGGACCGGGTGGATGGTCCGGGCGCCGGGAAGTGGTTCTGGGGCCGGGGTATGGTCGACACATCATCCCCATTACATATATCCCCTTCCTGGCCTGCGTGTCTGTGATAAACTCACGATGCAGGCTTCCCTTCACCCCTGCGCCGCCGTGACTCACAGGCGAACAGGCCGGGGCGCGAGATTAAAAAAAAAAAATTGCCGGAGCCTCGCGGCACCCCGGGTAGGGCCTAAACCCCGGTTGGGATTCACTGCCTTTTTACATTAGGTGAGGGGTGTAGTTTCTTTGTAGTTTGCCTGCAGAACACTTTACATTCACATATTGTTACTCAGAAGAAATGGGGTTACAAATTTTGGGGGGCTTTTTTTTCCTATTTTCCCTTGTGAAAAGGAAAAATTTTGGGTAACACCAGCATTTTAGTGAAACAAATTATTTTTTTTTCATTTTCTTATCCAACTTTAACGAAAATTCGCCAGACACCTGTGGAGTGTTAAGGCTCACTATACCCCTTGTTATGTTCCGTGAGGGGTGTAGTGAGGGGTGTAGTTTCCAAAATGGGGTCACACATGGGTATTTTTTTTTTTTGCATTTATGTCAGAACCGCTGTAAAATCAGCCACCCCTGTGCAAATCACCAATTTAGGCCACAAATGTACATGGCACACTCTCACTCCTGAGCCATGTTGTGCGCCCACAGAGCATTTTACGCACTTCCGTACTCAGGAGAAATTGCTTTACAAATTTTGGGGGTATGGGGCAACATCAGCATGTTAGTGTAAATTTTTTAATTTTTTTTACACTAACAGACTGGTGTAGACCCAAACTTTTCCTTTTCATACGGGGGAAAAGGAGAAAAAGCCCCCCCAAAATTTGTAACGCAATTGCTCCCGAGTACGGAAATACCCAATATGTGGGAATACCATGCAGACTACATTGCCGTCCCCATAGATGGCAATGCATTTCTGAGCAGATCTCTCAAAAGATCCACCCAAAAATGCATTGCAGTCTATGGGGGCAGAAATGCAGTCTGCTCGGTCCTAGCGCCACCGGCTCAATCTTTGGCAGAAATTCTGCCCAGAAATTCTGCAGTGTGAACCCAGCATAATACACTTCAATGGGAGTCCACACTCCCATTCACACTTCTGCAGAATTTCCGCTTGGATTGCACACCAATTCAGCACAAAATCCTCAAAAGCAGAATTGGGGTGGGTGAGCGGAAATTCTGCTGTGTGAATAGGGCCTTACAATTGCCTCCGCTACTGAAAATATTCTATGCCAGTGATTCCCAAACAGGGTGCCTCCTGCTGTTGCTAAACTCCCAGCATGCCTGGACAATCAGTGGCTGTCCAGCAATGCTGGGAGTTGTTGTTTTGCAACAGCTGGAGGCTCCGTTTTGGAAACATTGCCGTACAAGACGTTTTTTCATTTAAATTTGGGGGAAAGGGGGGGGGGACAGTGTAAGGGTATGTGTATATGTAGTGTTTTACTATATATGTTGTGTAGTGTTTTAGGGTACATAAGCACTGGCGGGGTTTACGGTGAGTTTCCCGCTAGGAGTTTGAACTCTGGCGGAAAACTCGCTGCAGCTCAAACTTTAAGCAGGAAACTCACTGTAAATCCCGTCCCTTGTGAATGTGCCCTGCACTTTCACGGGGGGGGGGGGGGGGGGGGGGCAAACCTCAAGCTGTTGCAAAACTACAACTCCCAGCAAGCACTGACAGACTGTGTATGCTGGGAGTTGTAGTTTTGCAACAGCTGGAGGCACACTGGTTTGAAAACCTTGAGTTAGGTTCTGTTACCTAACTGTATTTTCCAAACAGTGTGCCTCCAGCTGTTGCAAAACTACAACTCCCATCATGTACTGATCACTGAAAGGTATGCTGGGAGTTGTAGTTATGCAACAGCTCAGCTAGAGGCACGCAACTACAACTCTCAGCATGCCGAGACATGCCGAGACAGCCGGCTGTTCGTGCATGCTGGGTGCTGTAGTTATGCAACATTTGGAGGATCACAGTTTAGAGACCACTGCACAGTTATCTCCAAACTGTAGCCCTCCAGATGTTGTAAACTGCTGTGTGGACATGCTGGGAGTTGTAGTTTTGCAAGATCTAAAGGGCCACAGTTTAGAGAACACTATACAGTTGTCTCTAAACTGTAGCCCTCCAGATGTTGCAAAACTACAAATCCCGGCATGCCCACACAGCAGTTTGCTGTCTGGGCATGCTGGGAATTGTAGTTTTGCAAAATCTGGAGGGCTACAGTTTAGAGACCACTGTATAGGTATCTCCAAACTGTGGCCCTCCAAATGTTTCCAGGCAACAACTCACCGCTTAGTTGCAGGATCGCCACCGCTTGAATAGGAGGATCGCCCACCCGCCGCCAATCACCACCTGCTCTGGGTAAGGGACCTCCGGCGCTGCTTGCAGGACAGTTCCCCCGCTCTGCCCGGAGTACCTTGGGTGGGCAGAGCGGGGGAACCGACCTTTAACCCCCCAGCCCCCAATCTGCTATTGGTCGGTCGCTTCTGATCGACCAATAGCAGGGATTGGAGGGGTGGCACCCCTACCACCTCACGCCTATCCCTTCAGGGACATTGGGGCCGTCTTGGACTGCCCCGATCCCCCTTATTTTCCTGGTCACCGGATGAATGGTACTGTGATGAATGGTTCTGTCAGAACCTGTAGGGTTAATGCTTTCTAGCTCTGTTGTTAACACTAGTTGCTGGGACTACGCCTCTGTGTCTGGGTGTGGTTCAGGTTGCTGAGCTTATGAGGATCCTCCTGCTAGCATCACAGTCACATATAAGGAAGCCTCCTTCATTCATGCCTTGCATGTGAAAGTTCTTATACTGTAGCTAGCATTCTCTGTGATATATTTGTCTTATCTGGTTCTCTGATCTTTTGGCTTATCTATAGACTTCTCTTTTGCTCTCCATTATTGTACTCCATAATCTTCTGGCGTAGACTCAACTTGTTTGGCTTTCGCTTTCTGTATGTGCGTGTTCAGTTGTATTTTTGTTAGTTGTGTACCTCCAGCTGTTTCCCCACCTCGTCAGTTTTTGTAGTTTATTATTTTTATTTGTGATTGTCCCTCACTTATTTAGGTAGGGACCGGCTTCGTGGTTGTGGACCCATTATTTAGGATGGGTATGCAAGTAGGCAGGGACAGAGGGAGTGGGTAAGTTTAGGGCTGCACTCTATCCCTACCCGACGTGACATGTTTACAGGCCTAACATGCCTCCATTTGCCCTTTTTCCAGCATTATGGAAGATATGTCTGCTTTGGTGGAGCAAATGCAGGGCCTCACTCAGCTGGTCCAGGATTTAGCTAAGGAGGTACAGCAGCATGAGTTATATCAATCCCAGTCTAGTATAAACCAGGACTTGATTGAGAGGCTGGAACATCAGGAGCAGCTGATTCAGAGATTGTTGGCCAGAATCCTGGAACTTGAATCATCATGCTCTACTGTTCCTAATTCTCCTCATTCAGCTCCCTTGGAACCACAGGTTAGTTGCCCAGATCGTTTTTCCTGAAACTGGAAGACGTTCAAAGCCATTTGTGCGAGCTGTAAGCAGAGGCATACCTCTTCCCCTGGCAAGGTGCTGTATCGGCGCCCCCCCCCCCAACCTATATGGATTAGATACTGTGCCCCCCTTCGTTTGGATTAGACATTTTAAACTCCTATATGGATTAGATACTGTGATCCTATATATGGAATTGGACACTTTAACATATATTGATTATATAGTTTGCCCCCTATATGGATTAAATACTGTCGTGGTATGATACTGTGCCCTCCCCCAGATGGATTAGATATCATGCCTCCCTGTATGGGTTTCATACTGTGCCCCCCTAAATGGATTAGATACTGTAATGGTATGATATTACAACCCCCCCCCCCCAGGATTAAGTATTATGCCCCCCTAAATTGATTAAATACTATCATGGTATGACACTGCCCCTCTCCCATATGGATTAAATATTCTGTCCCCCTGTATGGATTAGATACTGTGCCCCCCATATGAATTAAATAGTGTGCTTCCTATATAGTCTGGGGGGCACAGTATCTAATCCATATAGTGAGAGCATAGTATATAATTCTAATCCATATGGGTGGCAGAGTATCTAATTCATAAATAAGTGCACACTAATATGCGGGGGGGGGGGGGGGTAACAGAGTATCTAATCCAAACAGAAGGGGAACAGTGTCTAATACATACATGGATCCATATGGATTAGATACTGTGCCCACTCCCCCATATTGATTAGATACTGCGCCAGGGCCGGACTTGGACCAAAAATAGGTCTGGGCATTTTAGACTGAGCAGCCAATTTTTTGGTGGGGTAATAACGGAAGTCCCAGCACTCACCAATGCAAGCAGATAAGTGCCGACCATTGCTCCACTAATTTTTTGGTGGGGGTCTGACTACTGGGACCTCTATTCATTACCTTGGTTCAAGTGGCTCTCCAGCTGTTGCAAAGCTACAACTCCCATCATGCTTAGAGAGCCTCGTACTTTATGAGAGTTGTAGTTTTGCATAAGCTGGAGAGCCACAGATTGGAGTACAGTTTCTACCATTATAACTACAGAATTTACAAGTGACTCCATCTCTGATGGGACAGTCAGGAGAATACACAATAATATCGCTGACCTAAGTGACGTTTTCTCTGTTGTCTTTTCTTTTCTTCTGGTCCAGACACCAGGACAGCTCCCAGCTCCATCTCTTCTGAAGACAATTATTTTAACTCTGCCAAATACTCTGCCTCTTAATATAATACTGCCACACACTGTGCCTTCTGAACATAATACTGCCTCACACTGTACCCCCTAAATATAATACTGTCTCACACTGTGCCCTCTGAATATAATACTACCTCACACCGTACCCCCTGAATATAATACTACCTCACACCGTACCCCCTGAATATAATACTGCCTTACACTGTACCCCTGAATATAATACTGTCACACACTGTGCCCTCTAAATATAATACTGCCACACACTGTACTTTCTAAATATAATGCTGTCTCAAATGCACCATATGAATATAATATTGCCTCACAATGTACCCTCTGAATACGATACTGCCACACACTGTACCCACTGAATATAATACTGCCTCATACTGTACCCGATGAATATACTACCACACACTGTGCCCTCTGAATATAATACTGCCACACACTGTACCCTCTGAATATATTACTGACAAACAGTACCCCTGAATATAATAGTGCCACACACTGTACCCCCTGAATATAATACTGCCACACACTGCACCCTCTGAATATAATATTGCCACACACTGCACCCTCTGATTATAATACTGCCACACACTGGCACTGTATCCTGTGAATATAACCTGCCACTAACTGTGCCTGTAATCATAATACTGTCACACACTGTTTCTTCTCAGTTAAGCTGAATTCCACGCTGCACTGTCCTCCTCCAGACCCCTCTGTCCTGCTCCTCCAGACCCCTCTGTCCTTCTCCAGGCTCCTCTGTCAACCCAAACCCTAAGGCCTCTCTACTCTCTTCTGCCCCCATCCCCAGACCCCCAAGGCTATGTACACATGGTGGATTGTGTTCAGACTTTGCGCTCAGAAAACACTAGGACATACACACAGCTATTACACAACAATTATACATACGCACATCTATCTTACATACTCACATCTATCATGTGCACATCTACATACATACACACACACACACACACATCATACATACATATGCACATCCCCACATCCTCGGTTTCCTCATTTCCCCTCATCCTCAGTCACCTACCCCCCCATCACCTCCCCCCTCCCCCCCATCCTCGGTAACCTCACACCCCCCTCATCCTCGGTCTCCTCACCCCCTACCCACATCCTCGGTCTCCTCACGCACTCCCCCCATCCTCAGTCTCCTCACACACTTTCCCCATCCTCTGTCACCTCACTACCCCCCCATCCTTGGTCTCCTCACCTCCCCCCATCCTCATTCTACTCCCACCCCCACTCTCTTCATCCCCCCATCCTCAGTCTCCTCACACTCCCTATCCCCATCCTCAGTCTCCTCACCCCCCCCACCCCTATCCTCAGTCTCCTCACAACCCCCACCCCCATCCTCAGTCTCCTCATCCCCCCTATCCTCAGTCTCCTCACACCCCCACTCTCTTCACCCCCCATCCTCAGTCTCCTCACAACACCCCCCCCTTACACACACACCCTCCAGTCTCCTAACACCTACACAACAAATACCCCATCCCCTCTCTGAAACCACGGTCTCCTCATCCTCGGTGTCCTCTCCTCAGACACCCCAGCCAGTAATCTCACCATTCAGTGCCGCGGAGCTGGCAAACAGTGAGGTGCCGGAGGCTGCTTCTGTGTGCACTTCTGAGACATCAGGGGCTTGGAGCAGAGGTGTGTGCTTATGTAGGGCACATCTGTCCCCAGCAGCCTGTCATGTCCAGCCCTACACAGATTTTTAAAGGGCCCAGGCCAGTGATGAGCACCATCTGTGCGGCTCCCCCTGCGCTCCTTGCAGACATGGTGCAGGCTGTATTTAGATTACCCTCAAACCTGCTGCAGCGCTGTGGTGGCCGATCGCACTGTCCTAACGGCCACCGCAGAAAAACCCAGGTATTTATCTAGTATTGGGGTGGCCTGACTTGTTTGGCGGTCTGCGCCTCTTCCAGGCGTGCACCCCCGGTGGGGGCCAGGTTCGTCAAACAATAGGCACGCCACTGGCTGTAAGTTATATTTTTGCTTGAGACCTTACTCTTCTGGTACTGAGGCCTAGAGAGTAGGAATTATTTTGTTCCTCCTGCAAGGGGGTCCCCAAGAATGGGTATTTTCCCTTGATCCTGATGCCCCTGAGTTATCCTCAGTGGATTCTTTGTTTGCGGGATTGGGTCTCTTGTACGCAGAACCTGACCAAGTTGCGTATGCGGAATCTGAGCTATGTACATTAAAGCAAAGACGCAGACCAGTTGAGGAATACTGTGCAGACTTCATAAAATGATGTGTGGCCTTCAAATGGAACACCCCAGCTTTGGTTTGCCAGTTCAGATTGGGGTTATCTACACCTTAATGGACATGCTACTAACTTACCCCCCTCCTGACACCCTAGATCAAGCAATGACTTTAGCTTTGTGTTTGGATAGATGTCTGCGGGAACGCAGACGGGAATGTTCTTCCTCTTCTGTCTCTTCTTATTTGCCCAACTCGTCTGTTTTCAATCATCAACCGGTGTCTGAGGAGGAACCCATGCAACTTGGCTCCACATCCTACCCTATACTCCAGAGAAGTGTTAAAGCTTCTTGTTTCTTAATGGCTATTTTCTAATTTCTATAGTGGAGAAGTTAAGCATTTCATCAGGACCTGTGGCAAGCATCCGCGTCCAAGCAGTCATCATGGTGGACACTTGGGCGCACAGGTATTTTTCGTTTACCAAAAGAAGCCAGCAAAAAGTGTTCATCTGAAATCTGAGTCTGAGAAATGCGAAGAAGATAATTGTGAATGAATGAATGGTGTGATATTGAGGATGAGGACACCATTGAGGAGACTGATGGTCCATCTGTAGTTGAGTCTGTCCTTTGGCCCTCTCAAATTTTTTAGGGTCCTGTGGCTCCTCATAAAGGGGGGGGGTCAGTGATGAATGGTTCTGTCTACTATTTATACTGGTTGCTGGGACTATCCCTCTGTGTCTGGGTGTGGTTCAGGTTGCTGAGCCTAATAGGATCCTCCTGCTAGCATCACAGACACATATAAGGAAGCCTCCTTCATTCATGCCTTGCTTGTGAAAGTTTTTATACTGTATCTAGCATTCTCTGTGATATATTTGTCTTATCTGGTTCTCTGATATTGTGGCTTGTCTCTAGACTTCTCATTTGCTCTCCGTTATTGTACTCCGTAATCTCCTGGCTTAGACTCGGCTTGTTTGGCTTTCGCTTTCTGTGTGTTTTTGTTAGTTGTATGCCTCCAGCTGTTTTCTGACCTTATCAGTTTTTGTAGGCTACTATTTTGACTTGTGACTGTCCCTCATATATTTTGGTAGGGACCGTCTTTGTGGTTGTGGACCCTCTTATTTGGGACGGGTACGCAAGCAGGCAGGGTCAGAGGGAGTGGGTAAGTTTAGGGCTGCACTCAAAAAGGGATCAAAAAGGGATCCTGGGAACTATAGGCCTGTAAGTTTATTATTTGTTGTAGGTAACATTTTTGAGGGGTTTCTGAGAAATAAACTTTTAACACAGCACCATCATGAATTTATGCAGGATCGGTCCTGTCAGACTAATTTTGATCAGCTTCTATGGGGTGGTCAGCTATAGATTGGTGTTGAAAATCTGGACTTTTATAAGGAATTTGATACTGTGTTAGTACATAAAATGAGGATGCGTGGACTAGGGGAGAATATATGTAAACGGGTTAGCAACTGGCTCAGCGATAAGAAGCAGAGGTTGGGTATCAATGGAACTTAATTTGGTTGGGTGACAGTTACAAGTGGGGTACCACAGGGGCCAGTACTGGGTACACTTCTTTTCAATGTTTATGAATAACCTTGTAGAGGGATTACAGAGTAGAATTTCAATATTTGCAGTTGACACTAAACTGAGTAAGGTCATCAGCACAGAGAAGGATAACATAATATTACAGTGGGATCTGTGGAAGCTGTAGACTTGGGCACAGACATGGCAAATTAAATTTAATGTGGATAAATGTAAGGTTATGCACTTAGGTACCGAAAAGGACTTGGGGATACTGGTGGACAGAAAACTCAACTTTAGTGATCAGTGCCAGACAGCTGCTGCCATTGCTAACAATGTCACGGGATGTATCAAAATAGGCAAAGAGGCTCGTGACAGGAACATAGTTTTGCCTCTGTGTAAATCATTATTTAGACAGCACATCGAGTATTGTGTCCAATTGTGGGTGCCTATGTATAAGAGGGACATAGCTGGAGAAAATATGTCTTAGGGGTGAATTGATAACAATGTACAATTATATGAATGGACAGCACAGAGATCTTTTTAGGGATCTTTTTTATAGCTAGACTGGTAACCATGACAAGGGGGCATCCTCTACATCTAGATGAAACAAGGTTTCACCATCATCACAGACAAAGATTGAGGGGGACCTCAATATTATTCTGAAAAAATATATTACAGGTTATGGATATGATCCAGGGATTTATTCAGAAATTGTCCTCTGCCATGGGGCAATTGGCATCAGCCTCATGGGGGGGGGGGGGGGGGATTGCCTTCCCCTGGATCAACACAGTAGGGTTTTAGGATGAACTCAATAGGCTCATCTTTTTTTCAACCTTACAAACTATGTTACAATTTTTACAATGAGATGAGAGAGCCGAGCCTGGCGAACTTAGAGGTGACAGTGGCTTGCTGAGCTTTCAAACTTTGTAAGGCTTGGATCGCGTGAGCCTGGCAATGGCAGTAATAATAGCAGAATAGATGGGGAACACTTGACATTTTCGCACCTGAATGAATGGAGGAAGTACTAGGTACACTGAGAAAGCTGGGAAAGCTGAGTGAGAGACAGCAGTGCAACTACAGAGGAACTACTGATCCCAGAAAGCCTTTACAAATCCAATGGAATTTGAAAGCAAGCTGAGGAAAGCATTGAGTGGGCTGACCTCAGACAGTGACCTCTTGTCACCTGCATTACTGAGTCAAGTTGGTGCACTACAAATCCCAGCCATCAGTGTAACTGTAGAATGAGCCCATAAAAGCTATCACATTACAAGATGTGCAAAACATTGAGCAGTGGGCTGACCTCAGAGAGTGACTTCCTGTCACCTGCATTTTTGTGTGCAGTTGGTGTACTACAAATCCGAGCCATGTCACTACATAACAAGCCCATAAAATCTATCACATTATAATCTGAGCAAAGTGTTGGGCAGTGGGCTGATCTCAGAGAGTGACCTCCTTTCATCTTAATTACTGTGTCCAGTTGGTACACAACATATCCTAGCAGTCTGACTGCAGAATGAGCCCAAAAAAGCTATAACATTACAATACTTATCAGGCTAAGCAAAGTTGCCTGTATTTTAACATAAATATGCATTTAAAAGTGTTGAGAGTTAAGCAGAATAGCCAACTAAGGCAAAGTTAGGTGTATTTTCTGGATTCAATCAAACATATAGTATTTCTACCATTGTTTAACATAACTATGCACTAAGAAAGTTGAGAGTGAACTAGAAATAGTCATCTAAGGGTAAGTTATGTGTATTTTCTGGGTTTAATTAAAAGGGTATTCCAGGAAAAAACTTTTTTTTTATATCGACTGACTCCAGAAAGTTAAACAGATTTGTAAATTACTTCTATAAAAAAAAATTTAATCCTTCCAATAATTATCAGCTGCTGAAGTTGAGTTGTTCTTTTCTGTCTGACAACAGTGCTCTCTGCTGACATCTCTGCTTGTCTCGGGCAATGCACAGAGTAGAAAAGGTTTTCTATGGGGATTTACTTCTACTCTGGACAGTTCCCGAGACAGGCGTCATCAGAGAGTGAAAAGAAGAACTCAACATCAGAAGCTCATAAGTACTGAAAGGATTAAGATTTTTTAATAGAAGTAATTTACAAATCTGTTTAACTTTCTCGAGCCAGTTGATATCTAAAAAAAAAGTGTTTCTTGGCTAACTCCTTTGAACTTATAGTATTTATACCTGTGTTTAAAGGGGTTTTCCACCATAAGGTGATTTTAGTACGTACCTGCCAGACAGTAATGGACATGCTTAGGAAGGATCTGCTAAATGGCTATGTTGTGAGATTACCATAACACTGTGGCAAGCTTTTTGTGAACTGGTATTTCCTTTTTGAGTTTTCTTCTTGCCTATAAATCCCATTAGTCCATTTTCCTCCCTCCCACACATCAGCCACCCCCCTTCCCCCATTGAAACATAAATGAGCTGCATCCATTCAAAAGACCTGTGGTTTTCAATCAGGGTGCCTACATCTGTTGCATTAGTTGCAGAGTGATCTCTCTCCCACCAAGCAATCGCTCCACCCATTGAAGCAGATAGGCTCCCTGTCATCAGCTGACTAGTCAGGTATCAGCCGCATTGCAACCTGGGAAAAATCTGAGACAACAGTCATTTTGTATGCTGTTAAAAATAAATATTGGGGTGAAAATCACAGAAGAATTGTGAGAAAACCGTCACACACACGTACATACACTATATTATGAACTGCACTAACTTTACAGCCCCTGTGGCATAGTCAAATAAAAAAAAATTCCTGTACTACCCCTTTAAGATAACAGTGCATTGAAAGTGTATAGAGCGAAAGCAGAATATCCATCTAAGGTCAAGTTATGTGTATTTTCTGGGTTTAATCCAACATATAGTATTTCTTTCTAGGTTTAACTTTAATATACATTTAAAAGCAATAAGATTGAATGCCATCCAATGCCAAATTATGTGTATTTTCTCAGTTTAATCAAACATGTTGTATTTCTGCCTGCATTAAAGGGGTACTCCACTGCTCAGCGTTTGGAACAAACTGTTCCGAACGCTGAAGCCGACGCTGGAAACTTGTGAGGTTATAGACCCGCTCCCATGATGTCACACCCCACCACCTCAATGCAAGTCTATGGGAGGGGGCTTGATGGCTGTCTCGCCCCTCCCATAGACTTGCATTGAGGGGGTGGGGCGTGACATCATGAGGCGGTGGAGCTATGACTTCACGAGCTCCCAGCACCAGCTCCAGCGTTCTGAACAGTTTTTTCCAAATGCTGAGCAACGGAGTACCCCTTTAAACATAACTACGCATTAAAAGCATTGATAATGAATGTGAAATATCCATCTATTGCCAAGTTACTTACCTCCAGTCCACTACTGTCTGCTGTCCGCTGGCTAATACCAGCACTAGTCCACCGCTGCCTGCTTTATACTGGTTACTATAAATACCACCAGTCCACCTCCCTTGCTGCTGCTACTAACAGCTAGGCATACATAATTTTCCCCCCACTTTTCAGGCAAAACCTTTTTTTCTTCTAAACCAATTTGTGACACCAATTGTTTTGCAACTTCCAAAGAATTTGGAAGAATTTTTGGACAGCCTCTGACCCCAAAAGCTATTTCTTCACCATTTTGGGACAGCAAACATGTTGTAACTCCCAAAGCGGCATACAGGAGAGGAAAAGAAGAAGTGGGTGCTCTAGGTGCCATTATCTTTTATAAATGGTGAGTGAATGTGATAGCGTTATGCACTCACCTATCAATGTTGTGCTCCGGGCATCAAACCACTGCTGACCTTTAGAAATTAAGAGTTGGGATGTCCTGCTTGATTGCGTGAAGAATGAGTGCAGAGAGCAATGAAGTCAGCGGTGGATCCAAACGGAGTATTTTGAGGGGGTAGACTACCCTCTTCCTTAGGTAAGTAAAAGTCCTCAAAAGGTAGAATTTTTTCTTGCCAGACACAAAAATATGTTGTAACCCAAAAAAAGAGAGCATTTCCACAAATTTTGTTCAACTTTTCAATTTTACAAAAGCAATTTTTTCACTATTTACTGTTTCTTCACTATTTTGGGACACTGTTACAAATTCTGCTGCATCTCCTAAAAAGAGAGAATTGTTGGAACGCTTTGATTCCTTTTATACATCTGTGTGCATTTTAACACCAGCAGGCATCTGCCAATAATAAGGGATACTTAATGCACCTTTATTTTGAATGCTTTTCAAGTGTTCAAAAGCATACAAAATCTGCTAGCACAGTGTTTTTTTAAACAAGCTGTTAGTTACCACAAGTTACCGCATCTTGCCCTAACTTTGACATTAACCTCTTAAGGACGTAGGGCATACCTGTACGCACTATGCCCGGTACCGGCAAATAAAACGGGATCACGCCGTGACCCCGCATCATACCGGGTCGGTCCTAGCGGCTAATGATAGCCAGGACCCTGGGCTGATAGCGTGCGGCACCGATCGTTGTGCCGCGTGCTATTAACTCCTGATCGCCATGTCTAAAATGAAAGTGAAAGTTTCCCGGCAGCTCAGTCGGGCTGATCGGGACCATCGCGATAAAATTGCGATGTCCTGATCAGCTAGCACGCGAGCGGAGGTCCCCTTACCTTGCTCCGTCACGTCCGATCGGCGATTGATTGCTCCAAGCCTGAGATACAGGCTTGAGCAATCGACCGCCTATAACATTGATCAATGCAAAGCTATGGCTTTGCAGTGAACAGTGTAAAAGATCAGTGTGTGCAGTGTTATGGCCCCCTATGGGAGCTATAACACTGCAAAAAAAAGGGGGGAAAAAAAAGTTAATAAAAGTAATTTAACCCCTTCCCTAATAAAAGTTTGAATCACCGCCAGCATGTCCGCATGGTTCTTCAGAGACTTCGTGACAATCAACTTTATGCCAAAATGGAGAAATGTCTCTTTGAATGTCAATCTCTTCCTTTCCTAGGATACTTGGTCTCTGGCCAGGGACTACAAATGGACCCAGATAAACTCTCTGCCGTCTTAGATTGGCCACGCCCCTCCGGACTCCGTGCTATCCAACGTTTTTTGGGGTTCGCCAATTATTACAGACAGTTTATTCCACACTTTTCCACTATTGTGGCTCCTATCGTGGCTTTAACCAAGAAAAATGCCAATCCCAAGTCCTGGTCCCCCCAAGCGGAAGACGCATTTAAACATCTCAAGTCTGCCTTTTCTTCCGCTCCCGTGCTCTCCAGACCTGACCCATCTAAACCCTTCCTATTGGAGGTAGATGCCTCCTCAGTGGGAGCTGGAGCTGTCCTTCTACAAAAAAATTCTTCCGGGCATGCTGTGACTTGTGTTTTTTTTTTCTAGGACCTTCTCCCAGGCGGAGAGAAACTATTCCATCGGGGATCGAGAACTACTGGCCATTAAATTGGCGCTTGAGGAATGGAGGCACCTGCTGGAGGGATCAAAATTTCCAGTTATCATATACACTGATCACAAGAATCTCTCCTATCTCCAGTCTGCCCAACGACTGAACCCTCGCCAGGCTAGGTGGTTGTTGTTCTTTGCCCGTTTTAACTTTGAAATCCATTTTCGCCCTGCTGACAAGAACATTAGGGCCGATGCCCTCTCTCGTTCTTCTGATGCCTCTGAAGTAGAGGTCTCTCCGCAACACATCATTCCTCCGGACTGTCTGATCTCCACTTCTCCAGCTTCCATCAGGCAAACTCCTCCAGGGAAGACCTTCGTTTCTCCACGCCAGCGTCTCGGGATTCTCAAATGGGGACACTCCTCCCACCTCGCAGGCCATGTGGGCATCAAAAAATCCTTGCAACTCATCTCTCGATTTTATTGGTGGCCGACTCTGGAGACTGATGTTATTGATTTCGTGCGGGCCTGTACGGTCTGTGCCCGGGATAAGACTCCTCGCCAGAAGCCTGCTGGTCTCCTTCATCCTCTGCCTGTTTCTGAACAGCCTTGGTCACAGATTGGTATGGACTTTATTACGGACTTGCCCTCATCCCGTGGCAACACAGTTGTTTGGGTGGTCGTTGATCGATTTTCCAAGATGGCACATTTTATTCCTCTTCCTGGTCTTCCTTCAGCGCCTCAGTTGGCAAAGCAATTTTTTGTACACATTTTTCGCCTTCACGGTTTGCCCACGCATATCGTCTCAGATAGAGGCGTCCAATTCGTGTCTAAATTCTGGAGGGCCCTCTGTAAACAGCTCAAGATCAAATTAAACTTCTCTTCTTCTTATCATCCCCAATCCAATGGGCAAGAAGAAAGAGTTAATCAGGTCCTGGGTGACTATTTACGGCATTTTGTTTCCTCCCGCCAGGATGACTGGGCAGATCTTCTACCATGGGCCGAATTCTCATACAACTTCAGAGTCTCCGAATCTTCTGCTAAATCCCCATTTTTCGTGGTGTACGGCCGTCACCCTCTTCCTCCCCTCCCTACTCCCTTGCCCTCTGGTTTGCCCGCTGTGGATGAAGTGACTCGTGATCTTTCCACTATATGGAAAGAGACCCAAAATTCTCTTTTACAGGCTTCATCCCGGATGAAAAGATTTGCTGATAAAAAAAGAAGAACTCCCCCCATTTTTGCTCCCGGAGACAAGGTATGGCTCTCCGCTAAATATGTCCGCTTTCGTGTCCCCAGTTATAAACTGGGACCACGCTATCTTGGTCCTTTCAAAATCAAGTGCCAGATCAACCCTGTCTCTTACAAACTCCTTCTTCCTCCTTCTCTCCGTATTCCCAATGCCTTCCATGTCTCTCTCCTTAAACCACTCATCCTTAACCGCTTCTCTCCCAAAGTTGTTTCTCCCACTCCAGTTTCCGGATCTTCTGACGTCTTTTCTGTGAAGGAGATTCTAGAATCCAAGACGGTCAGAGGTAAAAGATTCTTCTTGGTCGACTGGGAGAATTGCGGCCCTGAGGAGAGATCCTGGGAACCTGAGGACAACATCCTGGACAAAAGTCTTATCCTCAGGTTCTCAGGCTCCAAAAAGAGGGGGAGACCCAAGGGGGGGGGTACTGTTACGCCGAGCGCTCCGGGTCCCCGCTTCTCCCCGGAGCGCTCGCAGCGTTCTCTCATTCGCAGCGCCCCGGTCAGACCTGCTGACCGGGTGCGCTGCGATATTACTCCCAGCCGGGATGCGATTCGCGATGCGGGACGCGCCCGCTCGCGATGCGCATCTCTGCTCCCGTACCTGACCCGTTCCCCGTCTGTGTTGTCCCGGCGCGCGCGTCCCCTGGGCGCGCGCACGCCGGGTCTCTGCCATTTAAAGGGCCGCTGCGCCACTGATTGGAGCAGCAGGCCTAATCAGTATTCTCACCTGTGCACTCCCTACTTATACCTCACTTCCCCTGCACTCCCTCGCCGGATCTTGTTGCCATTGTGCCAGTGAAAGCGTTCCCTTGTGTGTTCCTAGCCTGTGTTCCAGACCTCCTGCCGTTGCCCCTGACTACGATCCTTGCTGCCTGCCCTGACCTTCTGCTACGTCCGACCTTGCTCTTGTCTATTCCCTTGTACCGCGCCTATCTTCAGCAGTCAGAGAGGTTGAGCCGTTGCTGGTGGATACGACCTGGTTGCTACCGCCGCTGCAAGACCATCCCGCTTTGCGGCGGGCTCTGGTGAATACCAGTAGCAACTTAGAACCGGTCCACCAGCACGGTCCACGCCAATCCCTCTCTGGCACAGAGGATCCACCTCCTGCCAGCCGAATCGTGACATATACATTTTCCTGCATGTAGTTATGATTTTTTTCAGAAGTACAACAAAATCAAACCTATATAAGTACGGTATAATTTTAACCGTATGGACCTACAGAATAAGATAAGGTGTCATTTTTACCGAAAAAATGCACTGTGTAGAAACGGAAGCCCCCAAAATCTACAAAATGGCATTTTTTCTTCAATTTTGTCGCACAATTAATTTGTTTCCGTTTCGCCGTGGACTTTTTGGTAAGATGGCTAATGTTACTGCAAAGTAGAATTGGTGGCGCAAAATATATGCCATCATCTGGAATTTTATGTGCAAAATTGAAAGCGTTATGATTTTTAGAAGATGATGAGGAAAAAATTAAAATGCAAAAATGGAAAACCCTGCGTCATTAAGGGGTTAAAGCAGATATTCAGCCAAAAGTGGTAAAAAAAAGTACCTAAATAAATTATATATATAAGCTCTCCATGACTCCACAAGTCATCCCAGCTAATTTGTTATAAAATCAGACCGCCCCCATAGCCCCCATACACAGCCTTTGAAAGTCCTGCTGTGTCAGCAAAAAACTAAACACACACACACACACACACACATACACTGGGCTTGTTTCCTATGTGATATGCAGGGAGAGGCTGCTGTGAGAGTGAGCTCTCTGGGGAGAAGGGAGTGTGAAGTATCGTCTACAGTAGATGCTATTCATCAGTGTGATAACATCTCCTGGACTTCCTGTCTGGAGAGAAACAGGGTATGTGCTTAGCAAATATTACAGTTCACATTGCAAAAAGTTATATAACTTTATCATGTGCAGCTATATAAAGGTTATTTTATTTGGCTAGAGTTCTACTTTAATTTAGATTTAAAACCACTTTAAAACCACTTGAATAGATTCCTAGATGACCCTAGCAGCATTATACATGGCTTTAGAGCTCTTAGGCAGTGTTATACAAATATTTTGAGGCTTATTTTATTGCTGGTTCACAGAGAACCTGTTTTCCATGAATCAAACTATTTCAGAAACTTTTGAAAAGTTTGCTCAACTCTAATTATCATCATACTGTTACTGCAGTAATAATACCTATAATACCAGTATACAAGGAGGAAGTATCACGATACATGTTACCTTCATACTGTTACTGACCAAATCCAGTATTCTGAGACCAATATTACAATTGTTACCAATATACACCATATACTACCATCATACTGTTACTGACCAAAACCAGTATACTGAAACTGATATTACCAATAATACTAGAATGCAAAAACATTTTTTACTATACATATTATCAGCATAGTGTAATTGGCAAAATGTTGTTAATCCCTCAAAGACATGACCCATTTTGCCCTTAAAGGGGTACTCCGCCCCTAGACATCTTATCCTCTATCCAAAAGGATAGGGGATAAGATGTCAGATCAACAGGGTCCCGCTGCTGGGGACCACCGGGATATCCACTGCAGCACCCCGCTATCATTACTGCACAGAGCACGCTCACTCTGTGCATAATGACGGGCAATACAGGGGCAGGAGCATCGTTACGTCATGGCTCCGCACCTTCGTGCCATCACGGCCCGCCCCCTTAACCCCTTCCCGACCTATGACATACCTGTACGTCATGAGTGGCAAGGTGTTCCCGACCCATGACATACAGGTACTTCATGAACATTTTTGCCGCTACTCGCGGCATCCTGCAGCACCCAGTAAGATGGTGGCTATCACTGATAGCCAGGCATCTTACCATGCGACCACGGGGGGTTTCATCCCCCCCCCCCCCCAGCAATCGCTGCTAACAGCTAGTCAAATCTGACTAGCTAATAGCAGCGTTTCGCTATCAGAATACTTAGCAGCGCGGTGTGTAAGTTCCCCGGCATGACTTACCCAGCCATGCGGTGTCCCGAGCGGTCCCGGTGCGAGCGGCGTCCTCCAGGCGGTCCCGGAGGTGGTGGGTCCCGGCGGTGAGTTTCCGGCAGCGGGGCGGCATCTTCATTGGCAGCAGTGAGATCGCCGTAAAGCAATCTCACTGCTGCCTCTGGGAGCTTCAAAATTGCAACTCCCAGCATGCCCAGACAGCCTTTGGCTTTCTGTGCATGCTGGAAGTTGTAGTTTTGCAACATCTGGAGGTCCACAGTTTGGAGACCACTGTATAATGGTCTCCAATCTGTGCTCTTCCAGATGTTGCAAAACTACAAATCTCAGCATGCTCAGTCTGTCCAGGCATGCTGGGAGTTGTAGTTCTGTAGCATCTGGAAGAGCACAGATTGGAGACCATTATACAGTGGTCTCCAAACTGTGGACCTCCAGATGTTGCAAAACTACAACTCCCAGCATACCAGACTGCCCAAGCATGCTGGAAGTTGTAGTTTGGCAACATCAGATCCTTCAGATATTGCCGAACTACAACTTCCAGCATGTTTGGGCAGTCTGGGCATGCTGGGAGTTGTAGTTTTGCAACAACTGGAGGCACACTAGTTGGGAAACATTGTCCGTTTCCTACCTCAGTGCCTCCAGCTGTTGCAATTGTTGCAAAACTATAACTCCCAGCACTGACAGACCATGAATGATGGGAGTTGTAGTTTTGCAACAGCTGGAGGCACACTGGTTTGGAAACACTAAGTTTGGTTGCAAAACACTTGAAAGTTTATTACTTAACTTAGTTTTTCCAAACCAGTGTGCCTCCAGCTGTTGCAAAACTACAATTCCCAGCATGCACGGACAGCCAAAGGACATGCTCGGAGTTTGCAACAGCTGGATGTTTGCCCCCTCCCCCCAATGTGAATGTACAGGGTACACTCACATGGGCGGAGGTTTACAGTGAGTGCTGCAAGTTTGAGATGGCGCAAATTTTGCGCTGCAGCTCAAACTTCCAGCGGCAAACTTGCTGTGAACCTCTGCCCATGTGACTGTACCCTAAAAACACTACACTACACTTACACTAACCTAAAATAAAAAACACTACATATGCATATACCCCTACACAGCCCCCCTCCCGAAAAAAAATGAAAAACGTCTGGTACGCTACTGTTTCCAAAACGGAGCCTCCAGCTGTTGCAAAACAACAACTCCCAGTATTGCCGGACAGCCATTGACTGTCCAGGCATGCTGGGAGTTTTGCAACAGCTGGAGGCACCCTGTTTGGGAATCATTGGCATAGAATACCCCTATGCAAATCCCTAATTTAGGTCTCAAATGCGCATGGCGCTCTCTCACTTTGGAGCCCTGTCGTATTTCAGGGTAACAGTTTTGGGTCACATATGGGGTATTTCCGTACTCGGGAGAAATTGCCTTACAAATTTTTGGGGGCGTTTTCTTCTTTAACCCCTTATGAAAAGGTGAAGTTGGGGTCTACACCAGCAGGTTAGTGTATAAAAATTTAATTTTTTACACTGACATGCTGGTGTTGCCCTATACTTTTCATTTTCACAAGAGGTAAAAGGGAAAAAAGACCCTCAAAATTTGTAATGCAATTTCTCCCAACTACGGTTATACCCCATATGTGGGCGCAAAGTGCTCTGGGGGCGCACAACAAGGCCCAGAAGGGAGAGTGCGCCATGTACATTTGAGGTGATTTGCACAGGGGTGGCTGATTGTTACAGCAGTTCTGACATAAACGCAAAACAATAAATATCCATATGTGACCCCATTTTGGAAACTACACCCCTCATGGAATTTAATAAGGGGTGCAGTGAGCATTTACACCCCACTGGTGTATGATAGATTTTTGGAACAGTGGTCTGTGAAAATGAAAAATACAATTTTTCATTTGCACAGTCCACTGTTTCAAATATCTGTCAAACGCCAGTGGGGTGTAAATGCTCACTGTACCCCTTATCAAATTCCATGAGGGGTTTAGTTTCCAAAATGGGGTCACATGTGGGGGGATCCACTATTCTGGCACCATAGGGGCTTCATAAATGGGACATGCCCCCCAAAAACCCTTTCAGAAAAACTCACTCTCCAAAATCCCATTGTCGCTCCTTCCCTTCTGAGCCCTCTACTGCGCCCCCCCCCCCCCCCCCCGAACACTTGACATACACATATGAGGTATTTCCTTACTCGAGAGAAATTGAGTTACAAATTTTAGGGTGATTTCTCTCCTTTTACCCCTTGTAAAAATTCAAAAATTGGGTCTACAAGAACATGCGAGTGTAAAAAATGAAGATTTAAAATTTTCTCCTTCACTTTGCTGCTATTCCTGTGAAACACCTAAAGGGTTAAAACACTTACTGAGTGTCATTTTGAATACTTTGGGGTGTTCAGTTTTTATAATGGGGTAATTTATAACGTATTTCTAACATGAAGACCCTTAAAATCCACTTCCAACCTGAACTGGTCCCTGAAAAAGTACGTTTTTGAAAATCTTGAGAAAAATTGGAAAATTGCTGCTGAACTTTGAAGCCCTCTGGTGTCTTCCAAAAGTAAAAACACGTCAATTTTATGATGCAAACATAAAGTAGACATATTGTATAAGTGAATCAGTATGTAATTTATTTGGAATATCCATTTTCCTTACAAGCAGAGACTTTCAAAGTTAGAAAAATGCTAAATTTTCTAAATCTTCATGAAATTTTTTGATTTTTTACCAAGAAAGGATGCAAATATCAGTGACATTTTACCAATAACGTAAAGTAGAATATGTCATGAAAAAACAATCTCGGAATCAGAATGATAAGTAAAAGCATTCCAGAGTTATTAATGTTTAAAGTAACAGTGGTCAGATGTGCAAAAAATGCCCAGGTCCTGAAGGTGAAAATGGGCTGGGTCATGAAGGGGTTAATGCAAGTCTCGCCACGCCCCCTCCCATAGACTTGTATTGAGGGGGCAGGCCGTGATGTCACGAGGGGGCGGATCCGTGATGTAACGGTGCACCGGCCCCTGTATTGCCCATCATTACGCACAAAGCAAGCGTGCTTTGTGCAGTAATGATAGCGGGGTGCTGCAACGGAGATCCCGGGGGTCCCCAGCAGCAGGACCCCAGCGATCTGACATCTTATCCCATATCCTTTGGATAGGCAATAAGATGCTAGGGGCAGAGTACCCTTTAACCCCTTAACGACGCAGGACGTATATTTACGTCCTCCGCCGGCTCCTGCGATATGCCGCGGGGTCATGCGGTGTCCCCGCGTCATATCGGGTTGGTCCCGGCGGCTATCAACGGCCGGGACCCGCGACTAATACAGGACATCACCATTCGCGGTGATGCCCTGTATTAACCCTTCAGACGCGGTGATCAAAGCTGACCGCCGCGTCTGAAGTGAAAGTATCCCGGCTGCTCAGTTGGGCTGTTCAGGACCGCCGCGGTGAAATCGCGGTGTCCCGAACAGCTTAAAGGACACTGGGAGGGCCCTTACCTGCCTCCTCGGTGTCCAATCGACGAATGACTGCTCCGTGCCTGAGATCCAGGCAGGAGCAGTCAAGCGCCGATAACACTGATCACAGGCGTGTTAATACACGCCAGTGATCAGCATGAGAGATCAGTGTGTGCAGTGTTATAGGTCCCTATGGGACCTATAACACTGCAAAAAAAAAGTTTAAAAAAAAAGTGTTAATAAAGGTCATTTAACCCCTTCCCTAATAAAAGTTTGAATCACCCCCCTTTTCCCATAAAAAAAATAAAACAGTGTAAATAGAAAAATAAAAAAACATATGTGGTATCGCCGCGTGCATAAATGTCCGAACTATAAAAATATATCATTAATTAAACCGCACGGTCAATGGCGTACGCTCAAAAAAATTCCAAAGTCCAAAAATGCGTATTTTTGGTCACTTTTTATACCATTAAAAATGAATAAAAAGTGATCAAAAAGTCTGATAAAAACAAAAATCATACTGATAAAAACTTCAGATCACGGCACAAAAAGTGAGTCCTCATACCGCCCTGTACGTGTAAAAATAAAAAAGTTATAGGGGTCAGAAGATGACATTTTTAAACATATACATTTTCCTGCATGTAGTTATGATTTTTTCCAGAAGTACGACAAAATCAAACCTATATAAGTAGGGTATAATTTTAACCGTATGGACCTACAGAATAATGATAAGGTGTCATTTTTACCGAAATATGCACTGCGTAGAAACGGAAGCCCCCAAAATTTACAAAAATTTTTCTTCCATTTTGTCGCACAATGATTTTTTTTCCGTTTCACCGTGAATTTTTGGGTAAAATGACTAATGTCACTGCAAAGTAGAATTGGTGATGCAAAAAATAAGCCATAATATGGATTTTTAGGTGGAAAATTGAAAGGGTTATGATTTGTAAAATCAAAAATGTTTAATTTGACAGGGGCTCCTGACTGCAGTACCACCAGTAGTGTCCTAATGGAAACCCTGCTCATACTCTGAACTGACTTTATTCCCACAGCACCAGCAGATTTCCTAGAGATAGCTATTCACAGACAGACAGTACACTCAGCCTCTACCACTTTAGTAATTGCCCACACATAATGTAAGCTTTCCTTTTCCATAGCCGGATATCCAGGGGTCAAGTCCTGCAGGAACCTGTGGGAACTTAGTTCCTGCCCTTTTTTTCACAGCAGGAATGCCATTCCCATTAGTAGGACAAGCCCTTGAGTGGAAATCATTGGTGAGTTCCCTCACTTCTTTTTCCAGGACTTGACCCCTGCGGATATCCTAGTAGTAGTGATCACTTCACTAGTTCACCATTTGTTCCATGACCCAGGTGACCTTCTTATTAGCCTTACATAGGCCTGTGTTACATCTCCTGGTCCTCAGTTCACCAGCAGCAAGCGGGCCCTCTGATGCCCAAGCACAGATCAACTTCTCAATACACAGATGAATATAATTTCTAATGGCACCCTACAAGGTTGTTTTCATGCTCCCTACTTGATGTCAAGAGCTTAGCCTTTTAACACTTCTCCTCAGCATGGTGCCATACTGTATTGACATCACTATGCATATTCTTTTCCAGCAAGGTTCTTCAAAAGTCTATGCCCCTGTGGGTGGAGGCCAGCCACTTATATTACTGTTGGCAACTACTGTGTGCAGCTGGGTAAAGTGGCTTGTAGTTCACGTAGCAGCGGTAGAGCCTTTCTATTCAAAGTCCATGGTACTTTCAAACACAAACAAAGACATGGTCTCAAATGGCTGGAGGAGATCAACCCCAAATGCAGTTGTGCATTTATGCTGGGGAAGCAGATCCTGCCCTTGTAGTCTGTTGCTAGGGGGAATCCCCAACATAAAAATGCATACAATGGGGGATGCCTGCAGCAGACCACTAGTGCCACAATGGCATCCTAAACCCAATAAAAAGATGTGGATATGTAACAATTACAATAATACAGGAGGTGCATTACTGTGGTAGATGTAAACAATAGTGTTGAGCGGCATAGGCCATATTCGAATTCGCGATATTTCGCGAATATATGGACGAATATTCGTCATACATTCGGTAAATTTGCATATTCGTTATATTCGCGTTTATTTTCGCACATGCGAACATTCGCATATGCGGAAATACGCATATACGAAAATTCGCATATGCGAAAATTAGCATAAGAGAAAGTTCACATATGCGAAAATGTACACATGCGAAAATTCACACGCCAGTCTCACATAGTAGTATTAGGGGCACTTCTTTACACCACACAAGCTGGAAGCAGAGAGGGATGATCACTGTGATGTGTACTGTGAAAAAAAATAAAAAAATTAGAGATGTCAGCAGAGAGCACTGTGCTCATGATGTCAGCAGAAAGCACTGTGGTCATGATGTCAGGAGAGAGCTCTGTGTTCCAAAAAGAAAAGAATTTCCTCTGTAGTATTCAGCAGCTAATAAGTACTGGACAGATTAAGATTTAATAGAAGTAATTTACAAATCTGTTAAACTTTCTGGCACCAGTTCAAAAAAAAAGTTACCCCTTTAACCAAAAAACAAAGGGACAAAATGAATTAAAGTGTATGCTTAGTGCATAGGCCTTTTTGTACTAGCTAATCGTTGTATTACTATATCAAATCAAATGTAATTTCCTGTCAACTTTTCCTATGGCATCGGGAAAAGGAATTAGCTGTTACAATTTCATTGCAGTAAATGAAATGCCTATGATCTTTTACTATGTCCCCATTACTTCTATTGAAGTGTAATCTAATGTCTTATATCTGACAGTGATAGCGCACATCAATGACATCATAAATCAAAAAGAATAGAGGATAGTTTACAGCCACTAAAAGCATCTGGCTAACAGTATGGACGGCGTGTAGAATTTCTAGTGAGATCCACCAACCAGTAAAATGAATCTTTGTCATGGCTCTTGGCCAGGGAACAGAATCTGTCTTTCATCACCCTTAAAATGAAAACACTTGAATGAGTTTTCAATGCTTCATATTCAGAATTCCTTCCTTTCCATCCAGCCTTGTTATCCTGGGGTGTCTGACACAACAGTGACACCAGACGTTGGCTCCGAATAATGCGCTTAGGAGAGAAATGAGCACTGGGATCAAAAATGCTAATGTGCTCAGTACAATCCAGAAAGACATAGATTGGTGTGAATTCTTTGCATGTATCACACTTATGTTACATGGTTTCTGATAACACAGAAAAGATAGCAGATGTAATGCAAAGTATTTATATATTTGGAACGGTGTTACATGTTGCTTTCATATTGACACAATACCGTCCTCTAGTGATGTAAACAATTTCTGAATAACTGGATAAAAAAAAAATCCTGGTATAGTAGGTTTAACATTGTTTTATTCTTCAAATCTATGGCTATTATAAACTTTGCACTGATCATTATTATTGTTCTTTTGCCTCAGGAATTAAAAAAAAAAATGTAAAAAAAAAAAAAAGTGCTCAGGACCACCCAGACCGAATCGAAAAGAAGAGCCCATGGGTCACATGACAACATCACTGACCCCCTGATTAAAGTCACAGGTAAGGTCGCCATGTATCTCTAGCCTATTAGTGTTACCTTTTGTTCTTCATACAGTAAGACTGTGTTCACACAGCGGAAAATGTGTGGAATGTCTGCCCTGAAAAAAAGGACAGACATACTGCATATTTGCTTGACTTGCTAGGAAATGCGGCACCTTCATTTCCGTGCTGAATTTTCCCGGCAGATTTTGCTATGAAATTCTGCTGTGTGAATATGGCCTACACACTAAAATAATGATCTTTTCAGTGCTGCCTGTCAGTAATAGTTCCCACTTTGTTCCTCACCCAGTTACAGTTCTTAATGCCACACACTGTAACAATGTCCACCTTTTTTGTCCTATATAAAGTAATAATGTCCCCTTTGTGCCCCTTACTGAGTAGTGATGCCTTATTTTTGTATTTTAGCGTTAAAACACTTATAATCACACTACAGTGGTCCCTCAAGTTACAATATTAATCGGTTTATATAACCATTGTATGTTGAAACCATTGTATGTTGAGACCATAACTCTTTGGAAACCTGGTAATTGGTTCTGAAGTCACCAAAATGTCATCCAAAAATAGGAAAAAGTGAGGATTAAAGAAAAATAAGTAGATAACTAACACAGATAAAGCAAGTCCTTACATGTAAAAGTAAGAAAGATCTGCTGGGAGCTGTATATGACTGTCTATGTAGAGGACAGGAGTTTCTTCAGGGTCCTGTACAGTACACGCAATGTCCTAAAAAAGTAAAATGGAGCCGCCGCCGCCGCCACCAGGTGTCCAAAGGAGCAGCTAACTGTGGCACAGGTAAAGAGTAGTATGCAACATGTACAAGAAAGAAGGATGTCCAGTTCAGGAAACTCAGGAACAATGGAAATTTATTCACAAGCCAAATAGGACGTGACAGTGACTCAGATACAGGTGACACGTTTCGGCCACGGAAGGCCTTAGTCATACACTGGATGTACATGGGTGGATCTCTTTTATATGGGAGGACGGACCCAGCAACAGAAATCGCCTGTGCAACAGGATCTGTACCGCCCATATTGGTTAACACAATACAACATAATAAAAACATGCATACAAAAGGAAAAGGAAATCCAGCCTCCGCAGGTGGAGGTGCAATAAAACTTAACGTTTACTTCATTCCATTAAAATCAGGTAGCATGGTGAAAAGGGAGTTGTGACATGTCACTCTAAAATCGAAGTGAAACACTGACGCATTTCGAGCATAAGCTCTTAGTCATGACTAAGAGCTTATGCTCGTAACGCGTTGGTGTTTCACTCCGATTTTAGAGTGACATGTCACAACTCCCTTTTCACCATGCTACCTGATTTTAATGGTACGAAGTAAACGTTAAGTTTTATTGCACCTGCGGAGGCTGGATTTCCTTTTCCTTTTGTCTGCAAGCTGCCGGGACAGGCGGGTCCCTGAACCCGTGCCTACACATTATCAAATATGTGTGTCTGGAGTCCATGAAACAGAGCGGTGAGGTGTCTATTTTTTCTCTATTTTACTTGCCATAATAGAAACATGCACAAAACTATACAAAATATGCAATATATAAATATAGTTCCACAATAGGGAAGGGAAAGGGTATGTCCGGCACCGCTAGTCTTGAAGGTGAAAGACGGTGAGTAGGATGTTGGCAAATACTGTGTGCACCTGTAATGGCGTAGTGATGTTCCTCATAAGATGGTGCAGTAATCCATTTTAGACAAAAGCAACAAAAGCATATACTGGAAGAAGGCGGAATGGAAAACGCACTCACCGGGCAAGTTGCTGAGACAAACAATTTCTTTATTCACAACGTTCTGTACAGGTAAGACAGCTGCACAGGAAGCTTAGAGATGGTAACAGGCAGGGGGCGTGCAGGGGGGCGGCAACTAGTTTTGCGCACGTGGGCACTTCCTTTGGCTCGCACTGACGCTCGGGAGTCTGGAGAGGCTTCTTAGGGATTGGGAAACTACTGTTGCCATGACAACAATAACAGGTAAGTGAAGGACGAGGACTTTGAGATAGATTTTTTGAAAGCCATCAGAAGGCTTAATCTTAAAAAATTCTTCATGGGTAGTAGTGAAAATAAAAGTAATACATTGGCAGCATACGAAAGTGATACTCCTTGTCAAATAGGACCACTCAGGTTCAGAATAGTTAAAGAATTCACCAAAAGTGAAGTGGATCTTACTCGCACATTGGCAGAGTTGGCAGGGCCTATTCATAACAGTCCATCCAATGTCGAAATTATCCATAAGCCTTTTGTTAAAGGTAATAAATCCACCTTTAACCCGCCAGTGACACCGGGAAGTTCATTGGATATTTTTTGTAAGAGTGTACTGAAAGAAACTAAGGTGGTTTTTTACCCCAAACCACAATTTAACTTATCCCAGGCTGAACATGCTGCGTTAAAAGCTCTTATGAGTGACAGTGCCATCCTAGTGTCAAAGGCGGACAAGGGCGGCAGCGTCGTGGTCTGGTATTCTGCTGACCACGACGCTGAAGCCCGCAAACAACTGAGTAATCACATTATTTATGAAAAACTAGCTGCCAATCCCACCCATAAAATTTAAGAAAAATTGAGATCATTATTACGTAGACACATTGAGAAAGGAGTCCTGGCTGAAAAAATGGCAGAAAAACTGATTCCATAAGCTCCTAAATTTCCTTATTGGTATATCCTGCCAAAGATTCATAAGTCACTGAGCCAGCCCCCTCGTCGCCCTATTGTGGCTGGGGTTGGTTCAGTGACCGAATCTTTGTCAGGATATATGGACTGGCTCATGTCCCCCATCCTAAAAGAACTTCCCACTTTTCTCAGAGACACAGGTGACTTGATCACCCAGTTAGAAAACTTTGAATGGAGAGAAGGGCTGTCCTTTGCGTCAATAGATGTTGAAAGCCTGTATACCCGCATTCTCCATGATGCGGGTATACAGGCTATGGAAGAATTCCTCCAATGCACTAACAAATCGGCTGGATTTTGTTGCTTTTTCAGTGATGCTTTGAGGTTCGTACTAACTAATAATGCATTCATGTACAATAATGAATGGTATATTCAAAAACAAGGGACCACGAAGGGGACCCCGGTCTCATGCGTTTACGCTAATGTGTTCCTGGCAATGATTGAAAGAGAATTCATCTTCACCTCCAAAAATCCCTTTATTCGTCATATAAAGCTTTTTTTTAAGATTTATAGACGATATGTTCTTCATTTGGGATGGAGGTGAAGATGAATTCTCTTCTTTTGTCCATTATTTGAATACCACAAATGACAGGAATATGATCTTTACTTTACCAGTTTGGTGGATAACAGCTGGAGTTCCTTGATGTCCAGGTTCTAATAGTGGATAATACCCTCGTCACTACCTCATTTCGAAAGACCACTTCTCGCAATGCATTGTTACATTTTAACAGTTCTCACCCTTTGCATGTAAAACAGAGCATCCCCTATAGTCAGTTTGTTCGTTTGAAGCGAATAAACAACAAACCTGGTTTATTTTTGAGAGAGGCCCAAGCACTATCAGGAAGACTTACCAGACGTGGCTACTGACAGATTAGTCCAAAAAGCTTTTGATAAAGTCCAACTTAAAACTAGGGAGGAACTACTGTATAAAAACAAATTACAACCTACAACAGAAATAGACACATGACAGGTTCACCTTTACCTTTAAAAATTCCCACATGAATGACACTATCAGCAGCATCATAAGAAAAAATTGGTATATTTTACAGGAAGATGAAGCATTGAAGTCTATAACAACACAGAATCCTATCATTACCCACAAACGTAATAAGACACTGGGAAATCTATTAAAAACATTTAAAACCAATGTCCCAAAAAAGCAGCAACCTACTAACTGGCTTACCAGTATGGCACCTATAGGTAATTTCAAATGTCATCATTTTAGCGTTTGCCGACATAATCTGGCCAAACCCAATTATCGCCTAGGAGACACCCAGATTATGGTTAAACCATTAATAACTTGCCAAACTAGTTTTGTGGATTACTGTTTAATTTGCTCATGTGGGTATTATTACATTGGCAAAACGATAAAGAAGCTGCAAGTATGTGTTAAAGAACATTTTCGTTCTATTCACACTGGTGTGGGAGCCACGCGTTTCATTACTCATATTCGAGATGTTCACAACTCAGACCCCGCCAGAATGATGTTCGCTGGAATAGAAAGAGTAGAAGTCCCGGCTAATGGAGGAGACAGGCATCAAATACTTTTGAAAAAAGAAGCCCGGTGGATTATCCACCTTAAAGGGGTACTCTGCCCCTAGACATCTTATCCCCTATCCAAAGGAATAAGATGTCAGATCGCTACTGCGGCACCGCGCTATCATTACTGCACAGAGCGAGTTTGCTCTGTGCGTAATGAAGGGCAATACAGGGGCCGGAGCATCGTTATGTCCCGGCTCCGCCCCTCGTGACATCACGGCATGCCCCCTCAATACAAGTCTATGGGAGGGGGCGTGGCGATCGTCACGTCTCCTGCCATAGACTTGCATTAAAGGGGCGGGCCGTGATGTCACAAGGGGCAGAGCCATGATGTCACGCTGCTCTGTCCGTTGTATCGCCTTTCATTACGCACAGAGCGAACTCGCACAGCAGCGATCCTGGGGGTCCCCAGCAGCGGGACCCCGGCGATCTGACATCTTCTCCCCTATCCTTTGGATAGGGGATAAGATGTCTAGGGGCGGAGTACCCCTTTAATGCTGTAGGGCCACTCGGATTCAATGAAAAGAATGAAATGGGTTCCTTTCTCCTATAATATCCTCAATACAGGCTGTGTGTACAGCATTTGTACACCAGCTCTTTCTTTATTCTCTTTTCTTTCTTTTTGTTTCTGTTCTAATTTTTTGTGCATCATCTATATTTATACTTCATGTTACTGACATTATTATTTTTATGGTCAATGGACAGAATTAAAACAAGAATACAGATTCTAGCATCTACAACTATATTTATATATTGCATTTTTTGTATAGGTTTGTGCATGTTTTTATTGTGTTGTATTGTGTTAACCAATATGGGCAGTACAGATCCTGTTGCACAAATGAATTCTGTAGCTGGGTCCGTCCCCCCAAATAAAAGAGATCCACACATGTACATCTAGTGTTTGACTAAGGCCTTCCTATGAAGTCGAAACGTGTCACCTTGTGAATAAACTTCGGAAACCCATCAGAGGTGTTTAGGTGTTTAGGATTATACTTTCCATTGGGGGGGGGGGGGGGGGATTTACCTGCTTTCCTCTTAGGGGATTTGCTTTGTAATACAAAATATACAGGGTTCAGATACTGATCCATGAGGATACGTCCTTAGATTCCAATGAAAGAAAATGCATCTAAAGCTGTAACACAAACACATTACAGGGTCCAAATTTCATTTCTATAGTGCATACTTTCTATGTTTAACCAGTGAAATAAATCAGACCCTGAAACTGAATTATGGCTATGTTAGAGCTGTTCTGACCAGATGCAGTCATAGAACACAGAACTGTTACATCTGGCAACTCACATGGGGTGTCTTCTCTCATTGTGGATGTTTTCTTCTCTCTTCTTCTCCAGTGCGGCCCAGAGAAATATGATGTTACCCCTCACTTCTGCAGCCATTCCCAATCTCTGCTGCCCCATGTGCCCCCCACTGCCATACCTGCAGTGCTGCCCAATACCCCAAATACTATATCTCAGGTATAATAGTGCCTGAGGATGGGGATAAAGCTCACAGAAGGAGGGTAACTAAAAATATTGGCTGCAGGCCACACCAAAATATTAAAGGGATAATCATCAACTATGCACAATATACGCAATAATTTAAATTTCTGAACAGTTGAACAGTGAGGTACGACCACTAGTACCCCCAACAATTATGAGAATCAAGGCCCCTTGTCTGTAAGGTGGATAAAGCAGCCGTGTACACGATCATCTGTCTATCCATTCATTCTCTGCGGGACCAATGTACATTAATGAGTTCAGCTGAGCAATGTTCGAAGCTCATAAGACCCATAGAGATTGATCGGAGGGGTGGGCAATCATGTGCGCTGGTGCTCCATTCACCTTCAAAACATAGGACCTTTGTTCTCATGATTGGTGGATGTTTTTTCATTCAGTTTTTTGTTTGTTTTTTAAACAGTGTATGCACTCACTGTCCATAGACTATCATTGTGCACACTATTAGATTAAAAATGCAGACATATTTTTTTCCTATTCTATGGCCATATTTTAGCTTTAATTTTATACTGTGTATAAAAACCTAACCTAAGAATACTTTTTTATTTCTTTTTGTCACCGTATTTTGAGAGCCATAAAGTGTGAAGACTTGTTTTGGGGAGACCCATAGTTCATATTGTTACCAATTTGGGGTATATGAATTTTTGATAAAAAATTTTAAGGATTTTTTGGAAGGCACGATAAACAAACTATGGCTACAACGTAGATCATTGTCGACGATTTCAATAATCGATTAATCAGTAGTTTAGGAGGCGTGGCCTACTATCACGTTATAGTACGGGTTACTTATGCAGAGATGATAATTATGTACACTTTTTTATTATTGTTAAAATTGTGATTATTGTGTGTTTTCTTTTTATTTATTTTTTATACAATGTTTATTTTTTGGTCCTCAAGGTGACTTCTTCAATTGCTCACATAATACACGTCTACAAGTTTAGCCTGGAGTACGTAATAAGCTTACAAAGGGGTTTAACTGCCAAGTACAGAGTTATCTCTGGTCCTGGCCATTACACATTGGTGAAGGTTAAATAATATAGCTTCTGTTTCCACAGCATTATTATCAGGTAATATTACATCAATTCACTAGAACGTTAAAATGTTAATGTAGGAGGAAAAGCCGAAAATGTACTTCCCTGATATTCCCTTAAAGGGGTATTCCAAGCCAAAACTTTTTTTTATATATATCAACTGGCTCTGGAAAGTTAAACAGATTTGTAAATTACTTCTATTAAAAAATCTTAATCCTTCCAATAGTTATTAGCTTCTGAAGTTGAGTTGTTGTTTTCTGTCTAACTGCTCTCTGATGACTCACGTCCCGGAAGCTGTGCAGTTCCTATATGGGAAAGGGGATGCAAAACAATTTTAGGTACTGTTACAAGAATGCATTAAACTCATTACGTTCATTTAACCCTATGGCTCCAGTGGCTCCCACCCGGGATATCCAGCGGGCTTCTTTTTGTTGCAAAAAGGTCTGTCTGGTGAGACCTGCAGGGGTCGTTGTCACTGTTTCTAAACCGAAGAAAGTTAGCGAAGCCGGGTTGCCACTATGCTCAGAGTGTAGGTGTTCTGCCAGTCTTGGTACTCCTTCTTTCCTTCTGGAAAGTCTGACATGTTCTCTAAACCTCACGAACATCGGGCGGGTGGTACATCCAATATAAAAAACACTGCAGGGGCTCTGTATACAGTATATCACAAATTTGGTTCTGCAGGTGATGAGGTCTGTGACATGTATATTTTCGCCAACTAATTGGTAGTTTTTGCCTTGTTTCAGTTGGCTGCAAAAAGAGCAAGTCCCGCATCTATGGTTTCCCATAGAGCGTATGTCCTTAAGCCAAGTGGAGGATGGGGTCGGTCCTGATGAAAACTTGCTGTGTACCAGTTCATTTTTGAGCATTCTTGTACGTTTATGTGCAATCAGAGGTTTCTCGATTGCGATCTCCCTTAAGAGGGGGTCCTGTTCTATAATATGCCCATGATGATAGATGGCTCTTTTGATTATAGTTAAAATTTCGCTGTGTTTGAAGGAGAAATTAAATCGTTTCGGGGGGGGGGGGGCAGGTGACGTGGACTTTGTTTTCAAAATGAGATCTTTTCTTGATCTCTCACTGGTTTTCTTGAGAGCTGTGTTCAGACAGTGTGCTGGGTAAAGTAAAAAGTAAAGGTCATGTTTATGGTATTGTTTCCATTCAGGTATGCAACAAATTGCTCAAAAAGTGCCTGACTCCCCAACCAAATCACGAAAATATCATCAACATAAAGCATACAGTTTGATGAATTTAAGGAAAGGGTTGGTGTTGGAAAAAATCATATGGGCTTCAAGTACAGCAAGGAAGATGTTGTCATATGTACAGGAGACCGGCGTGCCCATTGCCGTGCCGGTCTACTGTTTATACCACGTCCCATCAAATTGAAAAAAATTGTTTTTGAGGACCAGTTGCAGATCCTCTGTGACGAACTTGATGTAGGCTTCAGACCTGCCCGCTGCACTGCAGAATTCTGCAGTGGCTGAGATGCCAATGCCATGAGGGATCCTCGTGTAAAGGAATTCTACATCAATGGATCCCAAAGCATCTCCCTCTTCAATATAAATTTCCATTAGACAGGCTAGGAAGTCGTTCGTGTACCTTAGGTATGACGGAATGTCACTGAGGATCGGGCGCAATAACCAATCCAAGTATTGTATAAGCGTTATGTTGATGATATTTTCGTGATTTGGTCGGGGAGTCAGGCACTTTTTGAGCAATTTGTTGCATAACTGAATGGAAACAATACCATGAACATGACCTTTACTTTGACTTCAGTACTCTCGAACTCACCTTTCTGGATGTGATCGTCTCCATAAAAGACTCAGAATTGCACACTGCAGGCTACAGGAAGCCCTCAGCCCCTCAGCTCTCAAGAAAACCAGTGAGAGATCAAGAAAAGATCTCATTTTAAAAACAAAGTCCACGTCATCTGCTCCCCCAAAACGATTTAATTTCTCCTTCAAACACAGTGAAATGTCAACTATAATCAAAAGAGCCATCTATCATCATTGGCATATTATAGAAGAGGACCCCCTCTTAAGGGAGATCACAATCGAGAAACCTCTGATTGCACATAAACGTACAAGAACGCTCAAAAATGAACTGGTACACAGCAAGTTTACATCAGGACCGACCCCATCCTCCACTTGGCTTAAGGACATACGCCCTATGGGAAACCATAGATGCGGGACTTGCTCTTTTTGCAGCCAACTGAAACAAGGCAAAATCTACCAATTAGGTGGCGAAAATATACATGTCACAGACCTCATCACCTGCAGAACCAAATTTGTGATATACTGTATACAGTGCCCCTGCAGTCTTTTTTATATTGGGTGTACCCCCCTCCCCTTCCCCCTTTCCCCTTCCCCCTTTCCCCTCCCCCCTCTGTACTTTTCCTCCCTACCTTGACATTATTACTGTCACCCGTCCTTCACACAGGTGGACGCTACAGCACAGCTACAGCTACTCAGCTACATGCCTGTTCTTCTTGGCAGCACTGGAGGTCCCGGCGCAGCAGCCGTTGACATGTAGCGTCATGTTGCTAAGCAACAACACGTCAGCCGATTGATGCCGTGGCGGTAAAGTATAAAACCGGGACCACGAGCATCATCAGTGGGCGTGACCAAGTGGATAACTCGCGAAACGGAACCGTCGTTCCACGAGCTCAGCTGAGCTCTAGATCTTCAATTCCCTAACCCGAACTGCTGTAACCCCTCAACATGGAATAAAAGCAACTTCTTTGGCATATACCGGGTGAGTGTGTCTTATATATTCTTCTTTTTTCTGATATATCATTGAGCAGTTAGACAGAAAACTTCAGAAGCTAATAACTATTGGAAGGATTAAGATTTTTTAATAGAAGTAATTTACAAATCTGTTTAACTTTCCGGAGCCAGTTGATATATATATAAAAACAAGTTTTGCCTGGATAACCCCTTTAAATTGTAGATATACCCCTTATATCATATAGAAAAGACTTTAGGCGCTTACTTGCATGTACATATTGGTAACAACAGGGATTTCATGTTTAAAAAATATATATATAGTATACAGTTACATTCTCAATCTACTCAGGGCAGCAACAGAAGTTCCATTTTATGTTAGTTCTGCAGCACAGTAAATGCATGGGCAAATCCAATGCTAATCCTCTAGGATCAGTTGTTTTCTGCAATTGCTCTCTCAAAGTCGAATCTCCAGCGTGAGTATTGCCAAGCATTTATGAAAGGATTACACCAAGCAATTGTTACAAATGGCAAGCTGTGTGTAATAGAGATGAACAGCTCATTTGGTATTTGCACAAAATAGAAAGAAGAAATGTTCATTTACAGGTACATTCGCAAGTCCTTGAATGCCCTCTGGTGTTTCCCTGTGTACTTTACCAGAATTGATAGATTTTATACAAAGGGCAAACATAAATAAAAAAATAGAGCATGTGGCACCGTATTTTTTTCAAGCAAAAGCAGTAAATGTACAGCATTATATCATAAGCTCTATACGTGTTGTGCATCACTTTTAAATAAATAAAGGAATTACAAACCCAAATTTTTATTTAAAATAGTAAAATGTTTATATTGTGGTCTCCTTCCTCTTCTTCTGGCGGCCAGCTTAAAGGGGTACTCTGGCGCTATGACATTTTTTCCCCTATCCAAAGGATAAGGGATAAGATGCCTGATCGCGGGAGTCCCGCAACTGGGGACCCCCGAGATCTTTCATGCAGCACCCCATGACCATCAGCCCCCGGAGCATGTTCGCTCTGGGTCTGATGACTGCCGGAGTATTGTGACATCACAGCTCTGCCCCCGTGTGACGTCACACTTCACCCCCTCAATGCAAGCCTATGGGAGGGGGCGTGACCCCCGCGATCAGGCATCTTATCCCCTATCCTTTGGATAGGGGAAAAGATGTCTTAGCGCCAGAGTACCCCTTTAAGTAGTCATATTGCTGTATTTCATCTGATAAATTACACTTTTACCCTATCCTGGTTCTTATTCCATGTGTTATTGTTCATGATTCTCACCCTTGACCTCAGCCTTCTCCCTCTTGAGTTAGTTTATCCTGTAACTTTCTACTCTTGGTTCTGACACTTGCCATGGTTCTTGACTACACTTCTGTCTCATCGTCCAGCTTGTTGCATCCTGAAGGCTCTCCTAGTTACAGTCCTTGACTCTTTTTTAGACTATGACTGCCATCGGGGTTGCTGGGGAGAATAGCGGGAGAAAAAATACTGCTTGCATCGACTTATTTTGTATTAATGCAGTTGATACAAGGATGCCTGTAGTAAAAGATATACCTGTATCTTGATAACAGTTTTGTGCTCTGCACCACTCACCGCACCGCTGCACAGGAAAGGATTTCGAGATCGTGATCCAGCTAGATTCCGCCACTCAGCTGGACCACCATCCCGGAGTCCTTTCCTGTGCAGCGGTGCGGTGAGTGGTGCAGAGCACAAAACTGTTATCAAGATACAGTTCTATCTTTTACTACAGGCATCATTGTATAAACTGCATTAATACAATATAACTGCTATCTCCATTTGCCATCCAGTTGGATACAGTAACAGTTATCACTGTGCAATAGGTGGCTGTTTGATGAACTTTTATGGAAATTTTTTCTATACATATTGTGCAATAATATAATATATTTATTTTATTTTATATATGATCTAGTCCATAGCAAGGGCCCTGCTTGGGCATCTAGTGTTAAAAAATGTCAAATAAATGTTACCCTATATACCAATAGTCTGTCAGTATATATGCATATATATATATATATATATATATATATATATATATATATATAAAGAGAATATCCACAGCACACATCCAATGGGTGAAAAATCAAAAGTGGTTTATTCCATCAAACAGAGTGTCCAGAACAACGTTTCAACCAGCTCTCCTGGTCTTTTTCAAGCTCAGTATATCTAGTGTCTCACACATCTTATATAGGGGCATTCATCAAATGCCATCAATAACAATAATCATACAATTAGTGCAAAATTATACAAAATTACTCATATAGAAAATAACAACGTGCATACATTGTGTATATAAATATTAAATATAGGGAAAACGTGCAAAAATTACATGGATATTATTCATGATCACAACCAATAGTGCTACATTACTTAATTGGACATTATTATATAAATCATAACGCCCAGGTGATGGTTAAAAACAATTAAAAACAAAATATACAGTGTCTATGGGAGCGCTCACTCACCGGTACATGATTAGGTGTTCCTGGCTTGTAAACATTACGAATGCGCATGTCTGTCGCGCTATCTAACAAATTCGTCTCATCGGCGTCACGTCACATCCGGCCGGGGCCACCAATGCCGGAAGTGCATCATCCATCGTCATGGCAACAAACCAACTGCATACTGCGCCTGCGTGCAGTGTAGTATACTAATTCGGCGCACGCGCACATCGCCTGCATATGCGCGGCAGCCATTTAACTTAAGGGAAAAGGTTCCATATATGAATACCGTGCGTTCATGAGCGCACGGCGGGCATATTAGAGACTGGCAAATCTGCCCTTACTCCGCTGTTTAGCCATAATCAGGGTATAGAAGCAGCATGAGAAGGTAAGGTAAGTATATTGGCTAGGTACCCGGCACAATGAAGTGTCGGATGCCCAGACATATACCCGGCATCTCAACGGTCACCATCAATCAAGTGGATATCCGGAGAGGTCAGGTTTACACTACCTCAACCCCATGACCCTCACGGTCACTACAAGTTAAAAGAATTAACCCCTAGGCATATGAGCAGAATTGTGCATGGACCAAATGTAAAAAATAAATAAATAATAAATAAAACAAAAAAACATTCTAGTTGCCATGACACAGATGTGCACCACCCAGATTGAGGCTCATCCTCATGAATGTGACAACACCTCGATAAGTATCAACAATTTTATTAATGAGCAATATTACATCATAAATACATATCTTCCACTGTACTATCCGGTGAGCGAGGAAGTCTCCACATTAGTACACTGTAAAAGGAACAAGAAAAAAATTGTTAATCAGAATATTAACACATTCATATTTATAGATCATACTGAGTATACTCAAACTGATGTACGAGGACATGGGCTACATCCTAAGGTACCTATTTCCCCACAATCCTAGAAGATATTTTAAAATCCACATTTAGACCCTTTGGTTTCAAACAATCCAGTTCAAAAATCCATTTCAGTTCACGGCGCTTCAATAATGCCTGTCTATCCCCCCCTCTCTTTAGTGGTGGGATATGATCCACAATCATGAATTTCAGTTCACTTTCACTATGTCCCGAGTCCAAAAAATGTTTTGGTACCGGGAGATCCATTTTCTTCTTTCGAATAGTGTACCGATGTTGGTTTATCCGAGTTTTTATGTCCCATGTGGTCTCACCTACATAGATAAGACCACATGGGCACCAAAGTACATAAATTACATATGAGGAATTACAATTAAGATAGTACCTGATAGGATACTCAAGGTGTGTAATAGGGTGTTGGAATTTTTCACCTTTCACTAGATATTTACAGTTGACACACACTCTACACGGAAAGCAACCCTTTCTGTCCACCGAGATGTATTTTTGTGTTCCCCCAGTCTTTTTTGAAATATCAGCCACCACGAGTTTGTCTCTGAGATTTGTTGTCCTCCTATATGACATCAAAGGAGGAAGAACAAATTCAGGGACATTCTCATATCCACTTAGTAAATGCCAATGCTTGCGCAAAACTTTTGCTATCATTGGTGACAGGTCATTATATGTACTTACAAATGCTATCCGTCTGCTTTGTGTCCTTATAGGTCCTTGTCCGTCTCTGCCAATTGTCACTCTCCGTCTCTGTCTCTCTAAAAGTTCATGTGGATATCCTCTTTGTCTGAAATTAAAGGTCATCCGGTCAAGTGCTTTGTTCAATTTATCAGGGGTGTCAGTAATCCTCCTTGCCCGCAGCATTTGGCTGTACGGCAAGGAGTTAACCATAGCCCTTGGGTGGCAACTATCATACCTGAGTATGGTATTCCTGTCTGTGTCCTTGGTAAATAAGTCAGTTGTTAAGTGTCCATTTTCTACTGTCACCAAAACGTCTAGGAAACTGACCGATTGAGATGAATGTGTCAGGGTAAAACTGATGTCCGATAGTCTGCTGTTTAAATAACCCTGAAAAGATAACAGATCTGTTAAATTACCAGTGCAAATAATAAAAATATCATCTATGTACCTCCACCACTCCAGTAAATATCTGGAGTGGGGAGATACATAGACGAACTGTTCCTCAAAATTCCTCATGTAAATATTGGCGTATGTGGGGGCAACATTGCTCCCCATAGCGGTTCCCTTCCGCTGTAAATACAGTTTGCCGTCAAACGAAAAATAATTATTATATAATACCAATTTTAACAATGAGATGACAAAGTCAATTTTCTCACCAGGAAAGCAGGCATCAATCAAACTCCTAGTCACTGCCTCCACACCCCCATCATGCTGGATGGAGGTGTAGAGGCTCACTACATCAAAAGATGCTATGATACAATTATCGGGTATCTCCAGACATTCAATTTTCTGTAGAAAGTCAGAGGTGTCTCTAATGTACGATTTAGCCCCAACTGCAAAGGGTCTCAGTAGTTTATCCAGAAACATCGAGATCTTTGAAGTGATAGAATTGCACCCCGATACTATGGGGCGACCCGGGGGATTAGTAAGATCTTTATGCACTTTAGGCAATAAATATAGTTGAGGTGTCACAGGAAACAACACTACCAGGTATTTGGCCAACTCCTCATCAATGAGCCCTGTACTAAGGCTCCTGTCTATAACCATATTAATTTTTTTCTCAATCTCATTTTTCGGATCTCTAGATAAACATTCATATACTGTCAGGTCCTGTAGCTGTCTCTCCGCTTCCCTAACGTACTGAGACCCGTCCATGACCACGACCGCACCGCCCTTGTCTGCCGGTTTTACGATGCGGTCGCGGTCACGGACAAGCTCAGTCAGGGAATCCATTTCTCCCCTAGTCATATTCGGATGTCTTAATTTGTTACAATTAGACCTTAACTTAAAGAGATCACGTTTCACACAATCAAGGTAAGTATCAATTGCATGAGTTTCAATGTTTGGTGAGAAATCACTCACGTTTTTTAACCCGAACTCCTGTAACTTCATGGTTCTGCTGGAGGAAAGAGGGAGAGATCCAGAGACATCATTGGCAGGGGCAGACAATTCAGATACATCAGACATTGGCAAATTTTTTGAAAACCACACTTTCAATTTAAGTTTACGTATAAACTGTAAAAAATCAAGTTCAAGCTGAAACCAATCAAAAGACACACTTGGGCAAAAACTTAAACCTTTTTGTAAAAGTCTAGTTTGATCATCAGATAATGTTCTGGAAGAAATATTAATCACTGTGTTCATTTTTTCCAGGTTTGTCTGTTCTGGGGAGTCACTACATATCTCTTGTTCCTTGTTTTTAAATTTTCTGTTATGTTTTCTGCCACCCCGCCTACGGCATCTCCTTGGGGATTGCTCTGTCCTAAAAAATTAGGTGCCTGGGTTTCCTCGGTGTTGTTTCTACGTTCCTTAGGTGCACTATTACTCCTGTGCAGTGGTGTTTCTTCCGGATTTTTCCTCCTGAATCTTCTCTGATTAGTAAATGAGGAACCCCAGTTATAGACTTTACCCGATGTATAATCCTGTTGGTCGCGGTGCCATTTACGTTTTTTAGTGTCCTCCAACTCAACTTGGTATTTAGACAAAAAGTCCTTTTGCTTCTCCAGAGTGCTAGCAAAGTCCATATCAGGTAAATTATCCCTAAGTGTCGATTCCAACTGTGACACAGATTCCTTGATTTTAACCACATCCTGGTGAAGAAATTCCATTTGTAGCAACATGAGGTCCAATGCATATTTATTTGATATGGCCTCAAATCGATTACGGTATTCATTCTCATGCATATATGCACTATCTCTGGGTTGAGATCTTAGACCACGTGGGATTCTTTTAACTTTATAATATTCAGCAAGCATAGTTAAATGAAGCTGTAAATTTAACAATTTCTATTGGATGGTCTATAAGCGTGCACTCCGCTGATGTGTATTGGATACTACCATGGACTCTGAAATAACTGATATTGGTACGTTGCCTAATTTATCTAATACCATGAGTGTCTTTTCATATACTGAGACTGAGGTTACTAGGATACTTGGGAGTGCGTCTGAGGATCCTGCTTTTCTCCACACTCCGTCAATTATTGACATAAAAAGGAATTATGAGTTCTTCACTAAGAAATTGTTAAATTTACAGCTTCATTTAACTATGCTTGCTGAATATTATAAAGTTAAAAGAATCCCACGTGGTCTAAGATCTCAACCCAGAGATAGTGCATATATGCATGAGAATGAATACCGTAATCGATTTGAGGCCATATCAAATAAATATGCATTGGACCTCATGTTGCTACAAATGGAATTTCTTCATCAGGATGTGGTTAAAATCAAGGAATCTGTGTCACAGTTGGAATCGACACTTAGGGATAATTTACCTGATATGGACTTTGCTAGCACTCTGGAGAAGCAAAAGGACTTTTTGTCTAAATACCGAGTTGAGTTGGAGGACACTAAAAAACGTAAATGGCACCGCGACCAACAGGATTATACATTGGGTAAAGTCTATAACTGGGGTTCCTCATTTACTAATCAGAGAAGATTCAGGAGGAAAAATCCGGAAGAAACACCACTGCACAGGAGTAATAGTGCACCTAAGGAACGTAGAAACAACACCAAGGAAACCCAGGCACCTAATTTTTTAGGACAGAGCAATCCCCAAGGAGATGCCGTAGGCGGGGGTGGCAGAAAACATAACAGAAAATTTAAAAACAAGGAACAAGAGATATGTAGTGACTCCCCAGAACAGACAAACCCGGAAAAAATGAACACAGTGATTAATATTTCTTCCAGAACATTATCTGATGATCAAACTAGACTTTTACAAAAAGGTTTAAGTTTTTGCCCAAGTGTGTCTTTTGATTGGTTTCAGCTTGAACTTGATTTTTTACAGTTTATACGTAAACTTAAATTGAAAGTGTGGTTTTCAAAAAATTTGCCAATGTCTGATGTACCTGAATTGTCTGCCCCTGCCAATGATGTCTCTGGATCTCTCCCTCTTTCCTCCAGCAGAACCATGAAGTTACAGGAGTTCGGGTTAAAAAACGTGAGTGATTTCTCACCAAACATTGAAACTCATGCAATTGATACTTACCTTGATTGTGTGAAACGTGATCTCTTTAAGTTAAGGTCTAATTGTAACAAATTAAGACATCCGAATATGACTAGGGGAGAAATGGATTCCCTGACTGAGCTTGTCCGTGACCGCATCGTAAAACCGGCAGACAAGGGCGGTGCGGTCGTGGTCATGGACGGGTCTCAGTACGTTAGGGAAGCGGAGAGACAGCTACAGGACCTGACAGTATATGAATGTTTATCTAGAGATCCGAAAAATGAGATTGAGAAAAAAATTAATATGGTTATAGACAGGAGCCTTAGTACAGGGCTCATTGATGAGGAGTTGGCCAAATACCTGGTAGTGTTGTTTCCTGTGACACCTCAACTATATTTATTGCCTAAAGTGCATAAAGATCTTACTAATCCCCCGGGTCGCCCCATAGTATCGGGGTGCAATTCTATCACTTCAAAGATCTCAATGTTTCTGGATAAACTACTGAAACCCTTTGCAGTTGGGGCTAAATCGTACATTAGAGACACCTCTGACTTTCTACAGAAAATTGAATGTCTGGAGATACCCGATAATTGTATCATAGCATCTTTTGATGTAGTGAGCCTCTACACCTCCATCCAGCATGATGGGGGTGTGGAGGCAGTGACTAGGAGTTTGATTGATGCCTGCTTTCCTGGTGAGAAAATTGACTTTGTCATCTCATTGTTAAAATTGGTATTATATAATAATTATTTTTCGTTTGACGGCAAACTGTATTTACAGCGGAAGGGAACCGCTATGGGGAGCAATGTTGCCCCCACATACGCCAATATTTACATGAGGAATTTTGAGGAACAGTTCGTCTATGTATCTCCCCACTCCAGATATTTACTGGAGTGGTGGAGGTACATAGATGATATTTTTATTATTTGGACTGGTAATTTAACAGATCTGTTATCTTTTCAGGGTTATTTAAACAGCAGACTATCGGACATCAGTTTCACCCTGACACATTCATCTCAATCGGTCAGTTTCCTAGACATTTTGGTGACAGTAGAAAATGGACACTTAACAACTGACTTATTTACCAAGGACACAGACAGGAATACCATACTCAGGTATGATAGTTGCCACCCAAGGGCTATGGTTAACTCCTTGCCGTACAGCCAAATGCTGCGGGCAAGGAGGATTACTGACACCCCTGATAAATTGAACAAAGCACTTGACCGGATGACCTTTAATTTCAGACAAAGAGGATATCCACATGAACTTTTAGAGAGACAGAGACGGAGAGTGACAATTGGCAGAGATGGACAAGGACCTATAAGGACACAAAGCAGACGGATAGCATTTGTAAGTACATATAATGACCTGTCACCAATGATAGCAAAAGTTTTGCGCAAGCATTGGCATTTACTAAGTGGATATGAGAATGTCCCTGAATTTGTTCTTCCCCCTTTGATGTCATATAGGAGGACAACAAATCTCAGAGACAAACTCGTGGTGGCTGATATTTCAAAAAAGACTGGGGGAACACAAAAATACATCTCGGTGGACAGAAAGGGTTGCTTTCCGTGTAGAGTGTGTGTCAACTGTAAATATCTAGTGAAAGGTGAAAAATTCCAACACCCTATTACACACCTTGAGTATCCTATCAGGTACTATCTTAATTGTAATTCCTCATATGTAATTTATGTACTTTGGTGCCCATGTGGTCTTATCTATGTAGGTGAGACCACATGGGACATAAAAACTCGGATAAACCAACATCGGTACACTATTCGAAAAAAGAAAATGGATCTCCCGGTACCAAAACATTTTTTGGACTCGGGACATAGTGAAAGTGAACTGAAATTCATGATTGTGAATCATATCCCACCACTAAAGAGAGGGGGGGATAGACAGGCATTATTGAAGCGTCGTGAACTGAAATGGATTTTTGAACTGGATTGTTTGAAACCAAAGGGTCTAAATGTGGATTTTAAAATATCTTCTAGGATTGTGGGGAAATAGGTACCTTAGGATGTAGCCCATGTCCTCGTACATCAGTTTGAGTATACTCAGTATGATCTATAAATATGAATGTGTTAATATTCTGATTAACAATTTTTTTCTTGTTCCTTTTACAGTGTACTAATGTGGAGACTTCCTCGCTCACCGGATAGTACAGTGGAAGATATGTATTTATGATGTAATATTGCTCATTAATAAAATTGTTGATACTTACATCATCGAGGTGTTGTCACATTCATGAGGATGAGCCTCAATCTGGGTGGTGCACATCTGTGTCATGGCAACTAGAATGTTTTTTTGTTTTATTTATTATTTATTTATTTTTTACATTTGGTCCATGCACAATTCTGCTCATATGCCTAGGGGTTAATTCTTTTAACTTGTAGTGACCGTGAGGGTCATTGGGTTGAGGTAGTGTAAACCTGACCTCTCCGGATATCCACTTGATTGATGGTGACCGTTGAGATGCCGGGTATATGTCTGGGCATCTGACACTTCATTGTGCCGGGTACCGAGCCAATATACTTACCTTACCTTCTCATGCTGCTTCTATACCCTGATTATGGCTAAACAGCGGAGTAAGGGCAGATTTGCCAGTCTCTAATATGCCCGCCGTGCGCTCATGAACGCACAGTATCCATATATGGAACCTTTTCCCTTAAGTTAAATGGCTGCCGCGCATATGCAGGCGATGTGCGCGTGCGCCGAATTAGTATACTACACTGCACGCAGGCGCAGTATGCAGTTGGTTTGTTGCCATGACGATGGATGATGCACTTCCGGCATTGGTGGCCCCGGCCGGATGTGACGTGACGCCGATGAGACGAATTTGTTAGATAGCGCGACAGACATGCGCATTCGTAATGTTTACAAGCCAGGAACACCTAATCATGTACCGGTGAGTGAGCGCTCCCATAGACACTGTATATTTTGTTTTTAATTGTTTTTAACCATCACCTGGGCGTTATGATTTATATAATAATGTCCAATTAAGTAATGTAGCACTATTGGTTGTGATCATGAATAATATCCATGTAATTTTTGCACGTTTTCCCTATATTTAATATTTATATACACAATGTATGCACGTTGTTATTTTCTATATGAGTAATTTTGTATAATTTTGCACTAATTGTATGATTATTGTTATTGATGGCATTTGATGAATGCCCCTATATAAGATGTGTGAGACACTAGATATACTGAGCTTGAAAAAGACCAGGAGAGCTGGTTGAAACGTTGTTCTGGACACTCTGTTTGATGGAATAAACCACTTTTGATTTTTCACCCATTGGATGTGTGCTGTGGATATTCTCTTTTTATCTAAAATGGATCCCTGACCCGGGTCTGGACCTGCGAGAACCATAATACATTTAATATAATTTTTTTGGATGTGCTGTTTTCCTACAACTTCTATATATATATATACATATATATATATATATATATATATATATATATATATAAACGAAAGGATTCTGCAGCACTCCATAGTAGTGAAAAAAAGATGGGTATTTTATTCCATCAAAACAGTGCAACGTTTCGGTCGCCAATTGCGGCCATTGATTAATGGCCACAATTGGCGACCGAAACGTTGCACTGTTTTGATGGAATAAAATACCCATCTTTTTTTCACTACTACGGAGTGCTGCAGAATCCTTTCGGTTTGTGTCTACAGTGCCTGGGAGCGGGCTTTTGTCTGCCTGCACCCTCCTACATCTCCGCATACCTGGTGTGCTGCTCCGCCACAATTTTTGTATATGTATATAAATATATATAAATATATATATTTATATATATATATATATATCTAGAGGTCTGTACCATATTTTGTTCCACAATAAGACCACATGTTGCGATTGCGGGGTGTCATTGGTAGCCATGGCAACCAGAGACCTCTGAAAAGGCCCCTGGTTACCTGGCTATGGAAACCAACATGCTATGCTTGTCAGTGAAACACTGACATCTGTCAGTGTTATACTGTCAGGCATAATACATTGCAGTACAGATCTGTTCTTCAATGTATTTTAAGTGTCAAGACAGTAAAAAAAAAAAGTCAAAATGAAGTGAAAAAATTTATAAGTAAATGTTAAGTAAACAATAAATATAAATAATAAAAAAATATATATATTATGAATTTCTATACACATATTTGGTGATGCCCTGTCCGTAATAGCCCAAGCAATAAAACAATCACATTATTTAACCTGTACGATGTATGCCGTAAAAAACATAATAATAAAAAACTTTAATTTATTAAACCAAATGTATTGCTTTATGTTAATGCAGTGTCTGTAAAAAATTTAGCATGTACCCCCAAATGGGCAGGACAGCTTTTCTAAAACTCTGCTAGTTGCGGCCACATCAAATTTGGCTGCCCAGAAGTCCAGCGGATCTTCAAGGTGTGTTGGCATGGTCATGTCAAGGTATGCCACCCCCTGCTGGTTCAGGTCCTGCTCCAGGTCTACCTGCTGCTGATGAGTTGCTTCACTATGTGGGTGAAGAAAGCTACTCATCAGTGACTGTAGACTCAGGCTGCTGCTGATGGAGCTGGCACTGCTCCTGCCACCCCACCCCTCCCCAGCAGCCATGGCAGTGGAAGTTGAGCACAGAGGGCCCCCCAAGTCAGACCTGCGAGAGGAAGGACGATGGCACAGATAGGCATTGGCCAATTGACTACATAGGATGTCTCTGTAGTAGGTCAGTTTGTCCTCCCTCTCAGTGTGTGTAAAAAAGGTCCCCATTTTGTTCAGGTAGCGAGGGTCCAATAAGGTGGAGAGCCAGAAGTCACCCTGCTGCTGAATGGTGACAATTCGGTGGTCACTATGCAAGCAAGTGAGCATGCATGGAGCCATTTGTGCAAGTGACTTGGAGGGACTCCCTGCCTCCATCTCCACTGCATACTGCCACACTGTTTCTTGGTCCTCTGTCTCGCCCATTTTGCAAAACCTAAACTGTGCTCCACTGTGCCCCTCCTCCTCCAGTTCAGCCCCCACAGGGCTCATGTAGCCCTGAGATGTAGCCACCATGTCTCCAGTGCCCTGACCAGCTATTGTTTCCAACACGTGTTGTAGTAGATGAAGCAGTGGAATGACATTGTTCATCCTGTAATCCTGGCGACTGACTAATAATGTGGCTTCCTCAAAGGGCCTGAGCAAATGGCAGGTGTCACGTATGAGCTGCCACTGGTTGACATTGAAGTTACACAGGGGATCGGCTTGGATCACCAAGAAATCGGTGATGGCTTTTCTCTGTACGTATAGTCAGTCCAACATATGGAGGGTGGAATTCCAACGTGTGGAAATGTCGCATCAGACTATGTTGGGGGATGCCGTTCTGATGCTGCAGCTCAAGGAGGGTGTGCTTTGCGGTGTACAAGTGGCTAAAGTACATTCAAAGTTTCCTTCCCATTGTTAGGATGTCTTGCAGATGGGGGGAACACTTCAGAAACTGCTTGATAACCAGATTGAACACGTGTGCCATACAGGGCGCATGTCTCAGGCTTCCTTGTCGCAGCGCAAACAAGATGTTTTTCCCATTGTCGGTCACCATGGTTCCCATATCCAGTTTTCGTGGAGTAAGCCATAATTCAATTTCTTCATGAATGACTTTTAGCAGTTCCTCCCCTGTGTGACTCCGTTCGCCAAGGCAAACCATGTGAAGAACAGTGTGACACAGCCGTGCCCTGCACACATGGTATGCTGGAGGGGCACTGAGACTTGTCCGTGCAGTGGAGGCTGAGGATACGGTGGAGGATGAGGAGGTGGAGTAGCACACTGTCACAGGACCAATGGCCTGAGAGCATGGAGGCGGAACCGGAGTGACCTGTCAAAGTTGCTGTTGTGGCTGTGCAGGAACCACATTCACCCAGTGGGCCGTAAAGGACATGTATTGTCCCTGACCGTAGTTACAGCTCCCCATGTCGGCGGCGCCGTGCACTTTGGTACAACCCGACAGGCTCAAGGACTGGCCCACCTTCTGTTCCGCAAAATTGTGCAGGGCTGATACTGCCTTCTTCACAAAGAAATGACGGCTTGGGACTCTCCACCTCGGCTCGGCACAAGCCATCAGTTCTCTGAAAGGTACACAGTGCACCACCTGAAAAGGGAGGGACTGCAGCACCAGGCAACTTGGACAGGAGCACATTCACCTTCTGCGCTGTTGGATGAGTGGGCGCATACTGTTGTCTCTTGGACATGGCTTTGCCGATGGATTGCTGGCGGAATGACTGACTCGAAGTAGGAGGAGCAGGAGCATCTGATGCGACAGAAGGAGGGTATGACATACAGCTCCCTTCGGCTGGGGTGGTGGAGCCTTGGCTGGCTGAAACCTAGAGTGGCGTGCCACTGGGTGATGCAGCAAGCTGGACCACCACATCAGAGCCATAGTTCTATCAGGCCGCTTTATTGTGACGCTGCATATGTTGACGCAGGGCCATGGTGCCAAAATTGGGACCCTGGCCACACTTCACCTTCTGCCGACACATCTTGCATGTGGCCATGTTAACTTCCTTTAGATGCTTGATAAAAAACTGCCACACCGCTGAGTAGCTGATTTTCCCACCAACAGTCTGCACTGATTGACTGCTACTGCCACCGACTTCAGGAACCCCTGTTCCAATACCTCCCGGGTAGGTAGGTTGCTGTCAAGCAGGTGGTCTCGCCCGGGCACGTTTGGCTCCAGACTTTCCACTTCTGCTGAGTGGTGTCTGCACGTCACTGATGTCCTCCACAGGTTCCTCAACAGTGTCTGCTTCAGGAGCCTGAGCACTCGCAACACCACCTCCCACGCCACTCTCCTCATCACTACTTGCCTGCCTAGCAGAGGAAGCAGCGGATGTCTCCTCAGCTTCTTGGCTGGGCAGTAGCTGCTGACTGTCCTCTAGATCGTCCTCACTAAATAGCGGAGCTGAACCCACAGCAAAAGATACTTCTGTGGCGGAGGGAACAGCATAGGACAGTGGCAATGGGAGGACAGGGACTGCTACCGGGCAATGCCAACTGTTGTGTCTGAGGAACCTACCGACTGTTAACTGGGGGTCTCAGATGTCACTTGTGATGAAGTGGATTACCGTGTTAACCAATCGATGATGGCAGATGGGTTGCTGGTTGAGACACGACATATAGTGTATATATGAGGGGAGGACAATACGCTCCACTACGCTTAAAACAGTATTTGTGTACAACACCAGCCAGTGTCTACTTTTTGCCTGGCCTTTCCCAGTATCTAGGCCCTGTCAGGTACTGTCATAGTGCAAAAAAAAGAAAAAAAGTGATATGTTACTCAGGACCCAATCCTGATCATGTGCATATAATTTTTATGTGTCTCGGACCTATATATCCAGAGATATAAGCATTTATCTGCTGGTGAGTTACTTTTTTATTGTGCAGGCCGGAGGGGGCATGTCATTATCGCCTCCCTCACAGGAGCAAGCCTGTGCAGTCAGCCAATCAGTACTCTCTACTCTGTAACCCTTTCCTCTCTGGTTTCATGCTGTACATGTTAAACAGAGGAAAATGCTTGGAGCTTGCCTGCAGTAATCAGAAGACATTATGGTGAATTCATAACAGGATAAAATAGTATGAATATAAGAATAGATCTTAATAAAATTAGTGCAAGGATTTTTTAGATAAAAGTACAGCATTTTTATGAATACATGTTCTATCTGTTTTATCTTCCCCTATAAAGCTGGATGCTAATCAGCATAGCTGTCACTATGTGTGTCATTCATCTTTCACAGACTCCTGAATGTCTGATCAACTTCTTTGTCATTCAGGAGTCCGAGAAAGCTTTGACTATTTCAGCATGCTGGGAGTTGTAGTTTAGTAACAACTGAAGCTGCAATGTTTGTAAATAACTGTGTTAGAACAGTGTTGCCCCCAGCTGTTTTAAAACTACAGCTCCCAGCATGTCCACACATCCTTTATCTGTAGTTTTGCATACACAATAGAAATCTCCTATACTGGATACCGTTGACAGGATTCGGCAGGCTGGTGGTGGATCCTCTGTGTCTGAGAGGGATTGGCGTGGACCGTACCGGAGGACCGGTTCTAAGTTGCTACTGGTTTTCACCAGAGCCCGCCACAAAGCGTGATGGCCTTGCTGCGGCGGTAGCAACCAGGTCGTGTCCACCGGTAGCGGCTCAACCTCACTGACTGCTGAGACTGGCGTGGTACAGGAGGACTAGACAGAGGTGAGGTCAGATGTAGCAGAAGGTCAGGGCAAGCGGCAAAGGTTCGTAGTCAAGGGCAATGGCAGAAGGTCTGGAAACACTGGTAATGGCACACACAAAAAGCTTTCACTAGGCACTAAGGCAACAAGATCCGGCAAGCACAGGAAGGGGAAGTGTGTTTTTATATGCCTGGAGCAGATGGAAGCTAATTGACACTGATTGGGCCAGGCACCAATTAATGATGCACTGGCCCTTTAAATCTCAGAGAGCCGGCGCGCACGCGCCCTAGTGAGCGGGGCCGCGCGCGCCGGACGTGACAGCCGGGGAACGGGACAGGTGAGTAGATTGGGATGCGACCCGCGGGTCTGACCGGGGCGCTGCAGAGAGGAGAACGCCGCGAGCGCTCTGTGGAGGAGCAGGGACCCGGAGCGCTCGGCGTAACATCCGTTATGCTTTACGTCCGGTATCCAGTATGCTGTAAAATCTAGACTAGTCTGTCTGGCTAAAAGACAGGCGACCCCTAGTGGCGGCTATTTTGAGCTTGAATTTCAGGTGAAAATGTAAAAAAATTATAACAGGTGTATATTGTGAAATGTCATCTTATAATGAGTCCTGCAATATATGAAAAGTTTTTAACAATGACAGTGCCTCTTTAAGACTTTAACAGGAATAAAATAGTACAACACTTTGATGTACGTATGTGGTATGCACTTATGAGGGGAGGACAATGCGCTCCAGTAAGCTTAAAGGGTTTGTCATATTCTTTTTTATATAGTTATTTGGTGCAAATCATTATATTTAGCTCACCAGTTCTGTGCCTGGTTTCTTTTTTTTTTGTCTGGTGTTCTTTTGTAGTTATTTTAAAATCTTCCTGGAAGATGCTGTTTATTACTGGCTTCCTGTGACTGGTGCTCACATTTCACTCAGTGTTGTCGGCCATGTTGGGAGTGCCATGTCACTTACTCAGTTGTGACGTTTTCTGAAGCACCTCCTCCCAGCTGCCGCTCTTCCCTGCCCCTCATGAATATGTTAATCACATTCGCACAATTTTTTTTTTAATTGATTCATCGGTTGTGACAATCATTGGCTAATGATCAGCCAATAGCTGTTCAGAACGGACTCCGCAGCACCTATCTTCTTACTTGTTGTGCAGCGTCCTTAGCAACTGACTTACTTCTGAGCAGACACCTGCAGTGCTGAAGGACTACTACTACTCCCATCATGGAACAGGCTGGTTTCCATGATGGGAGTAATAGTTCCCTGGCTGCTGGAGTCTGCCGTCGGCTAGAGAGGCTACATTAGTGTTTGGTCTACTACCCCCATCATGGAACAGAGTCTATTCCATGTTGGGGTTAGTAGTACAGGGGCTGAATGATTGATCGCACCGGGTCTCACTTCTGACACCCTATGCGATCAGCAGTTATAAACCAGGGGAACGAGCAGCATGCTGCACTACTCTGTGATGTATATACTGTTTAAACTTTCATTTTTAAATCCAACGCAGGGAGCTCTGAATGGCAGGCACCGATGAGCAATTCAGGGCTCCGGCAGGGTTTTTAATTTACTACTGTGTTAACCCTAAATGTATGCCCCGTGCATATTTTTATAATTTATTGGCCTCAGTGTGCATAAGTTTATCCCCCCCCCCCAATGTCCATATGCCCCCCATGTCAATATCCCCCCCCCGTGTCCATATCCACCCCAGTGGTCTTATTCCCCGGGTGCCTGTTGCTCCTCATCTTCTAGGAGCAGAGCAGCAGCGGGGACATGTCAGGCGGCGGCTCCGGCGGAGAATGAATGAAGCGGATATGTCCTGCATGTCGGCTCCATTCATTCATTCTCTGCCGCAGCCGCCGCCCGACATGTCCCCCTCAGTGGTCTTATTTCCCGGCTGCCTGCTGCTCCTCATGTTCTAGGAGCAAGCCAGCAGCGGGGACATGTTGGGCTGCTGCGGCAGAGAATGAATGAATGGAGCCGACATGCGGCACATATTGGCTTCATTCATTCTCCGCTGCAGCCGCCGCCCGACATGTCCCCGCTGCTGGTCTGCTCCTAGAAGATGAGGAGCAGCAGGCAGCAGGGGAATAAGACCACTGGGGTGGATATGGACACAGGGGGATATTGACATGGGGGGATATTGACATGGGGGACATGGACATGGGGGGAATAAACTTATGCACACCTGGGCAAATAAATTATTAAAAATATGCATGGGGGCATACATTTAGGGTTAACGCAGTGGTATTTTAAAAACCCTGCTGGGAGCCCTGAATGGCTCCTCATTTTCGGCCATTCAGGGCTCCCCGTGGGTGATTTAAAAATGATGTTTAAACAGTATATACATCGCAGAGTAGTGCAGCATGCCGCTCGCTCCCCTGGTTTATAACTGCTAATCGCATCGGGTGTCAGAAGTGAGACCCCGTGTGATCAATCATACAGCCCCTGTACTACTACCCCCAACATGGAACAGACTCTGTTCCATGATGGGGGTAGTAGTGCAAACACTAATGTAGCCCCAACAGCCAACAGCAGACTCCAGCAGCCAGGGAACTATTACTCCCATCATGGAAACCAGCCTGTTCCATGATGGGAGTAGTACTAGTAGCACTGCAGGAGTCTGCTCAGAAGTAAGTCAGTTGCTAAGGACGCTGCCCAGCAAGGAACAGACATGCTCACAAGTAAGAAGACAGGTGCTACGGAGTCTGTTCTGAACAGCTATTGGCTGATCATTAGCCAATGACTGCCACAACCGATGAATCAGTAAAAAAAATAAATGTGCAAATGTGATTAACATATTCATGAGGGGCAGAGCGGCAGCTGGGAGGAGGTGCAGCAGAAAGCGTCACAGCTGAGTAAGTGACGTGGCACTCATAACATGGCCGACAACACTGAGTGAAATGTGAGCGCCAGTCACAGGAAGCCAGTAATAAACAGTATCTTCCGGGAAGATTTTAAAATAACTACAAAAGAACACTAGACAAGAAAAAGTAACCAGGCACAGAACCGGTGAGCTAAATACAATGATTTGCACCATATAACTATAAAAAAGAACCAACGGACAAACCCTTTAAAACAGTATCTGTATAGAACATCAGCTGGTGTGTACTTTTGCCTTGCCTTTCACAGTATCTAGGCCCTTAAAGGGGTTATCCAAGAAAAACTTTTTTTTATATATCAACTGGCTCCAGAAAGTTAAACAGATATGCAAATTACTTCTATTTAAAAAAATTGTAACCCTTTCAGTACTTATGAGCTGCTGAAATTGAGTTGTTCTTTTCTGTCTAAGTGCTCTCTAAAAGACACCTGTCTCGGGAACTGTCAAGAGTAGAAGCAAATCCCCATAACAAACCTCTTCTACTCTGTGCAGTTCCCGAGACAAGCAGAGATGTCAGCAGAAAGCACTGTTGCCAGACAGAAAAGAACAACTCAACTTCAGCAGCTGATAATTATTGGAAGGATTAAACATTTTTAATAGAAGTAATTTACAAATCTGTGTAACTTTCTGGAGCCAGTTGATATAATTAAAAAAAGGTTTTTCATGGAATACCTCTAAAGACTTTAACAGGAACAAAATAGTAAACCACTTAGATATACGTATGTGGTAAGTGGTTATGAGTGGAGGACAATGTGCTCCAGTACACTTAAAACAGTATTTGTCTACAACACCAGCAGGTGGGTACTTTTGGCTGGCCTTTCACAGTATCTAGGCCCTTAACCCCTTAAAGACTGAGTGTTTTTCCGTTTTTGCACTTTCTTTTTTCCTCCTTACCTTTTAACCCCTTAAGGACTGAGCCCTTTTTCACCTTAAGGACTCGGCCATTTTTTGCAAATCTGACCACTGTCACTTTAAACATTAATAACTCTGGAATGCTTTTAGTTATCATTCTGATTCCGAGATAGTTTTTTCGTGACATATTCTACTTTAACTTAGTGGTAAAATTTTTTGGTAACTTACATCCTTTCTTGGTGAAAAATCCCAAAATTTGATGAAAAATTAGAAAATTTTGCATTTTTCTAACTTTGAAGCTCTCTGCTTGTAAGGAAAATGGATATTCCAAATAATTTTTTTTTTATTCACATATACAATATGTCTACTTTATGTTTGCATCATAAAATTGATGAGTTTTTACTTTTGGAAGACACCAGAGGGCTTCAAAGTTCGGCAGCAATTTTCCAATTTTTCACAAAATTTTGAAACTCGCTTTTTTTCACAATCTTCATTTTTTACACTCCCATGTTCTTGTAGACCCAATTTTTGAATTTTTGCAAGGGGTAAAAAGGAGAATATTTTTACTTGTATTTGAAACCCAATTTCTCTCGAGTAAGCACATACCTCATATGTCTATGTTAATTGTTCGGCGGGCGCAGTAGAGGGCTCAGAAGGGAAGGAGCGTCAAATGGTTTTTGGGGGGCATGTCATCTTTAGGAAGCCCCTATGGTGCCAGAACAGCAAAAAAAAACACATGGCATACCATTTTGGAAACTAGACCCCTCGGGGAACGTAACAAGGGGTAATGTGAACCTTAATACCCCACAGGTGATTCACGACTTTTGCATATGTAAAAAAAAAAAAAAAATTTACCTAAAGTTTTACATTTTTAAAAAGGGTAATAGCAGAAAATACCCCCGAAAATTTGAAGCCCAATTTCTCCCGATTCAGAAAACACCCCATATGGGGGTGAAAAGTGCTCTGATGGCGCACTACAGGTCTCAGAAGAGAAGGAGTCACATTTGGCTTTTTTGAAGGAAATTTTGCTCTGGGGGCATGCCGCATTTAGGAAGCCCCTATGGTGCCAGGACAGCAAAAAAAAAACACATGGCATACCATTTTGGAAACTAGACCCCTCGGGGAACGTAACAATGGGTAAAGTGAACCTTAATACCCTACAGGTGTTTCACGACTTTTGCATATGTAAAAAAAAATTAAAAAATTTACCTAAAATGCTTGGTTTCCCAAAAAATTTACATTTATACAAAGGGTTAAAGCAGAAAATACCCACCAAAATTTGAAGCCCAATTTCTCCCGATTCAGAAAACACCCCATATGGGGGTGAAAAGTGCTCTGTTGGCGCACTACAGGTCTCAGAAGAGAAGGAGTCACATTTGGCTTTTTGAAAGCAAATTTTGCTCTGGGGGCATGCCGCATTTAGGAAGCCCCTATGGTGCCAGGACCGCAAAAAAAAACCACATGGCATACTATTTTGGAAACTAGAGCCCTCGGGGAATGTAACAAGGGGTTAAGTGAACCTTAATACCCCACAGGCGTTTCACGACTATTGCATATGTAAAAAAAAAAAAATTTTACCTAAAATGCTTCTTTTCCCAAAAACTTTACATTTTTAAAAAGGGTAAAAGCAGAAAATACCCCCCAAAATTTGTAACACAATTTCTCCCAGTACGGCGATACCCCATATGTGACCCTTAACTGTTGCCTTGAAATACGACAGGGCTCCAAAGTGAGAGCGCCATGCGCATTTGAGGCCTAAATTAGGGATTGCATAGGGGTGGACATAGGGGTATTCTATGCCAGTGATTCCCAAACAGGGTGCCTCCAGCTGTTGTAAAACTCCCAGCATGCCTGGACAGTCAACGGCTGTCCGACAATACTGGGAGTTGTTGTTTTGCAACAGCTGGAGGCTCCGTTTTGGAAACCGTGGCGTACCAGCCGTTTTTCATTTTTATTGGGGAGGGGAGGGGGGCTGTGTATGGGTATGTGTATATGTAGTGTTTTTTACTTTTCATTTTATTTTTTGTCGTAGTGTAGTGTAGTGTTTTTAGGGTACAGTCGCACGGGCGGGGGTTCACAGTAGTTTCTCGCTGGCAGTTTGAGCTGTTGCAGAAAATTTGCTGCAGCTCAAACTTGCAGCCCGATACTTACTGTAAGCCTCCGCCCATGTGAGTGTACCCTGTACATTCACATTGGGGGGGACATCCAGCTGTTGCAAAACTACAACTCCCAGCATGCGCTGACAGACTGTACATGCTGAGAGTTTTAGTTTTGCAACAGCTGTAGGCACACTGGTTATGTATCACTGAGTTTGTGATCTTACTCAGTGTTTCAAAACCAGTGTGCCTCCAGCTGTTGCAAAACTACAACTCCCAGCATGTACGGTGCATGGTGTAAGGTGACTGCTGGGAGTTGTAGTTTGCAACAGCTGGAGGCACACCGGTCGTGAAACACTGAGTTAGGTAAAAAAAAAAAACTCTAAGTTTCACAACCAGTGTGCCTTCAGCTGTTGCAAAACTACAACTCTCAGCAGTCACCGACAGCCAACGGGCATGCTGGGAGTTGTAGTTATGCAACCAGCAGATACACCACTACAACTCCCAGCATGCACTTTAGCTGTTTGTGCAAGCTGGGAGTTGTAGTTATACAACAGCTGAAGGTACACTTTTCCATAGAAAAAATGTGCCTCCAGCTGTTGCAAAACCATAAGTCCCAGCATGCCCATAAGGGAATGCTGGGAGTTGTGGTGGTCTGCCTCCTGCTGTTACATAACTACAGCTCCCAGCATGCCCTTTTTGCATGCTGGGAGCTGTTGTTAAGCAACAGCAGGAGGCTGTAACTCACCTCCTGCTGCTGCTCCATCGCAGGACTGTCCCTCGCCGCCACCGTCGCTCCTGGGGCCCCGATCCCAACATGGACGCCGGGGATCGGGGTCCCTAGCACCCGGGGTCGTCTTCCCGCACCCGCTCACGCCCTCCGGAAGAGGGGCGGAGCGGGTGCGGGAGTGACACCCGCAGCAGGCGCCCTGATTGGTCGGCCGGTAATCCGGCTGACGAATCAGGGCGATCGTGAGGTGGCACCAGTGCCACCTCACCCCTGCAGGCTCTGGCTGTTCAGGGCCGTCAGAGACGGCCCCGAACAGCCAGTAATTCCGGGTCACCGGGTCACTGGAGACCCGATTGACCTGGAATCGCCGCAGATCGCTGGACTGAATTGTGGGGGCATAATGACCCCCCTGGGCGATATGCCGGGATGCCTGCTGAACGATTTCAGCAGGCATCCGGCTCCGGTCCCCAACCGGCTAGCGGTGGGGACCGGAATTCCCACGGGCGTATGGATACGCCCTGCGTCCTTAAGGACTCGGAATGCAGGGCGTAACCATACGCCCTGCGTCCTTAAGAGGTTAAAAAATCATAACCCTTTCAGTTTTGCACCTAAAAATCCATATGATGACTTATTGTTTGCGCCACCAATTCTACTTTGTAATGACATCAGTCATTTTACCCAAAAATCTACAGCGAAAAAAAACATAGTGCGACAAAATTGAAGAAAAAATGCCATTTTGTAAATTTTGGCGGCTTCCATTTCTACGCAGTGCATATTTCGGTAAAAATGATACCATAACTTTATTCTGTAGGTCCATACAATTGAAATGATACCCTACTTATATAGGTTTGATTTTGTCGTACTTCTGTAAAAAATCATAACTACATGCAGGAAAATGTATACATTTAAAATTGTCATCTTCTGACCCCTATAACTTTTTATTTTTCCGTGTATGGGTCTATATGAGGACTCATTTTTTGTGCTGTGATCTGAAGTTTTTAGCGGTACCGTTTTTGTATTGATAGGACTTTTTGATTGCTTTTTATTCATTTTTTCATGGACGCTATTTTGGACTTTGGAATTTTTTTGCGCGTACACCATTGACCATGCAGTTTCATTAACTACATATTTTTATATTGTGGACATTTCCACACGCGGCTATACCACATATGTTTATTTTTATTTACACAGGTTTTTTTTTTAAATGGTAAAAGAGGGGTGATTCAAACTTGTATTAGGCAAGGGGTTAAATGATCTTTATTAACTTTTTTTTTTTGCAGTGTTATAGCCCCCATAGGGGGCTATAACACTGCACCAACTGATCTTTTACATTGATCAATGGTTTCTCATAGGAAACCATTGATCAATGATTCTGCTGCTTGACTGCTCATGTCTGGATCTCAGGCACTGAGCAGTCATTCAGCGATTGGACACCAGGAGGCAGGTAAGGGGACCCTCCTCGTGTCCTACAGCTGTTCGGGATGCTGCAATTTCGTCACGGCGATCCCGAACAGCTCCCTGAGCTAACCAACAGCCATTTGGTTTCACTTTAGACACAGTGATCAACTTTGAACACCGCATCTAAAGGGTTAATAGCGCGCAGCACCAAGATCGTGGTGCCGTGCGCTATTAGCCACAGGTCCCAGCAGTTGTTAGAGGCCGGGCCCAACCCGCTATGACGAGGGGCCACACTGTGACCCCGTGTTATAGAAAGGGAGCGGACTCATGGCATACAGGTACGCCCTGCATCCTTAAGGAGTTGAGACTTTAACAGGAACAAAATAGTACACCACTTAGATGTATGTATGTGGTATGCACTTATGAGGGGAGGACAATGCGCTCCAGTACGCTTAAAACAGTATTTGTCTACAACACCAGCTGGTGTGTACTTTTGATTGGCCTTTCACAGTATCTATGCCCTTAAGACTTTAACAGGAACAAAATAGTACACCACTGAGATGCATTCCAGTATGCTTAAATCAGTATTTGTGTATAACACCAGCAGTACACACCAGTGCTGCAGCACACAGTTGCTGTGTTCTACACCCAAAATTGCACTTTCTCTCTCAACCTCACTACCTTCCCTTTCAGTGCTTCTAGGCAATATTTGGGCTTGAGGTGAATCGCTGCTGTTCTGTGCAACACACTGCTCTCTGTAATAGAACGCTGTAGTGACTCAGAGGTGAATGACTGCTAATGCTTTTCTGTGCAACACACACTGCACTCTGTCCCTCTCTCTGTGCAACAGAATGCTAATGTGACTGGGAGGTGAATCGCTGCTGGAAAAATGCTTTTTTGTGCAACACACAGCGCTGTCTGTCCCTCTCTATCTCTCTGCAATAAAAGGCTGAAGTGACTGGCCGCAAGATGGCTACCGATTATATAGGGCTGTGACATCACAGGGGTTGCTGGCTGCTGATAGGCTGCATGTGATTCAGGGTCATCCCGCCAAAAAAAAAAAAAGGAATAATCTTGCCAAAATTACAGCTTTTTTTTAAATCCTGCCTAATTACAATTTTTATAAAAAGTTATAGTAGCATTGAAAACTGCAACTTTTCCCACAAAAAACAAGCCCTCACAAAGTTCCATTGTGAAAAAATGAAAACGTTATAGTCTCAGAATAGGGTGACACTAACTAGCTAAAAAATTGGAAGAGCCAAAATTCACGCAGTGCTCCTTCACGTCTGAGGCCTGTGTGTTAGTCATGGGGGGTTATTTATCATTGTGTTCTATTGCATTTTTTTGGTCTACATTTGCGAATTTCTTTATTTTTTTTTACGCTAATTGCGTGCTTTTTGCTTTTTTTTTTCTTCAAAGTTCTAAAATCAGTCATTTTGACCTTTTAGTGTTGCTAGACCATTTTTTTAAAGTGACGGATGCAGTGGTTGCAAATTTATTATCTGCGTGTTCTTGATTTTTAAGCACATTTTGCCGCAACTGGTGCACCCCCCCCCCCCCCCCCCCGCCCCGCAAATCTAGACCACCTCATGACCAGGTCTAAAAAAGATTACTACTCCTGTCTGTTTGCCAAAAATAAAAAAAATTATGAGAGAGAGAGAGAGAGAGAGAGAGAGAGAGAATAAGAACGTTTAAAAACATAAAAAGTTAAAGGACATCTGCAGTCTAAATACACTGATCCCCTATCCCCCATGGAGCGCTCAAGGGCCACATATGGGACATTCCTAAATACATCAGAATTAGGGGAATAATTATTTAGTCACATTTCTCTATCAGCACCCGCTGTGTTACAGAAAAAAATGTTGCAAAATAATATATCTGCAAGAAAATTAAATTCTTTGAATTCCACTTTGCTTTCATTTACGTGAAACACCTAAAAGGTTAATAAACTTCCCAAATGTCATTTTGATTACGGTACTTTGAGGGGGGGCGTTTTTTTTTTTTATAATGGGGGCTTTATGGGGGGTATCTAACATACAGGTCCCTCAAATCTACTTCAGAGCTGAACTGATCCATAAAAATATCTGATTTTGAAATGTTCTCAAAAATTTTTTACATTTCTGCCAAACTTCTAAGCCCGTAACATCCTAATAAAGTAAAAGGACATTTAAAAAATGATGCCAACATAAAGTTGACATATTGTAAATGTGAATTAGTAACTAATTTATGTGGCATGAATATCTTTTTTACAAGTAGAGAATCTGGAATTCAGAAAAAATGCCAAATTTTCTATTTTTCATGGAATTGTGACATTTTTCACACAAAAATGCAAAATGTATGGACCAAAATTTACGAAAAAACTATCTCAGAATCACTTTGATTATTTCATGTGTCCAAAGTTATTTCAGCATAATAAGGGACAGGTCAGATTTGAAAAATGAGCCTTGGTCCTTAAGGCCAAAATTGTCCTGGTCCTGAAGGGGTTTAAGTGTCCTGGGACCATAGTTTTTTTTACGTGTACACCATCGACCGTGCAATTTAATTAACAAAATATTTTATGAGTTTGGACATTTATGCACGCGGCAATTGCACATATGTTTATTTTTTATTATATTATTTTATTTATAAAATGGGAAAAGGGGATGATTAAAACTTTTATTGGGAGAGGGGCTTATTCACATTTACTGGCTGACTTTTTTTACACTTTGACTTTGGATCAGCATTGATCAGTGTTATCGGTGCTTTGCTGCTCTAGCCTGCCATGGCTGGCTGCAGCATCAGAGCACAGATCGGACAGCGAGGAAGCAGGTAAGGTCCCTCCTGCTGTCTACTCAGCTGATCAGCACCCGTGATTTTGCCACGGATGTCCCGATCAGCTCCCTGAGCTAACCAGCAACATTAGATCCCGCATTAATATGCTGCGATAAACTTTGATTGAGGCGTCTAAAGGGTTAATGCCGGGCATCGGCTCGATCGGTGATGGCTGCATTAAACTTGGGTCCTGGCTGCTGATAGCAACCAGGATCCACTGGGTATGAAGCACGCTCAGCTCGTGAGCAAGCTTCAAACTACGGGAGTGGGACCAGGGCACTTGGTCCTTAAGTACCAGGATGCAAGGACGTACCTGTACGCCCTTTGTCCTTAAAAGGGTTAATACCCTTTATAGCATTTCTGTTCCCTGTATTCTGGCCTACCGTGTACTGACCTTTGCCTGTATTAAAACTATCCTGTTGCCTGAGGATTTTCTTCTACGCTACCCTCCTGGTTTGACTCTTGTTCATTCTGACTTTGATTCTAATTTTGTTTTGTACCACTCTCTTGGTTTTCACTTTTTGGCTTGTCCCTGGTTAACCCCTTGTTTGCTGATGTGGTACCTATTCCTCCTGTGGGTTGCTGACCTGGCAGGTCTGACCACCCTTGACAACCTGTATTGAGTATAGGGACTGTTGCCCAGTTGGGGGCCGCTGTTTAGGGTGGATAGGCCAAGCAGGTTGGGATAGTGGTTTTGGTGTTCCCTAGCTAACTGTTAGGGACTGTTCCCTAACTGCCATGACAATCCCAGTCTGATGTCCATTCATTTTAAAAAGTAAAAAACAAACAAACAGAACCTACTTTTAAAGCATGGCAGCAATTTAAAGCATAAACATATAATTCTAAATACAGTCATATAATGTTGCACGTTTTATGCTTCTTCATTGTCTTTGCTTCCTTTCCTCAGTTACCTGATAACCTTAAATGTGAGAACGAGTGTAATCCATCAATTTGTTATCACACATACAGACAGCAAGTACTCAGTGTATAATCACTGTGGATATCATAACAAAAAAAGTGTAATATTAGCAATCTCTTTTGATGCAGATTATAGGAAAGGGTAACCTAAAACAACTGTTTTCATAGGCATTATCTTCAGTGTTCTGCTTCTAGTTGACAAATGTTCAGATTGGCCTTTGAAGTGCATTTTAATTAGAATAGAATAGCTCTGAAAGACAGATTGTGTTACATTCATACTACATGTTGCATTGTATAGTCTTCTATTGGATAAGAATAGGTTTTTTCTAATCTGTGTCATTTGTCTTACAAATGATCATTATCGGTTGATGTTTAGACACAAGGTTAATTCTCTTTCAACAGGCTTAACACACTCTGAACACCTCAAACAAAGTGAACTCCTTGTACATCATGTTAAGGTTTCTGCTGGTATGCGTGCAAAACATTGGCATGCAAAAACTTAACACATGTAATGCTGATTACATTACCAAGAGGTGTAAGAACAATTGACACATATTACAACATAAGGGAAAGGTATGTAACGAGAATGATGGGAACTATTTAGCTGCACATTCTTTACTTGCAAAGTAAGAGAGTTGGTTCCGTGTTGGCTACATCTAATAAAAGGACATTTTAGGTACTCCTAAAGGATTTAATATAATGAATTACATCTGAGAAAACATGTAGCCTTCCCTTTCTTTGGAGGGTCTTCGGAACTCTTTCCATTTACACATGAGTTATAATATGTTTTATCTTTTATATATAAGGCAATTTACATAAATTGCTACTGGGTCAGGGAGCAGAAAGCCTCAAGAGCCTGGCATGGGAAGTCTTAATATTTAGATGATGTACACTATTCTATTATATATTAAACAATACAATTAATATAATTCTGCCAGCTTTCTGGAGTGATTGCATTAAGAGGAATGGTTTTCATCGAGAGAGCTATGTTTACTAACCCATTAGAGACTAAGCCAAATTGGGCCTTTTTTCATTTAATTTCATCGCTGCATTCTGAGGGCTCATTCACACTATGGGATCTCTACCTGGAGAGATTACAGGCGAAGATGCTATCTGTAACTAGCGACAGCAGAACAAGCCACGGCTAAAACCACTCAGAAATGCACTGTTTCCATAGATGGCAATGCGTTTCCGAGCGCATTCATTTAGTGGAGTCTGGAGTCCAGAATTTCCGTGGTGGAACATCCACTGTAGAAATTCTGTAGTGTGAATGGTGCATCAGTATCCCATTAAAAACACTGGGAAGATGCCGCATTGTATTTTCTGTAGCAGTACTCTGAAGCAGAATTCAGCTCGGAACATATGTAGTGTGAATGGGCCCTATGAGTCATAGCCTTTTTATTTTTTAGACATATGAGGGCTTGTTTTTTACAGGACAAGTTGTAATTTTTTGGCACCATTTTGTGGTTGATATAACATGTTGATTATTTTTTAGAATTTCTTTTTTTGGGGGGGGGGGGTAATTATAACATTTTGTCTTCATTCTTTTGTGTTTTCAATTTATTCAGCTCAATGTGCAGTAAAAATTACTTTCAAATTTTATTCTCTGGGTCAGTGTGGTTACAAAAATCCAAGTGTTTTTTTAAGCTATACTATTTTGAAAACAATGTGTCCAATTTAAGATCCATTACTTTTTTATGTTTTCCTTGAAGCAGCCAGGTGCGGGCATGTTTTTTTTGCAGCAGAAAACTTGTAGTTTTTATTGGTATCATTTTTAGGTATAGGTGGTTATCTGCTTACTATAAAAAGGCAACAGTGTAGCCAAACACCCATTAGGGACCACCATCAAAAAATGGTTATGCATCCTCCCCACTTTTGACAAAGGAAGATGAAAAAACACTCACCTTCTAATCATTTCCTTGCAGCTCCCAGTGCCCTACTCCCCGCTGCTCCTTTTCTATCTGAGCCTCCGATACAGACAATGTCATAAGATGGCTGAAGCCCCGGCTAAAGTGACAAGACAAAGCCAGTGGCTCAGTCTTGTAATGGGCAAGGCATACTTTGAACTGTGTTTGCATCTTAAAGACACACAACACAGTTTAAAGTTGTGCTTGCTCAGACATCTGGGACAATCCCAGACACACCCTGTTCATGTGCCTATGCTAATGAGCTAGGGGATCATCCAAAGCCAAACAAAGTAGAAACCTATACAATCTTAAAACTTTCCGCAAATAACAATTGTAGAAATGGCATTGCAAATATGATAAACATACATACAGAGTCAAATATAGGTAAAAGCAGACACACACAAAACAAGGTATAATAAATACTAAAGCTATTTTATGGCTCTAAATAGTGTACCCTGTAGTGGGATAGGCTCAAACACCTGTTGGCCCCATTGCTTACGAATATACCGTAAATACTCGAGTATTAGCCAACCCGAATATAAGCTGAGGCCCCTAATTTTACCCCAAAACCTGGTAAAAAATGATTGACTGTGTATAAGCCTAGGGTGGGAAATACATAACCCCCCTCCCTGACATCATCCAGACTCCCCTGTCATTATCACTCCCTGTCATCATCCAGACCCCCGTCATCATTCGCCCTGTCATCATCATCCCCTGTCAACCCCCCCGTCATCATCCAGACCCCCATCATCATCCCCCATCATAATCACCCTCTATCAAACCCCCCTGTCATCATACAGACCCCCCCTGTCATCATCACCCCCAGTCAATATCCTCCTGTCATCATCCAGACTGGCCCCTCCCTCATCATATAGGCCCCCCTCGTTGTCCACTCACCTTCCCAGTTCTCTCGGTCCTGTTGCCTAGTAGCCTAGTCTGGTGAGGAGGGTGAGCCGGTCCAGGCCATCCATCTTCACAGAGAGGCCCCAGACTAGTGACGCTGCATTGATGCTGCTGGTCCGGGCCGTCCATCTTCACCGGGATGCCCCAGACTAGTGATGCTGCATTGATTCTGCTGGTCCGGGCCATCCATCTTCACCGGGAGGCCCCAGATTAGTGACGCTGCATTATGCTGCCACGCTGGGACGTCCGTGCACAGGGACGCGCCGATGTCACGGACGTCTGCTGTACACGGACGTCCTTGTACGGCAGCGTCAATGCAGCATCACTAGTCCGAGGCTGGCCCGGAGCGGAGAAGAGAGCCTCCCGGTGAAGATGGACGGCCCGGACATTGTTTCATCCTCCCCACTGGAATGCAGATGGTTCTTGCAGCGAAGATGGACGGCCCAGACCACCCCTCCACTGGTATTTTTATTTTTTTGGTTCACTCGAGTATAAGCCGAGGGAGGCGATTTCAGCACAAAAAATCGGGCTGAAAAACTCGGATTATACTCGAGTATATACGGTATATCATTAAATTATAAATGTATATATTTTTGTCCCATTGGTGTTTATAATTTTTAACAAATATCAATTATACACCGTCATCATAAAACATTTTCAAAAATGTAAAAATTATAGTTCAGTAGTGAAATATGTGAAATAAATGACTAGGAGGAATGTGCCCTCCAGAAATAGCACCATATCTGATACTGAAGTTTAAGGTGTAAAAATGATGGCAGTAATTTATAAATGTACGTCAAAAGAAATATTTTAATGACATTAGAAAAACTGGCTAGTCTACAGAAAAAGTTCATATTTCAGTTCCTGAAGATCAAATAATCCTCCTCTCTGGGTAAGCAGATACACATCAGTTGTAGAAGATGCAGCTGGAAGCCTTGGAGGTCTATTTAAGCAGTTCCTAATTTGGAAGAAAACTTGCCAGTTAAATTCCAACAAATCTGCCCCAGGTGCCTCTTTGATGTCTGGCCTATGCTATGCAATAGGATGTGTCGGTATTGTATTTTGCTTCACAACTAAGCAATGATTTTTAAGTCAGTACAGGTGAACACTCATTTTCTTGTTTGACTAAGTTAAAACAGTTATGACAGTTATCAAGAGAAACCAAATCTAGAACATGTCTATGATGTCAATTACAGAGCGACAATATTCCTCTGTTATTTTGGTGTAATCATGTGTTCGTTTTCTTACTTACTGCTAAAGAGCCATGAACCAACCAATATTATGCTGCCACGTGTTGTACTTTCTATATAACGTCTTCACACCTACCTGTATTACAGTAGGTTTAAAGCCTCATCAAAAGACCTGTTTATCGGATGTATCCGATCTGAATATTGACCTATTCCAATGTTACCATATTGTGATTTCCTGTGACCTGTCAATGTCTTTATTCTTGTATTTTTTCTCTCTAGATTTATTGTCTTTTGTTATTGAAAAATGTAAAAAAAAAATAAAATAAAAAAACACTTATATTTAAGTATGGTTGTGAGTCCCAGTCTGACCATTATTCTAATGAGCTAAACTAAAATCAATTTAGATCTCTATGGATTAGAAACATAGTTGGTTCATCTAAAGTAAAAAAAAAAAAAAAAACACATCAATTTAAAAACTATTATTCTATAACAGGATTTCCCAGAAAACAACATAAGCAAAACCTCTTCTACAGTACGGATGAAAAACAGATAAAAGCATGCTCAGAGATGCCTTGAAAAATACATAAACGCCAAAATATAGTTGGATTAATTGTTATGAATTATACAGTAAGATGCTTAAAGGGAATTTGTCATCAGCATCACCCGCACTGATGACAATGATACTTATCGCTTCCCAATCCCTGTCTATGTTCCATATTCTTCGATATTCTTCTTTTTTAATCAATAGCTTGGTGCATGAGGGGTTTTGGATGGTTGTAGGGGGGATTGGGGGGTTGTACAGGGGGTGGGTTGCGGGTAGTATCTGGTGTTAGAGCCTAGCCATCATCTGTCATCTAATGAATTATGATTCTTATTTGTTACCTGCTTATAGGACGCACCGGCGTATAAAACGCACCCAATTTATAGGTACAAAATAAAAAAAAATAAAGATTCTGAACCCAATAGTGGTCTTCAAACTGCGGACCTCCAGATGTTGCAAAACTACAACTCCCGGCATGCTGGGAGTTGTAGTTTTGCAACATCTGGAGGTCCGCAGGTTGAAGACCACTGCATAGAAGGTAATACTCACGTGTCCCCGCCGCTCCGGACCTGTCACCGCTGCCCTGGATGTCGCTCCATCGTTGTCGCCGTGTCCCCGTCGCTCCGGAACGTCTCTGCTGTCGGCCGGGTATCCTCTCTCTCCGTCGCGGCCATCACGTCATTACGCACGCCGACGCACGTGCGCGACGACGTGATGACGAGGAAGGAGAGTGCCGGCCATACAGGGGATCCCGGGAAGGAGCAGACACCGAGGAGGCAGGTAAGGTCCCTCCCAGTGTCCTGTAAGCACTAACCCGGCTGTTCAGTCGGGCTGTTCGGAACTGCCGCGGTGAAATCGCGGCGGTCCCTAACAGCCTGACTGAACAGCCGGGTTAGTGTTATTTTCGCCTCAGACACGGCGGTCAGCTTTGATCACCGCGTCTGAAGGGTTAATACAGGGCATCAAGAAAAAGTGCGTCTTATACGGCGAAAAATACGGTATGTTTTCATATATTTGTTCTGCTTATTATACAATTAGGCCCTAATGTATGTTCTAGGGATGTTTGAGGACTAAGAGCCACAAATAGGAAAGGCAACTGCTATGGGTAAAGATTAGTTCTAATGTCTTATGGCCTAGCCAGCCTTGTTGCAATACCAGATGTGGACATAAACTATGGCAAAAAAGTTGCACATGGTGATTTGCAACAAATCTTCAGTAAAATGGGCGACTTCTCATCATTTAAATAATAATGACAAAAACTGGCACATTTATTGAGAAAGAAATATGCTATTTAGCTTAATTTTACAATTTAGTGCAATACAAGATTGAAGGGGTATTCCATCACTTAAAAAAAAAATACATTTTAATTATTGGGGACAGAGAGGTACCTACTTCCCATCTTCTGCATTTGTCTCGGAAGCAGGAAAAAGACAGGAGCATCAGGGAACTGGAAAGAGCTGAACTGGAGGTAAGTGGATAGAATTTTTTTTGTGTTTTTCTACAGCATTATATATATATATATTTTTTTTTATGCCAGAATACTCCTTTAAACATGAGCTTCTCAAGGGGGCCAAGCATTGAGTGTACTGAGTGCTGTAAAGGTATTAGTGCTGTTGGCTGTCAAAGTTAAAGGGGTACTCCCTTTTTTTATTTTTTTTTTTTAAATCAACTGGTGCCAGAAAGTTAAACAAATTTGTAAATTATAGCGTATAGAAGAGTAGTTCGGCACTGATGACTTCTGTACCTGAAGGCGGGTGGACACTAAGTCGGTGGTGCTCGGACTCACGTAGAATATAACATCAGTGCATGAGGAAACAAAGAAAAGTCGGCACTCACCGGATTTCCAATTCAGCAGATTTTATTGCACATTTCTCACAGCCGTAGTACAGTTCTCGGAGAGACGACGGATGGTACAAGGGGGGTACCACAGAGAGGCGACACCTGTTTTTCGCACTTAGTAGTGCTTCAACGGGCCACTACTAAGTGCGAAACACAGGTGTCGCCTCTCTGTGGTACCCCCCTTGTACCATCCGTCGTCTCTCCGAGAACTGTACTACGGCTGTGAGAAATGTGCAATAAAATCTGCTGAATTGGAAATCCGGTGAGTGCCGACTTTTCTTTGTTTCCTCATGCACTGAAATTTGTAAATTACTTCTATTTAAAAATCGTAATCCTTCAAGTACTTATCAGCTGCTTAGAGAGCACTTGTTAGAGAGCACTTGTGGTCAGACAGAAAGGAAGTTTAAAAAGAAAAGAACTTCCTGTGGAGCATACAGCAGCTGATACGTACTGGAAGGATTAAGATTTTTAAATAATTTACAAATCTCTTTAACTTTCTGGCATCGGTTGATTTAAAAAAAACTGTTTTCCAGCAGAGTACCCCTTTAACGCATTTTGATGTACATTTGAGTTTTAGTTAGTTGATCAGAATTGGATGTTTTGGAACAAAAGGACTGTTTTCAGTAATAACATTTACTACAGTAAATTTAAAAAGGTATTCCTACCATAAACATTTACAGCATTCCCATAGAAAATGGAGTTAGTGTTATAGTTTATGGGAAATATAAAAACATGTAAGTGAAAAAGTTTAGTGTTCATGGTTAATTCTTTTATGGCACGTGAACCTGTTAATATTTCCTGTCACAAGACACTTTATATTATCAGGACTAGGTACTGTACATGGTAGGCCTGTGTTTTGTCCCCACACCTTGTCACTGGTTAGCATTCCAATCCCATTACATTGCTTATGTACAGTGAATAAATGTTCAGATGTGACTTGTCACATTGATGTGAGAACAATATAAAACCCAAGTTTATCAAGGCAGGTACGATGCTTCAAAAGCATTATTTGTTACATGTCAGCTTTCATCATAAGACATCAATACTAAATTGTATCATAAGAAAACCTGTATTATTTTTGTAGAGTATGACAGAAATGGATTCCACTTACCCACCATTAACATCTCAATAGCAAACAAGAAGGAAAATGGAAATTGCACAAATAGCACCAAAAATAAAAATAAAGCAGTATGTATATCGAAATTATGTATATTAAAACTATAAAAGCATAACTTTAATCCCCTGTAGTATATGCACATTACTTTATATAGTATATATGTTTGTTTACATTTTTAGCTGCCAGAATGAAATACTGGAGAGAAAGCCTGGACTGTGTGCATGCAAACTGGGACAGTTTACCTCCTTTAGAAGGTCCCCTTTGTGTTACAGAGGGTCAATACTGTGTTTGAATGATCATTTGAAGGGGAACTCTGCCGGAAAACATGTTATCCCCTATCCAATACTGTGCTTGAATGATCATTTGAAGGGGTACTCTGCTGGAAAACATCTTATCCCCTATCCAAAGGATAGGGGATAAGATGTCTGATCGTGAGAGTCCCGCTGCTGGGGACCCCTGCAATTTCCAGCGCTGCACCCTAGTCATCCATGCACAGAGCAAACTCTGCACCGTGCAGGCGACTACAGACACCACGCCCCCTCCATTTATGTCTATGGGAGGAGCCAAGATGACTACGTACTAGCCGTCACACCCCCTCCCATGGACATGAATGGAGGCGGCGTGGCGTGACAGCATGAACACGAAAGCTCCAAGCTTCCGTGTTCCGGACGCCACTGCTGTCAGCCCGGAGATCGCAAGAGTCCTCTAGAGAGGGGATACGATTTTTTTCGGTGGAGTACCCCTTTAAGGTTGATAACTTTTATCCCTCTTACTGCATTCACAGAGCTGTCTCCTAAATGCAATTTCATCTTCTTATCTTCCCCCTCTTCTCATCATTAGCTGTAGCAGTAGTTCAGTGCTTATACCAGGTCTGCTTTTGCGATGTAACCGCTTCCTTGCTGAGATCTTTTTGCTGTTTTCCTTTCCGCTTACATAGTACCATGCAAAGCAAGTGCAACATTACCTCCCTCTAACACCCCCCCCCCATGCAATTTATTGCAGTGTACTGTAAATTATCTCCCAGCACAGTGCCAGCCTGTTCAGTTCAATGCACTTTTACCAGTAATGTCGTGACAAACCAGAAAGCAGCAGATGTTGTTCTGTGATTGGGCAAAGAAAAAAGAACAAAGAAGTAAAGGAGCACTGGTGGCAAGAAACGCAGCTCTAGATGTGGCCCCTAAAATGGAGAGAGTAAGAAAAAGCTTTTAATCCGGATAGCAAAGGGGCAGTGAGTGATCAAGCCATCCCTGGAGCTGCACCATAATCCAAATAAATGGGGCTTGCACAGGATTTCAGCAGGTCTTGGAGAGCTCTGCCTGTCAATCATAAATGGAGGAGCAGAGCGGGTGATGCAAGTAGGTAGAGGTGAAGCAGCTCGGGGCACTTCATGGAAAAGCTCTGAGCTTACGCTATTGTAAATGGTGGCTCACCTTTCACTAAAATCATGCTGGAGACTGTTGGAAAGTTGTCTATACAGAACTGTCTCAGTGGTCAGACTGAAAACTATTATTTTATCATATAGATAGTAAAATGGAAAATTAGATAAGCCATCACCAAAAATTATTTAATGATTAGTTAATGATAAAAAATGTATTTAAAAATTATTAAACAATAGGTCATTGTCTGTTGACATATTAACAGCACAAAATTATGCCCAGAAGTGGAGAAGGGTGCCATGAATACAAACGACAGATTGTGCCCAAGGGGCACTATATAACCTCATGTACCCTACACCTCATAAAGTTTAGCTTTTATTAGGTAATCCAAAAAAATAGAGGTGTGCAGCTCCACAATTGGCTAAACAAAGGAAGGTCTGAGGTTAACTGTGGCACTAAATACCCAAAGTGCCTTAAAGGGGTACTCCACTGGAAAACATTATTATATATATTTTTTTAATAAACTGGTGCCAGAAAGTTAAACAGATCTGTAAATTACTTCTATTAAAAACCTTAGTCCTTCCAGTACTTATCAGCTGCTATATGGTCCACGGAAAGTTATTTTCTTTTTTAATTTCCTTTCTTTCTGACCACATTGCTCTCTGTTGACACCTCTGTCCATTTTAGGAACTGTCCAAAGTAGGAGCAAATCCCTATAGCCATTCTGCTCTGGACAGTTCCTAAAATGGACAGAGGTGTCAGCAGAGAACACTGTGGTCAGACAGAAAGGAAATTCAAAAAGAAATGAACTTCCTGTGGACCATATAGCAGCTGATAAGTACTGGAAGGATTACGGTTTTTAATAGAAGTAATTTACAAATCGGATTAACTTTCTGGCACCAGGTGATTTAAAATAAGATGTTTTCCAGTGGAGTACCCCTTTAAGTGGTAACAGATAATGAAACAAAGAATTACAGTCCTCAAGAGCTACCTGTTTGGGATAATCTGGAAACATGAGGAAGAATGGAAGGGGAAGGGGGAGGAATAGGGGGAGGGAAGAGACAAAAAGGTAAAGGGGAAATAAAGGAGAAAGAAAAGACCAATAATAATGATAAAAAGGAAGAAATAAATAATTAAACCATTAGGCTAAAATCTTTTTATTATTAAGATATATGTGTACTAATGATCAGGTAAGGTAAACTTGCAGTTCATCTCTTCCTTCCCCCTATTCCTCCTCCTTCCCCTTCCATTCTTCCTCATGTGTCCAGATTATCCCAAATAGGTAGCTCTTGAGGAGTGTCATTTTTTGTTTTACTAGGTAATTCAATAAAAAAAAACAAGTGAAAAGCAAATAGATTAAAATCCCAGCCCCCATGAGTGTGACACCCTTATTTTTCTATTCAGCAACCTGTGTAAACTATGGGTAGGGTCCACAGTAGATTAAGAACATTAATATCTCCCTCATTAACCCCACTGAAATAATCCTATATAAAACACAAGTGGATCTAACATGATCCTGCATAACCAGGAGGGGATGTAGGGGTAATGGGTCAATTCTAATAAAGCAAAGGCTGATCACTTGTAGTGTTAAAGGGGTACTCCACTGGAAAACATTTTTTTTTAATCAACTGATGCCAGAAAGTTAAACAGATTTGTAAATGACTTCTATTTAAAAATCTTAATCCTTCCAGAACTTATCCGCTACTGTATGCCCCAGAAGAAGTTATTTTCTTTTTGAATTTCCTGACCCCAGTGTTCTCTGCTGACACCTCTGTCCATGTCAGGGACTGTCCAGAGCAGGAACAAATCCCTATAGCAAACCTCTCCTGCTCTGGACAGTTCCTGACATGGACAGAGGTGTCAGCAGAGAGCACTGTGGTCAGACTGAAAAGAAATTCAAAAAGAAAATAACTTCCTGTGGAGCATATAGCAGCTGATAAGTACTTGAAGGAATAATATTTTAAAGCAGAAGTAATTTACAAATCTGTTTATCTTTTTGGTACCAGTTGATTAAAAAAAAAATGTTTTCCAGCAGAGTACCCCTTTAATGTAAACACCTATATAGCCCGGTTGATGGATAAAACCTGGGTATAAGGACCATAGGAGATTTATCAAAACCTGTGCAGAGGAAAACTTGCCCAGTTGCCCATAGCAACCAATCAGCTTGCTTCTTTCATTTTTATGAAGGCCTGTGAAAAATGAAAGAAGCGATCTGATTGGTTGCTATGGGCAACTGGGCAAGTTTTCCTCTGCACAGGTTTTGATAAATCTCCCCCCATGAGGGACATTTATTAATGTTTGCTTATGTATTCTTTTTTTTTTTTGTAATTTTTTCCTTACTTTTTTTTTGCTTATGTGTGACTTATTTATCAACTGGTTTCAGTCTGTTGATAATTTTCTTTCACGTAAGCAATTTCTTCCTTTTTTACTTTGGTAGTAGCTTTTTCTGCTCCATGTTTGAGCTGGAGTAAATTTAGTAAATTTTTAACCCTGTTGCGACTTTTTTTTGCGCAGTTGCGACTGTCGCAGTTAATAAATACCTGACTACCCGTAGTCCATTTTAAAATTATTACTACGTAGTAAATTTTTGGAAAACTTGCTTTTCTCGCTTTCCAGTCAAAATGTCGCACGAAAAATCGAGTAGTCGCAGTTGCGACAATTTTGCGACAATTATAGTAAAGAAAACCTGACTAAACCCGTTGATAAATGTCCATACATATGTTTTTATCTATTTGTTTTTTCACTAGTTTTTTATTGGATTACCTAATAAAAGGTACATTTTATGAGGTGCGGGGTATGTAAGGGTGTATAGTGTCCCTTGGGCCCAATCTGTTGTCTGTATTATCTGCTGACACACTCCATTTTAAGGCAGTCCAAGGTGTGTGTAATTCATGACATTCGTAAGTGGAACTATCCCCCAAACAGAATTCTTAATATAAAACTAGGAGCTTTTTAAACGGGTGTAGTGAAAACTAAATGGGTCATATTATCCTTTTTGTTTTTAGAATAGATTAACGTCTTTAGTTATTCTGAATGAAATCTGACAAGTAGGAATGAACTTTGTTTGCCCTGAAAGATCATATAGTTTAAAGTTACACTGTACAGGTGTCTCGCAATTGAGCAGTTTATGAAAGACAGGCATGCAGGAATGTCAGTCATACAGTTGCATCTTACACAAAGATCTCTTTTGTTTTACACTGGGTTCTTATCCTGTGGAGACAAGAGAACATATGCTTCTGTAATATATATCTAACCTTATCAGCCCTTACTTGTTATGAAACGTGCTGCCTGTTTGTAATGACAGAAAAGTATGAAAGCAGGTCCAGCTAAAGCAGCTCATGTTCAAAGCTTTGAAAATGAAGCAAAGCAGATTGTAGCTCTGGCACAGTACCCACCTGCTAGTAGACCAAAGCCACTTACAGGATTAACCATCACTCAACCGTTGTACCAGACAAAAGCAAACCTTGTTATTCCTATAGTCATCCTCCAAGTAGGGTTTGAAGAATGTTTTCCCATTTCTGCACCCCGACACCTAAAAAAAAATAGATTACTGAACGTATTCCAAAGAAAGTAAACAACAGTAACAATCTCTAAGTAAGTAGGGGGAACATGCCGAAGATAGCTAACAAAATTATTGTTTCAGGTTCACGGAATGGATTGTTCACACATAAGTTGTCTTGTTTGTGTTATTCCATTGTAAAGTGTAAATAGTTGTCTTCTGACCGAGTTGCTACTATGGTTATGAACAGGAACCATTTTAAAGGGGTACTCCGGCACGAAGACATCTTATCCCCTATCCAAAGGATAGGGGATAAGATGCCTGATCGTGGGGGACCCGCCGCTGGGGACCTCCGTGATCTTGCACACAGCACCCCGTTATAATCAGTCCCCGGAGCATGTTCGCTCCGGGTCTGATTTCTGGTGATCATGGGGCCGGAGCTTTGTGACGTCATGGCCCCGCCCCCATGTGATGTCATGCTACCCTCCTCAATGCACAGTGACAGCTGTGCACACCCCCTCCCATAGGCTTGCATTGAGGTGGCGGAGCGTGACGTCACATGGGGGCGGGGCCGTAACATCACAATGCTCCGGCCCTGTGATCCCAAGTAATCAGACCCGGAGCGAACATGCTCTGGGGACTGATTGTAATGGGGTGCAAGATCATGGGGGTCCCCAGCGGCGGGATCCCGGCGATCAGGCATCTTATCCCCTATCCTTTGGATAGGGGGCGAACTACCGGTAACCCACACTTTCTCCCCATAAAAGTTATAGGGCTTTTCAGAGCAGATTTTGTAGGGTTTTATATTTTTGTGTCGCATGTGTCGTGCAACAGAATTTCCGACAAAAGATCTAAAAATCCCTACTAACTCTCCACTTTGCTCAGAATACTCTTCAAAGTGGCATGGCCATTAGGGAAAAGGGCCGAGTCTTCAAAAAAATATACATTTTCAAAACCAACAAATTTACTAATATTTCCACATAAAAATTGGTGGATTTGAGCTCTAAAAAAACAGACAGCCCAGAGCAGGTGTAAAAAAAAAGCAAAATGTTGGGAAAATCACCAAATAGAAGATACATTAGTAAATACCATTAAAATCACAAAGAAAACTCCACTCCACAATGAGACCCATTGTATTAGTTTATGTCTTAAGAAATACTAATTAGTGTTTTTGTGTGCTATGTTATATTGAACTGTATAGGGGAGATTTATTAATCAGCCTGAAACCCTAATTTTCTTTTTTTTTCCACAGCAACCAATCACAGCTCAGCTTTTATATCTTGATGAGCTCATGAAAAGTAAAAGTTGAGCTGTGATTGGTTGATATGGGAAAAACTATTCCATTAGGGTATCAGGCTAATGGATAAATCATGGCCTATATGTATTGTACCCCACAAAAAGTGTTTGAGGAGTATCTTACTTCTGCAAAAGTTTTATGGTGCGAGTGATACCAAGTTGTCACAGTGACCCAATTTATGTAAAAAAAAATTCCTTTATCTGTGAATGATTCAAGCTGCACAGAGTTACATAAAACTGCACTTTTTAATGGGTTTGGCCAGATAAGAACATCCAGAATTGTTTTAGTTGTTTTTAACCTTTTACAACTCTCTGAGGCTTACATTTTCTTCCTTTCCACCTTCTAAGACTCATAGCTTTTTAACTTTTCACTGAAAAAGTTGTGTTAGGGCTTATTTATTGTGAGACAAATTGTACTTTTCATTTATACTATTTGTTTTATCATATAATGTATTATGAAGCCAAATAATATGGAATTGCACAGTTTTATGGGGCAATAATTTTTTTTTTTTTTTTGGGGGGGGGGGGTTCCCAATATGGTAAAACTGACATGCTAACTTTATTCTATGGGTCAATACAATTCCAGTGATACCAAACTTAGATAATTGAGGTTGTGTTTTTTGGCAAAAAAAAAAAAAAAAAATCTAAATAAAATAGAAAATGTGAAAAAATTATCTGTTCATTGCTGTGTTCTGACCCGTATAACTTTTTTATTTTTCCACCTTAAGAGCTGTGTTATTGTTTGCATCATGAGTTGTAGTTTCTAATGCTGTGTAGTTACAGCTTTTTTATTTTTATTTTTTTTTTAACATTTTACAGGCTTCAATAATCGTCGATCCATGAAGACACAGATGCAGAGGTAAGGCCCCGCAATTCCCCAGCAACCCATCGGCTCCCCATGTGGGGGGGTGGAGGCGGAGGAGGAGTCAATGCAGCCACTAGATAGCAAGTATGACTGTCTTAATGTTAATGTTTAAATGCTATGATCAGTATAGATGTCGGTCATTACTGGCAGATGTCTAATGCTGATAGCAGAGGGAATCTGCTGGTAACAGCATGGACCCATATCCTGAGCCTGAACCATACTCCCAAGTACACCCAATGAGGTATAGGTACATCATGGGTCCAGAAAGGGTTAGAAAAGGTTAGAAAAACAAATTGCTACTTACCTCACAATATCCGGCTGTCCCCACTGTTGACTGCCTACTGTTTTCTACTAGGCATACAGGAAATGCCCACTCGGCCAGTCACTGGCAGCAACACTGATCTGCTTTAGCCAGTGATTGGCATTTCCTTGTGTTAAATGGAGGCTGGAAAGGGATGACAGTGAGGGGGTATGATGAGTGTCAGAATGGAAACAATGGGGGGGGATCAGAAGGCAAGCATGCTTTCCTTTCAACCCAAGCTGGCCCATTAAAAAAATAAAGAAACTCAGACAACACCTTAAACTCAGTACAGTGGTCCTTCAAGTTACAATATTAATTGGTTCCAGGACGACCATTGTGTGTTGAAACCATTGTATGTTGAGACCACCGTTGGCTGTCCGGGCATGCTGGGAGTTGTAGTTTTGCAACAGCTGGAGGCACCCTGGTTGGGAAACAATGGTTTAAGTAGAGGACAGGAGCTTCTTCAGGGTCCTATACAGTACACACATTGTCCCAAATGGAGCCGCCCCTACTTGGTGTCCAAAGGAGCAGCTAACCCTGGCACAGGTAAAGAGTAGTTCTTCCCTATACTGTAGGGGGCGCTACCAGACACCAGTCAGTGCATACGCTTCAGTAATACAGGTGATTTACCAGTAAAATGCCCATTCTGATTGGTCAGTTCTTCCAGCCATTGACACGTTTCACAGATCTGGACTGTCCGTAGCATTGTATGTAGAGTCTGGTTTCAAGTTACAATGGTCCAGAAAAAACATTGTATGTTGAAACTATTGTATGTTGAGGCCATTGTAAGTTGAGGGATCACTGTATATGTCTATGCAGAGTATTTTCCCCTCTGTATGAGAAAAATCAGGTTCTAGCCAATACATTACACCATACATAGATTAAGAAGGACAGAAGTTTGCCCCTAATAAGATTTAAAAATTGTTGTCAAGGTTTAAAGTTGACTTTAAAGTGTTATATCACAGCTATTTACTGTTATACAAAATGTATCTGTATCATAAACAAATAATAAAGCATTTTTTATTGAGATATTGACTGTTTGAAAGAGCTTCATATTTACCAGTGTATGCTAAATGTACTTTATACTGATAAAGCTGTGTGTAACTCTCTATTTTCCAAAATGAAGGCATAATAACTTATTCTTCAAACCCCTTTCTAAAGGTCATGTATACCTGGCAAATCGCTGTACGTGGCTGGTAAAACATTTTTGTGGACAAACATAACACAGGTCAACTTGTCACATATCTAGGCCTTAGCCTGCAGGGTATGTTTCAAGTGGATGGATAAAAACTGATAGCTTTTCCTCTAAGCAACTTGATTCCTTTGTCACCAGTGCCCGAAGGGCCGGTAGGAAATCATAGTTGCTGTGAGTGGCAGCATTATGTTATGAAAATGCCCTACGAAGACATTTTTTCATTGCAAGAGTCACTAAACCTTACTAGAGACTTCACATAAATAAATACAACACATAAAACGTGACCTCATTCAGATTCTACTTTATTTTTCATTAAACCTTCATTCAGAGCTTTCTTCCTAAGGCACAAACTTGACTTAAAATACCAACCCAGTTAAGGTATGTCATTTTGTGTGACATTTTTTTAAATATAAGTTTCGTAAAAATAGTTTCTTCAACTCCTCTAAATAGTACACAGTTTTCAATAAATGGGGCATATTGTAATACTACATACGTACAGAATTTTAGCTGTTTTTCTCTAGGACAGTGTTTCCCAACCAGGTGCTCCAGCTGTTGCAAAACTACAACTCCCAGCTTGACCGGACAGCCAAAGGCATGCTAGAAGTTGTAGGTTTGCAGATTAATGTCCCAGTTGGTATGGGGACCCCTAGTGATGGGATTTTCAGGAGTCATTTTCTTTATTAAATATTCAAAATCTTTTAACAACCACATTACAAAAGGTCTTTAATTTACATCAGTAACAACATGCAGGGCTGGCGTTAGGGCGGGGCCCCCTGCCGGCTGCTCAGCATAGGCCTAATCAAGCCAGGGGGGTCGGCGGCCGCCACTTAGCAGCCTGAAGGGGGCCCCCGTCACATTCTGGACATCCCTGTGTCCCGAAAAATCTTTTCAGGACACAAAGATGTCCCTGTTACCTTTCTGCGGCGGCACCCGCGTTAACTTTGAAAACGCAGGGGCCGCCGGGAGTTAGCGCACGCAGGGATGTCAATGACGTCCCGTGCATGCGCCCAGAGCAAGGGAGGAGTGGAGCTGTGAGGAGGACGCCCGCTGACCAGCGGGCAGCAGCACGTCCTCTTCGGTGCTCTGACCACTGGAGGACCGGTGGTCGGAACACTGAAGTGGGGCAGTACACAGACATACAGCCTCCAGCCATTCACTGTATATGGCTGAAGGCTGTATGTTTGTGGGGGAACTGTACTGCACCTAATGTATACTGCACCTAATGTGGGGGAAGTATACTGCACCTAATGTAGGGGAACTATACTACACCTAATGTGGGGAAGCTATAATGCACCTGATGTGGCGGAGCTATACTGCACCTAATGTGGGGGAGCTATACTTCACCTAATGTGAGGTAACTATACTGCACCTAATGTGGGGTAACTATACTGCACCTAATGTTTGGAAACTATACTGCACCTAATGTGGGGGAGCTATACTGCACCTAATGTGGGGGAGCTATACTGCACCTAATGTGGGGTAACTATACTGCACCTAATGTGGGGTAACTATACTGCACCTAATGTGGGTGAGCTACACTGCCAACCTAATGTGGGGAACTATACTGCACCTAATGTGAGGAACTATACTGCACCTAATGTGGGGTAACTATACTGCACCTAATGTGGGGGGAACTATACTGCACCTAATGTGGGGAACTATACTGTACCTAATGTGGGGAACTATACTGCACCTAATGTGGGGTAACTATACTGCACCTAATGTGGGGTAACTATACTGCACCTAATGTGGGGTAACTATACTGCACCTAATGTGGGGTAACTATACTGCACCTAATGTGGGGTAACTATACTGCACCTAATGTGGGGTAACTATACTGCACCTAATGTGGGGGGAACTATACTGCACCTAATGTGGGGAACTATACTGCATCTAATGTGGGGAACTATACTGCACCTAATGTGGGGAACTATACTTCACCTAATGTGGGGGAACTGTACTTCACCTAATGTGGGGGAACTGTACTGCACCTAATGTGGGGGAACTGTACTGCACCTAATGTGGGGGAACTGTACTGCACCTAATGTGGGGGAACTGTACTGCACCTAATGTGGGGGAACTGTACTGCACCTAATGTGGGGGAACTGTACTGCACCTAATGTGGGGGAACTGTACTGCACCTAATGTGGGGGAACTGTACTGCACCTAATGTGGGGGAACTGTACTGCACCTAATGTGGGGGAACTGTACTGCACCTAATGTGGGGAGCTATACTGCACCTAATGTGAGGAACTATACTGCTCCTAATGTGGGGGAACTATATTACATCTAATGTGGGGAACTGTACTGCACCTAATGTGGGGGAACTGTACTGCACCTAATGTGGGGAGCTATACTGCACCTAATGTGGGGAACTATACTGCACCTAAAATGGGGAACTATACTGCACCTAATGTGGGGAACTATACTGCACCTAATGTGGGGAACAATACTGCACTTAATGTGGGGGGAACAGTACTGCACCTAATGTGGGTAACTATACTGCACCTTATGTGGGGAACTATACTACACCTAATGTAGGGAGCTATACTGCACCTAATGTGGGGAAACTATACTGCACCTAATATGGGTAACTATACTGCACCTTATGTGAGGGAACTGTACTACACCAAATGTGGAGGAACTATACTGCACCTAATGTAGGGGAACTATACTGCACCTAATTTGGGGAACTATACTGCACCTAATGTGGGGGAACTATACTGCACCTAATGTGGGGAATGACCTCCACCCGATGCGGGGGCCGCCACGCACCCTCCATATAGCTCTATGAGAGAGCCGTTTGGCAATCTTTGGCTCTCCCATAGAACTATATAAAGGGGGAGTGGCAGCCCCCACTTCGGGCAGGGGTCGTGACAGGCCACTATGAAGGAGAGCTGGGGCTTTAAACAGGAGATCGCGGGGGGCCCCAGCGCTTGGACCCCCGCAATCTAAAACGTATCCCCTATCCTTTGGATAGAGAATAGTTTTTTTTTTTTTTTTCATGATACATGTCCTTTAAGCATTTTGAGGCTATGTTTACACGGCAGAATTACCATGCAGTAGAAATTCTGCATAAATTCAGCGCAAATTCCACGCACATTCTACACAGAATCTGCATAACTGCAAAAACTGCTGTCAGCTTGGCAGAAAGGAACCTGAACAGAAGCACAGAAATTCCACTGTGTGAACATTATTGGAAAAGTTAATGAAAAAGCAACAATGACTACAAATTGCAGAGCATTGTTAAGAACCTGCGGAGAACCAAACACTACAGCAGCACGATCAGTGCCATTAGAAAGTAGCAGCATGTTACATCAGGTGCCAATCTCATCAAATGTTCAACCCCGGCAGGTAGACTTTCAGCAACGATAGCAGGCACTATCAATAACAATATGGTTGCTTGAATATGCAATGAGGTTAGTATCCACACTCTGCTAGGGCCGGATTCGATCTGAAGAGCAGACACAAGCGTATATGCACTGTAAGAAGTCGCCTCAGGAATCTGGTCCGGGCAATTCTTCTGCTAAAAACCAAAGCACAAGTTTCCTCAATGCTTGGAGATCCCCTTATGACAAACCATGGAGGTGTGATTACTGGATTGTTAAAAAAAAAAAAAAAGTGTCAGGCAAGGATGAAAATAAAGTCCACTTCTGGACTTCAAAGACATCTGTAACAGTTTTGTATTTTTGGATCTCAAATGCACATAGGGGGTCATATTCAAAACTGTTGCATTACTGTTGCAAAACTGTTGCATTACTTGCAGATTGATCCCTCCACCCATTGAAGCAGACAGGCTCCCTGTCATCAGCTGACTAGTGAGTCAGGTCTCGGCCGCATTGCTACCTGGGAAAAATCCAAGACAACAGTCATTTTGTATGCTGGTAAAAATAAATATTGGGGTAAAAATCACAGAAGAATTGTGAGAAAACCGTCACACACAGATACAGACACTTTATTATGAACTACACTAACTTTACAGCCCCTGTAGCATAGTCAAATAAAACAAAATCCTGGAATACCCCTTTAACCCCTCTAAACAAACTCCCCATCTATAGACTGTAATGATGCACCTCCTAGATGATACACACAGATAAACAGATGTTATGAAAATATAGATAATAAAAAAAAAAGGAACAGCATATGATTTTGGATTCCATTTTGCGTTTCTATATAGGTGATGGCATTAGAAATATAGCAGAATCTTGATGGAATCTACACAATACATATGTGAATAGTGCCTTTCTAACCTATTTGTACTCAAAGATACATTGCATTATGATAATCCAAATATGAGTAATAACTGGCTATTTTAATATGAAACCCAACAATAAAAAAGAAAACACAAAGTTTAACAGAATGCTGTAAATTAAACTAAATAATAAGAATATATTTATAGGTAAGTGTACATACCCAGTCCTACAACTTAAGAAGTCATATAAAGCAGGCATAATAGGCATAACATTTATTTTTTAAGATGTAAAATGTAATATTTCCAAAAGGAAACAAGTTAATTTTCTTTGGGATGTCAGAAAGATCAATTTTCAACACACGGTGTTACAATTGTAATCGAGCGATAGTAGAAGTTAAAATGCATTACCCTGGAGGAATGAGCACTTTTAAATGGTGTACAACGCAGTAACACTGGAACCTTGCCGTTTGCTTTGAATTTTTAAATTGTATTTTTCTAACTTCAGTGGTTGTGATTTGGGGGCTATTAGATTTTCATATACTATTAAACTAAAGGCCTTCAGGGCTTAACCGAGTATTTCCATCCATGCCAAGTTCATCAATTCTAATGTGATGCAGTGAGCCTAAAGAAAGGCAGGCTACAATTACAGAATCTCCACCTAAATTAAAATTATAACTTGTCTTTCCGCCAAAGACTCTCAGCTTTGACACAAGCAGTTATACTACAAGCATTGAGGTGAACATGATTGCCGAGAACTGGCAAGAACAGAGTTTAATCAGAAAACACATGGTTCCGATAGATTTCTAATTTTGTCACTTACCATGCCTATATGTTTTCTGCTGTTCACTTAATTAGATACACCGGTTTTGCCTTCCCATGAGATCAGGTAGAGGAAAAATAATGTTTGTGTTACATTAAAAAGATGACATTATAATGCTGTTGATCTACAGCTCCCGGTTTAACTGACAAATTCATATTACATTGCTTTTTGTGCTTACAAAGTGTTACAAATAATTTCTTTTGTTGTGTTTGTGTTGGCCATGATATGACACGTGTGAATAAATGGTTTTAAGCAGCTATAATGCTCTTACTAGATGCCCTTTTGTAAAGGAAGTTTAGTAGGTTTTGTTCACCTGAGGAAAGCAATAGTTGAGTAGACCACCCAAAATTGCAAATTGCTAATTAAATATAGCCACTATACATGGTATGGTGGTTGGAAAATCTATCACATCAATTCATGTCTGGATAAGTGGGTGGTCTTCTCAAAGAAGTGGTCTTTAGGAAAGGTTTTACTGTATGTATACTATTACTTATATGTACATATATGTAGTGGGGAGGGGGCATAAGGTGGACAGCCATGAGATGTCTGACTGGGTCAAAGGCAGGGCTCTGGCTGGGCTACTCAAGGATATTCACAGGGTTGTCAGAGTCATTTTCTTGTTGGAAGGGAAACCTTTAGTCCAGTCTGACATCAACTTTTCATTAAAGAGGTACTCCGATGGAAAACCATTTTTTTTTTATCAACTGGTGCCAGAAAGTTAAACAGATTTGTAAGTTACACAAAAAAACAAAACAAAAGGAAAATTAGCCAGCACAACTACCTAACACATGGGTGCACGCTGCTGTGGCAAATACAGATTATACAAAAATAGAAGGTTGCAGCAGCACTCTTGGTCAAGTGCTGCTGCAACCTTCTTTTTTTGTATACTCTGTATTTGCCACAGCAGCATGCACCCGTGTATTAGGTAGTTGTGCTGGCTATTTTTCCTTTTGTTTTTGTGCAACTTAGGGGGAAAGGCACCCTCTGTAGCCGTCCTCCCTCCCCTTTTTAAAATGATAATGGATCCAGCATGTCACCCAGTCAGAGGCTATATGCCCAGCAAAGGAGAGTGTTATGAGTGTTAGACTCAGAATGTGTGTTAGGGTCCCATTCAAAATGAGGCAACCTCCGCGTGGTGGATGGGGGGGGACACGTTTTGATCAAAGAGTGCGCTAAGAGCCTCCATTTTTGACCAAGAGTGCTGCTGCAACATTCTTTTTTTGTAGATTTGTAAGTTACTTCTATTTAAAAATCTTAACTCTTCCAGTACTTATAAGCTCCATAAGTTCTTTTCTTTTTGAAATTCTTTTATGTCTGACCACAGTGCTCTCTGCTGACACCTCTGTCCATGTTAGGAATTGTCCTGAGCATGAGAGGGTTGCTATGGGGACTTTCTCTTGCTCTGGACAGTTCCTAACATGGACAGAGGTGTCAGCAGAGAGCACTGTGGTCAGAAAGAAAATTAATTCAAAAAGAAAAGAACTTCTTATGGAGCTGATAAGTACTGGAAGAGTTAAGATTTTTAAATAGAAGTAATTTACAATCTGTTTAACTTTCTGGCACCAGTTGATTAAAAAGAAAATGTTTTCCACTGGTGTACCCCTTTAAGAGCATCTCTCTACTTTGCTCCATCCAGCTTTCCTTCAATTCTGATCAGTCTCCCTGCCCCAGCTACTGAATAACAATTCCACCACATGATGCTGCCACCACCATGCTTCACTGTAGTGATAGTATTAAGCAGGTGATGAGCACTACCTAACTTCCCTCAGACACCAGACTTAGAATTGAGGCCAAATTAAAGTTCAATTTTGGTTTAACCTGACCAAAGAATCTTGTTGTCCACAGTCTGGGAGTCCTTTAGGTATATTTTTGCAAACTCCAGGCAGGCTTTCAAGTCTTTTACTGAGAAGAGGCTTCTTTCTGGCCTAGATTGGTGGAGTGCTGCAGTGATGGCTGACCTTCCAGAAGTTTCTCCCATCTGCACACAGGATCTCTGGAGCTCAGCCAGAGTGACCATTGGGTGCTTGGTCTACTATCTTACCAAAGTCCTTCTCCTCAACTAATTCGTTTTGGTGGGGTGGTCAGCTCTAGCAAGAGTCCTGGTTGTTCCAAGCTTCTTTCACTAAAGAATTATGTAGGCCACTGTCCTCTTGGCAGCTGATTTTGATTTGGCAGTATACCTGCTGGGATAAGTTTTAGATCGTGTGGGGTCCGACCGCTTGGACTCGCTCTCCCATACGGGGCCCTGGCAGTCTTCAGGAAGGGGTCGTGTCAACCACCCCCTCAATACAACTCTTCAGGAGAGCCAGATCATTGCACTCTGATTGGTGGTGCGCATGCTCTAAGCCGGACACAGTGCATCACTACTTTGTATCAGCTATGGGACTATGTTATTCAGTGGAGGTAAGCTGATTAGTCAGCTGACCTGAGATGTATTCAGGGGGAATGGTAAATGGGCGCTTCTATGCTCCTGGGCACCAAATAGGCATACATAAAGGAGGTCTTATTCAGTTCCCACGCTGCTGCCAGAGGGAGAGGAGTTGCCATTCTATTTTTTCATCATTGGTTATCTTTGGTTTCTCTCTACTACCCAGTGCTTCAGAGTGTCACCCGTATCTAAGTTAGTGGTCTCATAGTGTACCATGTTATTTATACCCACTACCCACTAGCTGAATCTCTATGATCATCATTGTTTGCAGCCTTATCAATATTAGAAGAAATGCAAATACATGCAAAAATGTATAGACTCCAATATATAGAACACCAAAGAGAAATGAAGCTACTCAAATTACAGTACAAAAATAATAGAAATCTTTATTGTATACAAATCACAAGATAAAAACCGTGCATGATTAAAATTGGGAGGAAAATGACACAGAATAGGTGGCAAACCCGGGACATATCATTGTGTCAGAGCATATGTGGCAAACATTACAGTGCTGGTATGTAAATGGGTGGTTATAGTAACTGCTGGAGTCACTCAAATATTGTAAACACAGTCTAAATGAAAGACTGGGGAACTTAATAAAGTGCAAGTGCAAAAACTAGATGCATATAAGGTGCGAATACAGCAGTACCAGTGTGCAGATAAAGTGATATACAGGGCACACAGCTTGATACATACTTCAAGGATATCGTAGCTGCTACAAGTCCCAGGACGCCGCCACCCCTACACGTGTTTCGGTTCGCTGACCTTTGTCCGGGGATGACGGCATCCAAATAGATGTGGGCTTATATGTATACAGAGGACCAATCATGGAGAGAGCTGTACAACTGTTTATGCGCATTTCACCTGGTTCGCATTGTGGTGCGCATACTCCCGGCAGATTCCTGCATCGTAGCCCGCAGCGTAGCGCGTCATGTGACCGTCATGCAATCAGATCACATGAAAGAACCACATAGAGACACGCCGCTGTGAGCGCGTGTGCATGGAAGGCCGGGGATGCGCGCGCAGCGAGGATCAGGGGTGCGCATAAGATGTTAGTCAAATAGTGACATCTAGTGGGTACAAAGTGAATGACAGGCATAATAGAAGTAAATAATAGATACATACATACAAATATCCCCCTTAAACAGTAAATAGTATTGATACATAAAATAAATACATAAATAATAATGTTAAATAATGTTAAATTCATGTTCACGAAATAAATACATAAAATGGTGTTGAGTTCATATAGGTATAAATATAAATGTGATGTGATTATATAAGTCAATTAATACATATAATGATGAGACAATATAAAAAAAATAAGAATATATTAATAAAGTGATATTGTGATGGATGAAAATCATCCATGTTGAATGGAAAAACATGTATATAACATATATATAAAAGCATGTGTACACGCACACACGCTCACACGTCAATCGCAGTATACGTGAAAGAATAAAAATATTTTTATATATGTGTGTGTGAATGGGGTGCTACAAAAATTATTATGCCAAATGTGTGGACGTGGTGCACACACGCCCGCACATACGGCAATTGTGTAAAATAATTTTTCACAAAAAAACAAGTAAAAGTGTAAACGATACAACCACATATGCGCATATGTGCATACACACACATGCGCATACATGAAGTGAACACACGTGAATGTGATTATTTGTCAAATTACTAATAGTTTGTAGAATCATAAGCAGTAATGAATAGAAAAAAAGAATTGATACGTGTATGTATGCAGTACATAAACACTTTGTTTGAAAAAATTTCACGATGGAATAGAAAAGTTATTACATATGTTGAAAATATAGCATATTGACACTGGACCGACAAGATGGTATACGAGTCACTTCAAATATCGAATACCTGATGATCCTAAGAAGACATAATAAAAGGAGAGTTAAAATCACAAAATGATAAACAATTTAAAAGAATCACAACCTAAAAGGAAACCAACTAGAGGAAAAACTGGCCAGAAAATGTTTTTAAAGAAAAGAAGCAAAGGTCAAGACCTCGTTGAGGCCAAATGGTTGGATCGTGTTTAAACGCCAGATTCACCTGCTTTCACATTGTGCCAGATGCTTTCCCACATCACCCCCCTGCATACCTAAATCGATGCGGTCTATTCCACGGATCCAGAGGAGAGAGGAATCACAGTTATGTGTTTGTGTGTTTAGGCATCGGCTTCAAATCTTCAACAATGTCAACAGATCGAGCTAAATTAATGTCACAGACATGTTACCTCATTCGAATTTTCATGGCTCGTGTGGTAAGTCCAATATAGATCTTGGGGCATGGGCAGGTGGTGTAATAAATAACCGCTTTCGTTGAGCAGGAAATATAATGTTTGATGGTGAACTTCTTTGTTCCAGAGGAATCTGTAAAAACAGAGGCACGTTCAATGTTGGGACAAGCTACACATTGCCCACAAGGTACACAGACCACCCGTTGACCAGTCGCACCAAAGATATTTGCAGTTGGTGTTGGAATATATTTGCTCTTGACCAGCATGTCCCTTACATTTTGCTCTCTGCGAGTGGTAATTGCAGGTTTAGATATTACATAATGGAATGGGATCTAACGTCAAGATCGGCCAGAATTTCTCCATACGTTTATACATGCGATGCCATTGGGAATTATATTTGGTGACAAAGTGTACCTGATCATTTAGGGGTTGTGCTTGTTTTGATTGTAGAAGTTGTTGACGTGATTGGTTCTTGGCTCGATTATAGGCCTTCTTGATGTTCCGGTTACTGTATCCTCTGTCTCTAAAGTGTTGTCTTAGATCATCAGCCTGATGCTTGAATGTTATGTTTGAAGAGCAAATGTGTCTGATGTGTAGGTATTGACCATTAGGTACTGCTTTAATCATGTCGGGTGGATGGGAAGATGTCGCATGAAGATAAGAGTTCACCGATGGATTTTTAAAGACACCCAGCTGCATCATGTTCTTTTAGGACATCGAAGAATTCAACACGGTCAGAGTCATATTTATATGTGACTTTGATGTTTTTCAAATTGTTATTAAGAAAAATCATAAATTCAGATAACTGAGAAGAGTTGCCCTGCCAGATCATGAGGACGTCATCAATGTAAGGCGCCCAGAAAAGGACGCAGTCCATTGCGACGTGCTCATGATCTGCCAGGAAGAGGTCCCTCTCCCAAGCGCCAAGGAACAGATTAGCATAGGAGGGCCCTTGGAGCTGTAGGAAGAGGGACCCGATAAAAGTAAAAAAAATTGTGCGTAAGAGTGAATTCCAATATCTTCATGATGAAATTTACCATGTCAGATGTATAATTGCTGGTGTCCAAAAAGAATTTGGTAGCCATGAGACCATATGTGTGTCTGATGCTAGTATATAAAGATTCAATGTCACAAGTAACCAATAGGGTCTCGTGTTCCAAATGGATCCCCTCAATTCTTTGCAGGAGTTCTGTAGTGTCCCTAATATAGGACGGAAGACATTCCACCAATGGTTTTAATTTTACATCAATAAATGTTGCCACATTTTCAGTCAAGTTAGAGTTAACAGAAATAGTGGGCCTACCTGGTCTTATGCACTTTGGGTAAGAGGTACAGAGTTGGTATCACTGGGTGAGGTACTTTCAAGGCATCGTCTAACTCTTTGGTAATGGTGGAAGTGGATCTTGCAGTGTCCAATATCCCTAGTTTGTCTACTATGGAAGATAGAGCTGCTTTACGAATCCTAGATGAGCCACTAACAGAACAAGAAGTCCCGTTGGAATAACAGGTACCACCATGCATCAAAAAACGCTCACTGAAATTCCTCCCTCTATCCATCTGTCCACCTGTTGAACTCTTTGTCAAATTAGTCACAAGGGAATTTCAGACCATCCCCAGAACCATTTCTAATGACAATTTAAAACAAGATCAACGTTCGTCCTTGAAATATTTATGCAGCCTAACAGATATTGTATATAAACCCGCTGACAAAGGGGGAAACATTGTGGTGTGGCCTAAAAAAATGTACGAGGCAGAAGCCTATCGTCAATTGTGTGACCAAACTTGTTACAAGAAATTAATGTTTAATCCACTTTCCACCTTCCAGTGTACAAGGGATATTGGACCCTGCAAGATCCACCATTACCAAAGAGTAAGCCAATGCTTTGAAAGTACTTCACCCAGTGATACCAACTCTGTGCCTCTTACCCAACGTGCATTAGAGCCAGACTCGACCACCAGATAGGCTCATTATTTCTGTTAACTTGACTGAAAATGTGGCAACATTTATTGATGTAAAATTAAAACCATTGGTGGAATGTTTTCCGTCCTATAATAGGGACAATACTGAACTACTGCAAAGAATTGAGGAGATCCACTTGGAACACAAGACTCTATTGGTTACTTGTGACATTAAATCTTTATATACTAGCATCAGACACGCAGATGGTCTTATGGCTACCAAATTCTTTTTGGACACCAGCAATTATACTGCAGACATGGTAAATTTCATCATGGAGTTGTTGGAATTCACTCTTACGCACATTTTTTTTTACTTTTAATGGGTCCCTCTTCCTACAGCTCCACGGAACAGCCATGGGGGTGGCCTGTGCGCCCTCCTATGCTAATCTGTTCCTTGGCGCTTGGGAAAGGGACCTCTTCCTGGCAGATCATGAGCACGTCGCAATGGACCGCGTCCTTTTCTGGGAGCATTACATTGATGATGTCCTCATGATCTGGCAGGGCAACTCTTCTCAGTTATATGAATTTATGATTTTTCTTAACCCCTTAAGGACGCAGGGTTTTTCAGTTTTTGCCCTTTTGTTTTTTCCTCCTTACCTTTTAAAAATCACAACCCTTTCATTTTTCCACCTGAAAATCCATATTATGGCTTATTTTTTGCATCACCAATTCTACTTTGCAGAGACATTAGTCATTTTACCCAAAAATTCACAGCGAAACAGAAAAAAAATCATTGTGCGACAAAATCGAAGAAAAAACACCATTTTGTAAATTTAATGGGCTTCCCTTTCTACGCAGTGCGTATTTCGGTAAAAATGACATCTTATCATTATTCTGTAGGTCCATATGGTTAAAATGATACCCTACTTATATAGGTTTCATTTTGTCGTACTTCTGGAAAAAATCATAACTACATGCAGGAAAATTTATACGTTTAAAAATGTCCTCTTCTGACCCCTATAACTTTTTTATTTTTCCACGTACAGGGCGATATGAGGACTCATTTTTTGCACCGTGATCTGAAGTGTTTATCGGTACCATTTTTGTTTTGATCTGACTTTTTTATCACTTTTTATTAATTTTTAATGGTATAAAAAGTGACCAAAAATACGCTTTTTTGGACTTTTAAATTTTTTTACGTGTACGCCATTGACCGTGTGGCTTAATTAACGATATATTTTTATAGTTTGGACATTTACGGACGCGGCGATACACATATGTTTATTTTATTTTTATTTACACTATTTATTTTTTTTATGGGAAAAGGGGGGTGATTCAAACTTTTATTATGGAAGGGGTTAAATGACCTTTATTAACACTTTTTTTTAACTTTTTTTTGCAGTGTTATAGGTCCCATTGGGACCTATAACACTGCACACACTGATCTCTCATACTGATCACTGGCGTGTATTAACATGCCTGTGATCAGTGTTATCAGCGCTTGACTTCTCCTGCCTGGATCTCAGGTACGGAGCAGTCATTCGTCGATCGGACACCGAGGAGGCAGGAAAGGGCCCTCCCGGTGTCCTGTAAGCTGTTCGGGAAGCCACGATTTCACCGCGGCGGTCCCGAACAGCCCAACTGAGCAGCCGGGATACTTTCACTTTCACTTCAGACGCGGCGGTCAGCTTTGATCGCCGCGTCTGAAGGGTTAATACAGGGCATCACCGAGATCGGCGATGTCCTGTATTAGCCGCCGGGACCGACCCGATATGTCGCGGGGACACCGATATGTCACAGGAACATATACGTCCTTCGTCGTTAAGGGGTTAATAACAACTCGAAAAACATCAATGTCACATATAAATATGACTCTATCCGAGTTGAATTCCTTGATGTCCTAATAGAACGTGATGCAGCTGGGTGTCTTCAAACAAATGTATTCTAAAAAGAGACATCGGTGAACTCTTATCTTCATGCAAGATCTTCCCATCCACCCGACATGATTAAAGCAGTACTTTATGGTCAATACCTACACACCAGACGCAGTTGCTCTTCGGACATAACATTCAAGCATCAGGCTGATGATCTAAGACAACACTTTAGAGACAGAGGATACAGTAACCGGAACATCAAGAAGGCCTATAATCGAGCCAAGAACTAATCACGTCAACAACTTCTACAATCAAAACAAGCACAACCCCTAAGTGATCAGGTACGCTTTGTCACCAAATATAATTCCCAATGGCACTGCATGTATAAATGTATGGAGAAATTCTGGCCGATCTTGACGGTAGATCCCATTCTCAAACATTATGTAATATCTAAACCTGCAATTACCGCTCGCAGGGTAAAATTTAAGGGACATGCTGGTCAAGAGCAAATATATTCCAACACCAACTGCAAATATCTTTGGTGCGACTGGTCAACGGGTGGGCTGTGTACCTTGTGGGCAATGTGTAGCTTGTCCCAACATTGAATGTGTCTCTGTTTTTACAGATTCCACTGGAACAAAGAAGTTCACCATCAAACATTATATTTCCTGCTCAACGAAAGCGTTTATTTATTACGCAACCTTCCCATGCCCCAAGATCTATATTGGACTTACCACACAAGCCATGAAAATTCGAACGAGGGAACATGCCCGTGACATTAATTTAGCTCGATCTGTTGATGTTGTTGAAGATTTGAAGCCGATGCCTAAACACGTCAAACAAACACATAACTGTCATTCCTCTCTCCTCCGGATCCGTGGAATAGACCGCATCAATTTAGGTATGCGGAGGGGTGATGTGGGAAAGCGTCTGGCACAATGTGAAAGCAGGTGGATCTGGCGTTTAAACACGATCCAACCGTTTGGCCTCAACGAGGTCTTTGCTCCTTTTCTTTAAAAACATTATCTGGCCAGTTATTCCTCTAGTTGGTTTCCTTTTAGGTTGTGGTTCTTTTAAATCACATGACGGTCACATGACGGGCTACGCTGCGGGCTGCGGTGCCAGAAGCTGCCGGGAGTATGCGTGCCATCATGCAAACCAGGTGAAAGGCGCATAAACAAATATACAGCTCTCTCCATGATTGGTCCTCTGTATACATATAAGCCAACATCTATTTGGATGCCGTCACCCCCGGACGAAGGTCAGCGAACCGAGACACGTGTAGGGGTGGCAGCATCCTGGGACTTGTAGCAGCTACGATAGCCTTGTGGTATGTATCAAGCGGTGTACCCTGTGTATCACTGTATCTGCACACTGGTACTGCTGTATTCGCACCTTATATGCATCTAGTTTTTGCACTTGCCCTTTCTTAAGTTCCCCAGTCTTTCATTTAGACTGTGTATATTTGAGTGACTCCAGCAGTTACTATTACCATCTATTTACATACCAGCACTGTAATGTTTGCCACATATGCTCTGACACAATGATATGTCCCGGGTTTGCCGCCAATTCTATGTCGTTTTCCTGCCAATTTTAATCATGCACGTTTTTTATCTTGTGATTTGTATACAATAAAGATTTCTATAATTTTTGCACTGTAATTTGAGTAGCTCCGTTTCTCTTTGGTGAGCCCTATCAATATTGTACATAGCCTGCAATGTATGTCTTGACTTTGTAGGTGGTGACTTTTTGGCTATATATGCTTTGCCTGCATTCCATTGAATATCAGATACTGTGCTGTACAGGTACTTCCTCTTTTGTATTATATTTAGTATATTGTTTATTTCTTTGCACACGTTTGGTGCTGGAGCGCTAATGTATTTTACTTCATAATATGAAAAGTTAAGTTTATTATAAGAGCTATATTAAATTCTGTGACAGTAATCCTCGGCTCTGCCATAGAACTGCATTGAGGGAGCATGTTGGCCGCCGCTTCGTGTGGTGGTCGACACCCACTATTTGGCCAGAGAGCCATGGCGCCGTATGGAGATCCCAAGGAGGGGTCCCAGAGGTCGAAACCCCTGCGATCTGAAACTTATCCCTTATCCTTAGGATAGGGGATACGTTTTTATATCCTGGAGTACTCCTTTAATAAGGGAAGTGGAGGGAGGGTGACTGGCAGATTCCTCATAAGTACACTATAGGCAGAGAGTGATAAACACACGCCTTAAGCCCCCGGCCATTACATGCAGACTTGGACAAAATTGTTTCTGAATTGTGGTTTAACCCCTTAAGGACCGGGGTTTTTTCCGTTTTTGCATTTTCGTTTTTTGCTCCTTGCCTTTAAAAAATCATAACTCTTTCAATTTTGCACCTAAAAATCCATATGATGGCTTATTTTTTGCTTTGCACCACCCATTCTACTTTGTAATGACGTCAGTCATTTTACCCAAAAATTTACGGTTAAATGAAAAAAAAATCATTGTGCGACAAAATTGAAAAAAAAAAACGCTGTTTTGTAACTTTTGGGGGCTTCCGTTTCTACGTAGTAAATTTTTCGGTAAAAATGACACCTTATCTTTATTCTCTAGGTCCATACGATTAAAATGATACCCTACTTATATAGGTTTGATTTTGTGGTACTTCTGGAAAAAATCATAACTACATGCAGGAAAATTAATACATTTAAAATTGTCATCTTCTGACCCCCATAACTTTTTAATTTTTCCGTGTATGGGGCGGTATGAGGGCTCATTTTTTGCGCTGTGATCTGAAGTTTTTCACGGTATGATTTTTGTATTGATAGGACCTATTGATCGCTTTTTATTCTTTTTAAAATTATATAAAAACCATATATGTTTATTTTTATTTTTATTTACACTGTGTTTTTTTTTTATGGGAAAAGGGGGGTGATTCAAACTTTTAATAGGGGAGGGGTTAAATGATATTCATTCACTTTTTTTTCACTTTTTTTTGCAGTGTTATAGGTCCCATAGGGACCTATAACACTGCACACACTGATCTTTATCATTGATCACTGGTTTCTCATAGGAAACTAGTGATCGACGATTCTGCCGCTTGACTGCTCATGCCTGGATCTCAGGCACTGAGCAGTCATTCGGCGATCGGACAGCGAGGAGGCAGGTAGGGGCCCTCCCGCTGTCCTGTAAGCTGTTCGGGATGCTGCGATTTTGCCGCGGCTATCCCGAACAGCCCACTGAGTTAACCAGCAGCTTTCACTTTCGGTTTTAGCCGCGCGGCTCAGCTCTGAGCGCACGGCTAAAGGGTTAATAGCGTGCGGCGCCGTGATTGGCGCAGCGCGGTATTAGCGGCGGGTCCCGGCTTCACTATGACGCCGGGCCCGCCGTGATATGATGCGGGGTTACCGTGTAACCCCGCGTTATATCACGGGAGCAGGACCAAGGACGTACCAGTATGTCCTTGGTCCTTAAGGGGTTAACACAATCATTTAACCCCTTAACGACAATGGACATAAATGTACGTCATGGTGTGGTGGTACTTAACGCACCATGATGTACAGTGGGGATCAAAAGTTTGGGCACCCCAGGTAAACATTTGTATTAATGTGCATAAAGAAGCCAAGGAAAGATGGAAAAATCTCCAAAAAGCATCAAATTACATATTAGACATTCTTATAATATGTCAACAAAAGTTACATTTTATTTTCATCATTTACACTTTCAAAATAACAGAAAGCAAAAAAAAAAGGCGTCTGCAAAAGTTTGGGCACCCTGCAGAGTTAATATCTTGTACTGCCCCCTTTGGCAAGTATCCCAGCTTGTAAACGCTTTTTGTAGCCAGCCAAGAGTCTTTCAATTCCTGTTTAAGGTATCTTTGCCCATTCTTCCTTACAAAAGTCTTCCAGTTCTTTGAGATTTCTGGGCTGTCTGTCACGCACTGCTCTTTTAAGGTATATCCAAAGATTTGCAATTATGTTGAGGTCAGGAGATTGTGAAGGCCATGGCAAAACCTTCAGTTTACGCCTCTTGATGTAATCCCCCGTGGAGTTCGAGGTGTGTTTAGGATCATTATCCATTTGTAGAAGCCATCCTCTCTTTTAACTTCATCTTTTTCACATATGGCATCAAGTTAGCATCCAAAATTTGCTGAAATTTTATTGAATCCATTTTTCCTTCTACTCGTGTGATGTTCCCTTTGCCACTGGCTGCAATACAACCCCAATGCATGATTGATCCACCCCCATGCTTAACAGATGGACAGAGGTTCTTTTCATTAAATTCTGTTCCCCTTCTTCTCCAAATGTACCTTTGCTCATTCTGGCCAAAAAGTTACATTTTTACCTCATTGGTCCACAGAACTTGTTTCCAAAATGCATCAGGCTTGTCTATATGTTCATTGCAAAGTTCAAACGCTGATTTTTGTGGTGAGGACATATAAGAGGTTTTCTTCTGATGACTCTTCCATGAAGACCATATTTGTACAAGTATCTCTTTATAGTGGAATAGTGTACCACAACTCCAGTGTCTGCCAGAACTTTCTGGAGGGATTGTGCAGTCAAACGTGGGTTTTGAATAGTTTTTCTCACAATCCTGCGAGCTGTTCTGTCTGATATTTTTCTTGGTCTTCCAGATTTTGCTTTAACTTCCACTGTTCCTCATGACTGCCATTTCTTCATTACATTCTGAACAGAGGATATTGACATCTGAAAACGTTTTGCTATCTTCTTATAGCCTTCTCCAGCTTTGTGAGTGTCAACTATTTTCAGTTTCAGATTTCTAGACAACTGCTTAGAAGAACCCATGGTGCTGATTGTTGGGGCAAGGTCAGATGTCAGAAAGTCTGGGCATTTAAAACCTTTCAGATTGACATCACCTGGTCTTCCCAGATGATGATTGAGAACAATCCATGACACTGGCAGGTCTCAGCTTTGCAAAGCGGGCAGTGCATGCTATAAATTCTGCAGGGCGCCCAAACTTTTGCAGACGGCATTTTTTTGTTTTCTGCTATTTTGAAAGTGTAAATGATGGAAATAAAATCTAACTTTTGTTGACATATTATAAGAATGTCTAATCTGTAATTTGATGCCTTTTGGAGATTTTTCCATCTTTCCTTGGCTTCTTTATGCACATTAATACAAATTTTTACCTGGGGTGCCCAAACTTTTGATCCCCAATGTACGTCAAGGTCACCGGATAGGTGCTCGAGTCATGCGCAGCAGGTCCCAGCGGCTATTACCAGCCAGGGACCCACCGGTAATGGTGGACATCAGCAATCGCGCCGATGTCTGCCATTAACCTCTCAGATGCCATGATCAATACAGATCACGGCATATGCGACAATAGAATTCACATCAGGGCTCATAGAAACCACTTCAGAATAGTCCAATGTTTTGCCCATAGCTGTGTGTTTGGGTCATTACTTTGTGAGAGGACCCATGGTCTGCGAATGAGACCAATCTTCCTGACACTGGGCAGCACATATTGTTGCTGAATGCTTTGATAGTCTTGATATTTTATTGTGCCCTGTACAGACTCAAGACACCCTGTGCCAGATGCATTAAAGCAGCCTAAAAACATATGCAAGCCACAACCAGGCTTCACAGTAGGTACAGTTTTCTTTTCTTTGTATCTTTCATTTTTGCGTCTGGGAGCATAAAGCTGTTGTAAATTGCCAAAAAGCTCCAGTTTTGTTTCCTCTGTTCTAAGAACAATTTCCCAGTTTTGTGGCTTTTTAATATGCATTTTGGAAATTTCCTATATCACTTTTTTATGATTTTCTTACAATGGCGTTGTCCTCCTTGGACATCTTTCATTAAATCCACTTTGGCTGAAACAGCGACAGATGGTGGAATCTGACACTGATGTACTTTGACCTTGGAGTTTACCTTTAAAGGGGTATTCCAGGAATTATTTTTATTTGACTATGCTACAGGGGCTGTAAAGTTAGTGTAGTTCATAATATATAGTGTCTGTACCTGTGTGTGACGGTTTTCAGCCGAGACCTGACTCACTAGTCAGCTGATGACAGGGAGCCTGTCTGCTTCAATGGGAAGGAACAATCTACAACTAATGCAACAGCTTTATGCACCCTGATTGAAAACCACAGGTCTTTAGAATGGATGCAGCTCATTTATGTTTCAATGGGTGGGGTGGCTGATGTGTGGGAGGGAGGGAAATGGAATTATGGGATTTGCAGTAAAAAAAAAGAAAACTCAAGCAGGAAATACCAGTTCACAAAAAGCTAGCCACAATGTTATGGTAATCTCACAACATAGCCATTTAGCCCCAAGACAAGTGCAGATCCTTCCTAAGCATGTCCATTACTGTCTGCCAGGTACGTACTAAAATCCCCTTATGGTGGATAACACCTTTTAATGTCTTTGGAAGTTGTCCTGACCATTTGTATTATCTCTCTTTTCGATTCGTAATCAATTTTCCTTTTGCGGCCATGTCCAGGGAAGGTTGGCTACAGTTTTGTGGTCCTTAAACTTCTAAATAATATTTGTAACTGTAGTCACAGGAACATCAAGTTGCTTGGGGAAGGCCTTATAGCCTTTACTTTTACCATGCCTGTCTAAAATCTCTCCTTGGTTTTCTGTGGTCCATGTTCAATGTGGTACACACCATGATACCAAACAGCACAGTGACAACTTTTCACCCTCTAAATGTTCGGAGACACCTGTGACACTAATTACAGGACATACCTTAGTTTAAAGGGAATCTGTCATCAATATCACTGCACTAACCTTTTGTACAGGCTTGTAGTGGAGGTAACAATGATGACAATGATACATACGCAAGACAGGTTATCAAACTTGGAATTATTAAGTTTGGCGATTTGATCACAATGTACAAATATATGAATGGACAGTTCAGAGTGATCTTTTTATGCCTAGACATTTGCAGAATGCAAATCAGATTTTCTTCAAGGATTGCCCTGTATTTGGCTTCACCCATCTTTCCATCAATTCTTACCAATTTACCTGTACCTGCTGAAGAGAGGCACTACTATGTTTCTCAGTGGTTGCTCAGGGTGATGGGTAGTGTTGGGTTTCTGCCACACATAGCATTTTGCACTCAGGCCAAAAAGTAAAATGTTGGTCTCTCACCTTGTTCCAGATGTTTGTTGTGTCTCTCACATGGCTTGTGGTAAACTCCAAACAGGATTTCTTGTGGCTCACTTTTAACAACTACTTTCTTCTTGCCATTTTTCCATAAAGGCCATATTTGTGGAGTACACAACTAATAGTTGTCCTGGGGACAAATTCTCTCCCTCAGCTGTTGATCTTTGTAGCTTCTTCATAGTTACCATAGGCCTCTTGGTTGCCTTTCTGAGTTTCTCCTTTTGGGTGGACGGACTTGTTTTGTTAGATTTGAGGTTGTTCCATATCTTTTCATTTTCTAATGATGGGTTTTTAGTGGGGTCTTTTAGATGCTCAAATCCTGGGATATTTTATATATCCTAACCCTGCTTGTACTGCTGAGCTCTTTGGTCTTCATGCTGCTGTTTGTTCAGTAATGCTCACTAACAAACTCAAACTCACCTTTACAGAACAGGTGTATGTAATGAAATTAAATTGCAGACAGCTGGACTCTCTTTACTAATTTTGTCACTTGTGAAGGCATTTGTTTGCACTAGATCTTTGTTGGGGTTTCACAATAAAGGGGACCAATAAATATACACAGATATATATTTTTTTAATAACTTTTAAATCAATGTACTGTTTTCCCCACTTCCAAATGATGGACTAATTTGTGATAGTCCATTAAATAAAACTGCAAAGAAATAAATGTGTGGTTATACCATGACAAAATGCAAGGCACTGTAACTTTAGCTCTTCGTCTGAGAGCCTGAGACTAAAAGTTTTACAACTCGTTACATAGATGGTCCAAATCACACCCCACATAGGCACTAGTAGAGAAAAGCATATTGGTGTAATATATTATGCAGCCACTAGATGGTGCTGTATGACAGGATAAGAACAATTCATAGACATTATATTATATCTCATATGCTATTGTGATACCACTAGATGGTTGTGTGTAGCAGAAGCAATACGAATGCAGGTAAATAGACTAATACTGCAAAGACTGTGAAGAAGTAATAGCATTAGTAGAAATGATAATGAGAAATGAAATAATCTTAATTAAAGATGCTAAGAAGTGCATTAAACTGTCTCTGCTTTGTTATTTAACAATTAATAATTATGAAGGGTTTAAATAGTATTAATAAAATATACAGTTCAGTGCAGCTTCTAAAAGTGCAGCTTATAAGTGTATTAAGCAGACATATACCAGAATTCAACCAGAAGAGAAGTGCAAGAAGTGCAAAAGTGCAAAATAAATCATCTCCAGAAGAGACTGTTAACCCCTTTTTGCACTTTTATTTTCCCCCCTTCCCTTTTAAAGGGTAAGGGCCCTCCCGCCATCCTTTCAGATGAACAGGACATTGTGATCTTGCTGAGCTGCTGGGATTGTTTTACTTTCATTTTAGATGCTGCAATCAATTTTGATTGCAGCGTTTAAAGGATTAATGCTGCGGCATCAGGCTAATCGGTGGTGCCAGGCATTAACCCTGGGTAATGGCTGCTGATAGCAGTGGGGACCCACCTGCTGTCGATAGCAACAAGACCAGGGCGTACCAGGACACAAGGGCGTACCCATACTCCCCTTCGTCCTTAAAGGGGTACTCCACTGAAAAAACATTTTTTTTTATCAATTGGTGCCAGAAAGTTAAACAGATATGTAAATTACTTCTATTTAAAAAGCTTAACCCTACCAGTACTTATCAGCTGTTGTATGCTCCATCTTAATCCTTCCAGATAACAATAATTGAGTTATTCGATCAGCTGACAAGGGGGGGGGGCTGTTATATGTATGGATGTTGATCTTTATTGTATGCTTAATAAGCGCATTTTAAATGATGAGGTCACATATACACCAATCACATATAATCCCACCACTTTGTTTTCTTCTAAATTGGAATCGCTACTTAGATATGGTTTATCATCAGGGGTACTATCACAAAAAGAGTTTGATTACATATGGGTTTCTAATCCCATTACTCCAATATTTCACTCTTTACCGAAGATTCATAAGGGCCAATTCCCGCCTCCTAAGAGACCCATAGTGGCAGGTATTGGTTCCCTTAATGAACCCCTTTGCGAATGGGTAGACTCACTTCTCCAACCTCTTGTCTCTATGTGTCCAAGCCACATTAAAGATTCTCAACACTTACTTTCGATAATGAATCAAATTGAATGGCATACTTCTTATTCGTGGCTTACTATGGACATCGAATCCTTGTATTCTTCTCTCCCTCATTCACTTTCACTTCTAGCAGTGTCGGATATCATTTACAATTTTTCCACTTACAGTGAGGACCTGTGCCAGTTTGTTCTTGAGGCGTTGAATTATATATTAACTCATAATTTTTTCAAATTTCAGGATCAGTATTATGTTCAGAGGACTGGTGCCTCAATGGGGGCCAAATCCTCCCCTTCAGTGGCAAATATTTTTGTCCACTGGTGGGAGATGCAATATATATTTTCTGACATCAACCCCTTCTTTTCCAACATTGTTTGGTACGGAAGATACGTTGACGATGTCATCATAATTTGGTCGTCCTCGGAGCATAATGCTTCCTGTTTTGTTGACTATGTTAACAATAACCCTCATAATTTATTTTTTACATCAACTTGGCACAGATCCGTCACTCCATTTTTGGATATTTTACTTGACAGCAGACAGGGACGTGTTCACACTTCCACATACAGAAGATCGACTGCAGGCAACACCATTCTGCGCGCAGAGTCATGCCACCCAAAACATACGGTTTTAGCCGTTCCGGTGGGAGAGCTGACTCGTGCCCGCAGAAATTGTTCCACAGACGAATCTTTTCAAATTGAATCAGATAATATTTTTCATCATCTGGGTCAGAGAGGTTACCAGTCCTGATGTCTAAACAGAGCCAAACGTAAAGTTTTACAAAAATCTAGAGATAGTCTATCTCTAACCTTATCAAACATTTTCGAATATGGTATTGAAGCCCACCTTTACAACTACTTACAGTCTAGAATTTAACAGTATTAAATCTATTATCAATAAATTTTTACCTATTTTATGTCAGGATACCATCCTTAATAAATATTTATAAAATGGCATCAATTTTTCGAGCAGACGGGCCCCTAATTTAGGTAATCTTTTATCTCCGAGTGCCTTGCCACTTGCTTCTGCTGTTAGTTCTCGTTCATGGATTAAAACAAATGGGTTTTTCAAATGCGGTTTACCTAGATGCGTTGTGTGTGTGCATGCTTCCAAGACTTGTACGATTTCAATTCCTGATTCGAATTCTGTACCGATTTATTAATTGCGAATCCACTCACGTAAATTACAAAATAGATTGTAATAGCTGTAATGTCTCTTTTGTCGGCAGCACTAAAAGAACCTTGAAAAAAACACATCCAAGAACATCTTAGAGCCATTGGCAGCAGTTCTTACACTAACGCATCAAATGTTTCTAAACACTTTCAAAATGTCCATGATGGCAATGTAGCTCATTTTTCGTTTTCGGGTATCGAAATAATTCGTTCACATGACAGTGGTGGAGACTGCATCAAATCATTACGTAATAGGGAAATCTTTTGGATTTACTCTTTACGTACATTTCAACCGCATGGGTTAAATTTTAAATCAGACGTCATCCTTCATTATTAGTTTTAGGTTGCCATGTGATATTTTATACACATTATTGTTTCACTATTTATTAGTGTTTTTTGCAACCCTTTTCCTCCCAATGTACATTTTGTGTCTCCTTAAATATAATATACAGGTTTCATATATATGAGTTTGCATTTAGTTTATAACTATGTTATAAGTGCTTAATAATTTATGACTTTATACCTGTTATGTTTAGCACAAGGGTGCCTTAACTTTTGGAACGGACAGGGTTAATCCCTTGTCATAGGATAGAAGTTTTACTCACCTGTTCCATTAGAAGGTTGGGATATATTCCCCCACCCCTCTGCTTCCCACCATGCATCTGATGAAAGGTCACATGACCTGAAACGCGTCATGCTTGGCGCTGATTCCTGGAATTTTAAATGTTTGTCTTATTGAAGTCTCTCCATGTCGATGATTTTACGTGGTTCTAATAAAGGTGAAGTTTCTTAATCGCTGGCATCTACCTGCTTTCTAAGTATCCTTGGAGGATTTTGTTGCCGTGCGGTGGCCGGGTGAGCTGACTACTCTTCTACTTTGCTAGATATGTAAATTACTTCTATTTAAAAAGCTTAACCCTACCAGTACTTATCAGCTGTTGTATGCTCCATCTTAATCCTTCCAGTACTTATCAGGTGCTATATACTCCAAAGAAAGTTCTTTTCTTTTTGATTTTCATTTCTGCCTGACCACAGTACTCTCTGCTAACACCTCTGTCCATTTTAGGAACTGTCCAGAGTAGGAGAAAATCCCCATAGCAAACCACTCCTGCTCCAGACAGTTCCTAAAATGGACAGAGGTGTCAGTAGAGAGCACTATGGTCAGACAGAAAGGAAATTCAAAAAGAAAATAACTTCCTGTGGAGCATATAGCAGCTGATAAGTACTGGAAGGATTAAGATTTTTAAACAGAAGTCATTTACAAATCTATTTAATTTTCTGGCACCAGTTAATAAAAAAAAAAAATAATGTTTTCCAGTGGGGTACCCCTTTAAGGGACTAAGCAAAACTGGTGTGTGTACCTATTTACTGGAACTGCAAAAACTTAAACATACTAAACTTAAACATACTCTCTACTCTTTTTGCTTTCTGTCTGCACAAATCAACTTATTTAAACAAAAAATTTTATTTGACCCTCACAATTATTGCTTCCCCAACGCTGAAACATTTTAAATAGCTCCAGATCCCATAACCTACTAAGAAACTATTTCTCTTTTCATCCTTTTATCCACTTACCTGACTTTCCCTGCAGACCTATTCCAGAATTTGTATTTTTATTTGTTGTCAATATGCAAATGAGCTCACTGGTGCAATGGGGATATGACTGTATCACTAGGTTCATCTTATCTCCTCCTATAGCCACGCCATGAACTGGTGCCAAAAAGTTAAACAGATTTGTAAATTACTTAATATTTAAAAATTGTAATCCTTCCAGCACTTATCAGCTGCTGTATGCTCCACAGGAAGTTGTATAGTTATTTTCTGGCTGACCACAGTGCTCTCTGCTGACACCTCTGTCCATGTCAGGAACTGTCCAGAGCAGGAGAGGTTTGCTATGGGGATTTGTTCCTACTCTGGACAGTTCCTCACAAGGACAGAGGTGGCAGTGGCACTGTGATCACACAGAAAAGAATTATACCACTTCCTCTGGAGCATACAGCAGCTAATAAGTACTGGAAATATTAAGATTTTTAAATATAAGTAATTTACAAATCGGTTTAACTTTCTGGCACCAGTTGATAAAAAAAAAAAATTATTTACACAGGAGTACCCCTTTAACCCCTTAAGGACCAGGCCATTTTTCACTGTAGGACCAGAGCGTTTTTTGCACATCTGACCACTTTCACTTTAAAGAGTACCTCTCAGTAACTTGATAAATGTTATAATTCTCCCAGTTCACTGCCCCCATCATGATAAACCACCCCCTGCCTTTATTTTTAAGTTTTCTACCTTGATATTGCTCTGTATTTTCTGCTTAGCCTCAGGTTCAGGTTCACAGACTGGGAAGGGGAGTTACACAGTAGGTGTGACATCATCTCAAGCCTTACAGGGGAGAACTTCCTCCCTTACTCTGCAACCAACAGAAAACGGCAGTTAAGTGTGAGAGGAGCTATGATTGGATGAGTCTGCACACCCCCTCAGCACTCCAGACTGCATTTCCTGTGTTTGGACTTCTGCCAGGCCAGCAGGAGACCAAAGTCTGTGAAAAGATGGGGGGAAATTTGCTCTGGACAAGTAGGGAGACACCTAGTGGCAGCTTTTTTAAACACAAACAAAACATAGAAAACGTCATTTTTTTTAAACAAAGTACATTAAAAAGATTTCTTATTTACCATAAGGAGTGCAATAGCAAAAATGTGTTTTAATGAGAGCGCCCATTTAAGCATTAATAACTCTGGGATGCTTTTACCTTTTATTCTGATTCCGAGATTTTTTTTTCGTGACATATTCTACTTTATGTTAATGGTAAAATTTTGTCGATACTTGCATAATTTCTTGGTGAAAAATTCCCAAATTTTATGAAAAAATAGAAAATTTTGCATTTTTCTAACTTTGAGGCTCTCTGCTTGTAAGGAAAATAGACATTCCAAATAAATTCTATTTTGATTCACAAATACAATATGTCTACTTTATGTCTGCATCATAAAGTTGACATGTTTTTACTTTTGGAAGATATCAGAGGGCTTCAAAGTTCAGCATCAATTTTCCAATTTTTCACAACATTTTCAAAATCTGAATTTTTCATGGACCAGTGCAGGTTTAAAGTGGATTTGAAGGGCTTTCTTATTAGAAATACCCCACAAATGACCCCATTATAAAAACGTCACCCCTCAAAGTATTCAAAATGACATTCAGTAAGTGTGTTAACCCTTTAGGTGTTTCGCAGGAATAGCAGCAAAGTAAAGGAGAAAATTCAAAATCTTCATTTTTTACACTCGCATGTTCTTAAAAACCCAGTTTTTGAATTTTTACAAGGGGTAAAAGGAGAAAAATTCTCTCAAAATTTGTAACCCAATTTCTCTCGAGTAAGGAAATACCTCATATGTGTATGTCAAGTGTTCAGCGGGCGCAGTAGAGGGCTCAGAAGGGAAGGAGCGACAATGGGATTTTGGAGAGTGAGTTTTTCTGAAATGGCTTTTGGGGGGGCATGTTACATTTAGGAAGCCCCTATTGTGCCAGAACAGCAGAAAAACCCCAACATGGCATACTACACCCCTCAAGGCACGTAACAAGGGGTCCAGTGAGCCTTAATACCCCACAGGTGTTTGACGACTTTTCGTTAAAGTCGGATGTGTAAATGTAAAACTTTTTTTTTTACCTAAATTTACCATTTTTATAAAGGGTAATGGGAGAAAATGCTGCCCAAAATTTGTAACCCCATCTCTTCTGAGTATGGAAATTAGGGATCGACCGATTATCGGTATGGCCGATATTATCGGCTGATAATCACGATTTTGGGCATTATCGGTATCGGCAATTACCTTGCTGATAAGCCGATAATGCCCCGCCCCCCGCACCGCCACCGCCACCCCCCGACCCGCCGCACCGCACCCCGACCCACCGCACCGCGTCGCACCCCCCACCGTGATACTGGGCGGTATACCGGTATGGATTTTTGCCCATACCGCTATACCGGTCGGGCCCCTCCCCCACCCTCCGAGTCAATAAAAAAATTAAACTTACCCGTAATGGGGGTGGTCCGGGCCATCCATCGTTCCTGTAGTGTCCGGGGGCGTTCCGGGTGAAGAGTGAACAGGTCCGGGCTGTCCTTCTTCTCCCACGGTCTTCTTCTCCACTCCGGGCAGGCTCCGGCCTAGTACGCTGCATAGACGCCGCTACGCCGTGACGCCAGGTGCGTCGCTGCGCACGGGCGTCACTGCGCAGCAGCGTCTATGCAGCGTACTAGGCCGGAGCCTGCCTGGAGTGGAGAAGATGACCGCTGGAGAAGAAGGACAGCCCGGACCGGTTCACCCTCCACCCGGAACGCCCCCGGACACTACAGGAAGGAAGGATGGATGGCCCGGACCACCCTGAAAGGTAGGGGGAGAGAAGCGGGTGGCGGCGGTGGCCTATGGCCCCGCAAAAGCCACTGCAGATCATTGATTTAAAGCGCCCACTTTAAATCAATGATCTGCAGCGGTGTCGCAGGGGGTTAAATAGCCGATAACTTATACCAGAATATCGGTATAAGTTATCGGCTATCGGCCCTAACCTGCACCGATTATCGGTATCGGCCCTAAAAAAACGATATCGGTCGATCCCTAATGTAAATACCCCATGTTAGGACGTAAAATGCTCTGCGGATGAACTACAATGATCAGAAGAGGAGTCACATTTGGCTTTTGGAAAGCAAATTTTGCTGAAATGGTTTTTGGGGGGCATGTCGCATTTAGGAAGCCCCTATGGTGCCAGAACAGCAAAAATATCCACATGGCATACTATTTTGGAAACTACACCCCTCAAGGAACGTAACAAGGGGTACAGTGAGCCTTAACACTTAACAGGTATTTCACGACTTTTTGTTAAAGTTGGATGTGTAAATGAAAAAAAAAAATTTCACTAAAATACTGGTTTTTCCCCAAATTTTACATTTTTACAAGGGGTAATAGGAGAAAATTACCCCCAAAATTTGTAACCCCATTTATTCTGAGTATGGAAATACCCCATGTGTGGACGTCAAGGGCTCTGCTGGCGCACTACAATGCTCAGAAGAGGAGGAGCGCCATTGAGCTTTTGAAGAGTGAATTTGTTTGGAATGGAAGTCAGGGGCCATGTGCGTTTATAAAGCCCCTCGTGGTGCCAGAACAGTGGACCCCCCCCACCACATGTGACCCCATTTTGGAAACTACACCCCTCTCAGAATTTAATAAGGGGTGCAGTGAGCATTTACACCCCACTGGCATTTGACAGATCTTTGGCATTTTTCATTTTCACAGACCACTGTTCCAAAAATCTGTCAGACACCTGTATGGCGTAAATGCTCACTGTACCCCTTATTACATTACATGAGGGGTGTAGTTTCCAAAATGGGGTCACATGTGGGGGGTCCATTGTTCTGGCACTATGGGGGCTTTGTAAACACATGTAGCCTTCAATTCCGGACACATTTTCTCTTCAAAATCCCAATGGCGCTCCTTCTCTTTTGAGCATTGTAGTTCGCCCGCAGAGCACTTTACATCCACGTATGGGGTATGTTCTTACTTAGGGTAACACCAGCATTTTAGTGAAAAACCTTTTTTTTTTTTAATTTTCCCATCCAACTTTAAAGGGGTATTCCGCCCCTAGACATCTTATCCCCTATCCAAAGGATAGGGGATAAGATGTCAGATCGCCGCGGTGCCACTGCTGGGGAGCCCCGGGATCCCCGCTGCGGCACCCCGCTATCATTACAGCACAGAGCGAGTTCGCTCTGTGCGAAATGACGGGCGATACGGGGGACGGAGCAGCGTGACGTCATGGCGCCGCCCCTCGTGACATCACGGCCCGTCCCCTTAATGCAAGTCTATGGGAGGGGGCGTGACGAAAGGGGCGGACCGTGACATCACGAGGGGCGGAGCCGTGACATAACGATGCTCCGGCCCCTGTACCGCCCATCATTATGTGCAGAGCGAACTCGCTCTGTGCTGTAATGATAGCGTGGTGCCGCAGCGGGGATCCCGGGGGTCCCCAGCAGCGGGACCGCGGCGATCTGACATCATATCCCCTATCCTTTGGATAGGGGATAAGATGTCTAGGGGCGGAATACCCCTTTAATGAAAATTTGTCAAGCACTTGTGGGGTGTTAAAGCTCACTATACCCCTTGTTACATTCCGTGAGGGGTGTAGTTTCCAAAATAGGGTCACATGTCAGTATTCATTTTTTGCGTTTATGTCAGAACGGCTGTAAAATCAGCCACCCCTGTGCAAATCACCAATTTAGGCCTCAACTGTACATAGTGCGCTCTCACTCCTGAGCCTTGTTGTGCGTCCGCAGAGCATTTTACGACCACATATGGGGTATTTCTGTACTCAGGAGAAATTGCGTTACAAATTTTGGGGGTCTTTTTTCCTTTTACCTCTTGTGAAAATAAAAAGTAAAGGGCACTACCAGCATGTTAGTGTAAAAATGCTGGCTGGTGTAGACCCCAATGTTTCCTTTTCATAAGGGGTAAAAGGAGAAAAAGCCCCAAAAATTTGTAGTGTAATTTCTCCCGAGTACGGAAATACCCCATATGTGGCCATAAACTGTTTCCTTGAAATACGACAGGGCTTTGAAGTGAGAGAGCACCATGCGCATTTGAGGACTAAATTAGGGATTGCATATGGGTGGACACAGGGGTATTCTACGCCAGTGATTCCCAAACAGGGTGCCTCCAGCTGTTGTTAAACTCCCAGCATGCCTGGACAGTCAGTGGCTGTCCAGAAATGCTGAGAGTTGTTGTTTTGCAACAGCTGGCGGCTCTGTTTTGGAAACACTGCCGTACAATACGTTTTTCATTTTTAGTGGGGGGGGGGACAGTGTAAGGGGGTGTATATGTAGTGTTTTACCCTTTATTATTTGTTAGTGTAGTTTAGTGTAGTGTTTTTAGGGTACATTCACACTGGCGGAGGTTTACAGTGAGTTCCCCGCTAGGCGTTTGCGCTGCGGCGAAAAATTTGCCGCAGCCCAAACTTGAAGCAGGGAACGTACTGTAAACCCGCCAGTGTGAATGTATCCTACACGTTCACATGGGGGGGGGGGGGGAAACCTCCAGCTGTTTCAAAACTACAACTCCCAGCATGTACTGATAGATCGTGTATGCTGGAAGTTGTACTTTTGCAACAGCTGGAGGCACACTGGTTGGAAAACCTTCAGTTAGGTTCTGTTATCTAACTCAGTATTTTCCAACCAGTGGGCCTCCAGCTGTTGCAAAACTACAACTCCCGCGCCGGTCCTCTGTCGTTTCCCCGTTCTGCCCGGCCTATTGTGGGTGGGCAGAATGGGGAAAACAAAAGTTAATCCCCCCTGCCCCCGATCTGCTATTGGTCGTCGTGTCTATGCGACCAATAGCAGGGATAGGAGGGGTGGCACCCCTGCCACCTCACTCCTATCCCTTCAGGGGGATTGTGGGTGTCTTGGACAACCGCGATCCCCCTTATATTCCGGGTCACCGGTTCACCACAATGACCCGGAATCGCAAGTGTGCATTCACTTGTGATTTGCGCCGATCTTCGACATGGGGGGGGTCTGATGACCCTCCTGGGTATTTGCGCGGGGTGACCGCTGATCGATATCAGCAGTCACCCCAGTCCCCGCCCGGCGCGCGGCAGGGACAGAAATTTCCACGGACGTATGCCTACGTCCTTGGTCCTTAACTACCAGGATGCTTAGACGTACGCGTACGTCCATGGTCCTTAAGGGGTTAATGTGCTCTCCTGAACAATATGTCATATTGTCTTTCAGCTCAATGAACATATGAGAAAGGCTCACTACCTTGTTTTGTGTTATACTGTTGTTCAAATGTGGACTGACCTGGTGCACAGTCACACTTACTTCCAAAAACAGTGGTATGCCGTTGTTTTTAGGTCCGGTCACAAAACCGGATACGGGGCAAAATTGAACCGACCGGAGTCACTGTTTGATATTTTAATAGTTTGGACATTTAGGCACTTGGCGGTACCACATATGATTATGTTTATTTTTGATTACATTATTTTATTTAAAAAATAGAAAAAGAGAGGTGATTCAAACTTTAATTAGGGAAGGGGTTAATTTACTTTTATTAAAGTGGTATTCCGGCTTTATACATCTTATCCCCTATCCAAAGGATAGGGGATAATATGCATGATTGCAGGGGTCTCGCCACCGGGGACCCCTGCGATCTCGGTACAGCCCCCGGCATTCTGTGGCGGGTGCTGCTTCCGAGACGGGGACATGACATCATGGCCATGCCCCCTAGTGAGGTCACGCCACGCCCCCTCCATTCATGTCTATGGGAGGGGGCGTAACGTCCGAGGGTCCCCAGCGGAAGGACCACTGTGATCATATATCTTATCCCCTATCCTTTGGATAGGGGATAAGGTGTATAAAGCTGGAATACCCCTTTAACGTTTTTTTTTTTTTTTAGTCCCCATAGGGGGCAATACCATGAAATCTGAAGATTGCATACACTGTTCAATGCTATGCCATAGCATAGCTTGGATCAGTACTATCAGTGCTCTGCTGCTCAAGCCTGCATGACTGGCTGGGAGCAGCAGAGGACCGATCGGATGGTGAGGAGGCAGGTAAGGGCCCTCCCGCCGTCCACTCAGCTGATTGTAAATTGTCCCATTTTCCCTATTTCACCCCCAAAACGTGTAAAAAAAATGTTTTATACATATTTGGTATCGCCGCGTGCGTAAATATCGAAACTATTAAAATAAAATGATAATGATACCGTACAGTGAACGGCGAAGGTAAAAAAAAAAAAAAAGTCCAAAATAGCTGCTTTTTTTATAACATTTTATTCAAATTTTTTATAGTAAAAAATGTATTAAAAGTTTTATATAAGCAAATATGGTATTCATAAAAAGTACAGATCACGAAGCAAAAAATGAGCCCTCATACCGCCGCTTATACGGAAAAATGAAAAAGTTATAGGTCTCCAAAATAGGGGGATTTTAAATGTACTAATTTGGTTAAAAAATTTGCGATTTTTTTTAAGCACTACAGTAATAGAAAAATATGTTATCATGGGTATCATTTTCATCGTATTGACCCAAAGAATAAAGAACACATGTCATTTTTACCGTAAATTGTACGGCGTGAAAACAAAACCTTCCAAAATTTGCAAAATTGCAGTTTTCTTTTTAATTTCCCTACACACATAGTATTTTTTTGGTTGCGCCATACATTTTATGGTAAAGTGAGTGATGGCATTACAACGGACAACTGGTCACGCAAAAAAAAAAGCCCTCATACTAGTCTGTGGATGAAAATATAAAAGAGTTATGATTTTTTGAAGGAGAGGAGGAAAAAACGAAAACGTAAAAATAAAATTGTCCTTAAAGGGGTTCTCCGGTGCTTAAACATCTTATCCCCTATCCAAAGGATAGGGGATAAGATGCCTGATCGCGGGAGTCCCGCCGCTGGGGACCCCCGTGATCTTGCACGTGGCACTTCATTTATAATCAGTCCCCGGAGCGTGTTCGCACCGGGTCTGATTATCGGCGACCACAGGGCCGACGGCGTGTGAAGTCAGGCCTCCGCCCCCGTGTGACGTCACGCTCTGCCCCTCAATGCAAGCCTATGGGAGGGGGCGTGATTGCTGTCACTCCCCCTCCCATAGGCTTGCATTGAGGGGCGGAGCGTGATGTCACACGGGGGCGGAGGTGTGACATCACATGCCGTTGGCCCTGTGGTCGCCAGTAATCAGACCTGGAGCGAACACGATCCGGGGACTGGTTATAAACGGGGTGCCACGTGCAAGATCACGGGGGTCCCCAGCGATCAGGCATCTCATCCACTATCCTTTGGATAGGGGATAAGATATCTAAGCACCGGAGTACCCCTTTAAGGCCAAAATGGGCTGAGTCCTTAAAGGAGTAGTCCAGTGGTGACTCAGTGGTGAGCAACTTATCCCCTATCCTAAGGATATGGGATAAGTTGCAGATCGCGGGGGGTCCGACCGCTGGGGCCCCCAGCGATCTCCTGTACGGAGCCCCGACAGCCCGCGGGAAGGGGGCGTGTCGACCTACGCACGAGGCGGCGGCCGACACGCCCCCTCAATACAACTCTATGGCAGAGCCGAAGCGCTGCCTTCGGCAATCTCCGGCTCTGCCATTGAGATGTATTGAGGGGGCGTGTCGGCCGCCGCCTCGTGTGGGGGTCGACACCCGCTATCTCGGCGGAGAGCCGGGGCCCCGTACAGAGAGATCGCAGGGGGCCCCAGCGGTCGGACCATCCGCGATCTCAAACTTATCCCCTATCCTTAGGATAGGGGATAAGTTTTTCACCACTGGACTACCCCTTTAAGTGGTTAAAGATTCTCTCCTAAGTTTCTTCTAAAAGTACCCACACAGACCAGCGCTCACCTCCCACCCAACACGTGTTTTGCTGCATGGTTCTTCTGGGGGTTGTAAATATATATTTCTTGTCCTTCTTCATGAGGATCCCATTATGTACAATGTGAAAACAATGCAGAGGGCAACCTCTTTAGAAAACGTTAAACGTGAACGGGCCCAATAATTCACATCAGTTCTAGCTTTAGTCTGCTGATTTATTCATCCACGTGACTACCTGTCTCTCAGTGAGCGCCTGTCCACACTAAAAACTGCGCAATCCCGGACTGGTTGTATAGTCAATATGACGCACCAACCGCTGAGTGGCAGCACCATTTTTATTATCTGCCATAGGAGAGCGTAGCGCACGTGCAAAGCCGTCGCTTCTGCTCACTGCCGGGCGGCCCAAACACTGACGTCACTTCCGTTTGTAGTCTAGCTAGGTGATGTAGTAACCGTATCTGGAGCCGGGCGCGAGTCTACCCCGGGGGCTCTCCCACTGGCGCGGGGCGAGCGGGACATTAGGAGGCCACTGTTCTCTCCCGGCTGCGTTACCCGGACAGCGACCCCTGCAGCCGGTAGGCATGTCTGCGTTCTCTGAGGCGGCGCTGGAGAAGAAGTTGTCGGAGCTGAGTAACTCGCAGCAGAGCGTTCAGACCTTGTCCCTATGGCTCATCCACCATAGAAAGCATTCCCGCGTCATTGTCTCTGTATGGGACAGGGAGCTGCGGAAAGGTAAGGCGGGAGGAGCGGGGACATGGCAGGGGATATGCGGTATACCTGGCTTCATGTCTGTGCCAATTACTGGTGACAAATGGTCACTGGAGCCCAGTGCTGCGTGTGTACAGTGTCCAGGCCATGATATACTGGCAAGGTCTGTCATGGTAACATGCAGTGTAATCTGATATAGACTAGTGCTTTACAAACTATGGACATCTCCTAGCATGCCCCTGTCCAGGCCTGCTGGAAGTTGTAGTTTTGCACAATCTGGAGGTCTGCAGTTTAGAGACCCCTCTATATCATTCAGCTGAGCACAAGATTTAAAGGAGTAGTGCAGTGAACGATCACTTATCCTCTATCCAAAGGATAGATTGTAGGGGTCCGACTGCTGGGAACCCCGCAATCTCATGAACTTGGCCTGGAAGTGGCCATTCTGACACCTGCTGGTAACCGTGACCGAATACCCCCCACCTTCCATGTATCTCTATGGGATACATGAAGGGCGTGTGTCAGCCAACACTCCATGCGGGGGTCAGCATGACCCCTTCCAGCAGACTGCCAGTGCCCTGATTGGGGGGGGGGGGCGGTTTTATAATTGCCTGTTCCCGAGGTCCACGCTACTTCTGGCTCTGGCGGCGGCGTCCTACGCTGTCAATGTGCGCACTGACGGTGATGTCGCGTTGAGGACGTCACTCATCATTGCGCATCGCACAGCGTAACACAGGACACAGCAGGAGCCAGAAGTAGTGCGGACCCCGGGAACAGGTAATTATAAAACCGGGGATGGGGGAGGCAATGGGGCAGCGGTGGTCTCTGGCCGGAGCAGTGAGGTGGTGGGGCGGCGGGCGCTGTTCTGCTTCTCTCCCCCCCCCCCCCCCCCCCCCCAATGAATTATCAGCCCAGCACTGTGCAGTCCTCCACATCGGGGAACAAATCATATGTCGCCTGCGAGCGCTGTCCCCCCCCCCCCCACACACACACACACACCAGCCGCTGTACTTACTATGCTGTGCCCTGGCTGCAAAAATAAACTTTAACTTGCCTTGTGATATGCTGACAATCCGCTCAGGAGGGACAATGCTGCGACCGGTGATAGGCTGACGGCTCTGTGACGTTCCTTTCCCCAGGACTGCAGCGGAGGGACCGTGAGGCTGGTAATGGGGAATGTCGGAAGGTGAGTTAAAGTTTATTGTGTTTGTTTTAGCAGCCCGGGCACAGGATAGTACAGTACAATTATTTGGGGGGGGGGGCGGCTCGCGGGTGACATATTAGTTCCCCGATGTGGGGGACAGTGCAGCACTGGGCTGATAAACTGGGGGGGAGAAGCAGTGCCTACAGGTCACATGGGGGGGGGGGGTGGAAAATACTGTTAAATACCGTGGAACTGCCATAACTTACAAAAATACCGTGATACACATTTTTGGTCATACTGCCCAGCTCTACTTTGGAGTAACGCAAGGTCCTGACTAGAGATGAGCGAATTTACAGTAAATTCAATTCGTCACAAACTTCTCGGCAGTTGACGACTTATCCTGCATAAATTAGTTCAGCTTTCAGGTAGGCTGGAAAAGGTGGATACAGTCCTAGGAAAGAGTCTCCTAGGACTGTATCCACCTTTTCCAGTCCACCGGAGCACCTGAAAGCTGAACTAATTTATGCAGGATAAGCCATCAACTGCCGAGCCGAGAAGTTCGTGACGAATCAAATTTACTGTAAATTCGCTCATCTCTAGTCCTGACCAATAGTATGTTTACATTTAATGACCAGTCAGAAGCTGAAAGTTATTTTTCTGTATGGGGTCACTGATAACTGTAGCCGTGACTTGAAGCTACATATGGTAGACAGTTTAAAGGGAATCAGATATTAGCACCGGTGACTAATAGTGAATGTGATGCTCATTACGCTCGTCTTTACCTTACCTCGACTTGAACCCAATTGAACATCTCTGAAGAAATCTGAAAACGTCTGTCCACCTACAGTCTCCATCCAACCTGTTTTAGAGGATCTGCAGATAAGAATGGCAGAAAATCCCCCAGTGCCATGTGGCATCATACCCAAGAAGACTGAAGGCTGTAATCTCGGCGGAAGGAGCTTCAACTAAGTACTGATTAGTTTTTCCTTTTAAATAAATTTGCAGAAATGTCTTAAATTCTGTTTTCACATTCATGATTCATTTTGGGGTGTTGCAAGAGATTCCTCAGGACCTGTGGTGAGGAAAAGTTGACGAGTTGCCCATAGCAACCAATCAGATTGCGTCTTATTTTTAAGAGACCTTTTCAAAAGTGAAAGGAATGATCTGATTGGTTGCTATTGGCAACTAATCAACTTGTTTCCTGCACAAGTTTTGATGAATCTACCCCATTGAGTACAGAATGATGATTTGGGGGGGGGGACTTTTGTTAATTTTAGCACAAGGTCTGAAGAATTTCCAAAAGCACTGTGTTCATACAACCTTTTACCCTCAGGCTTTGCTGTAATTTTTGGTGAGGCTAGTCAGCACGTAATCCATGTCTATTGTCATGACACCTTTTTCCTCTACGCTGTACAATCAACATAAAAAAACTTTGCTTAATCAACCGCAAGGATTTCCCATTCAGAATCATGAAATGCAGTTTGCATATTTTGGAATCCATGCAGAACTTATTCTTTGTGAACATAGCCTCCTGAATGAAGGAGTCTGTCAGTCTCGTGTGTCTTCCCACAGCCTTTAACTGTCTGTGTAGATGGGATTATTGTAATATTTCTATATGGCCAGCATGCGATTTGCATGTTATTTGGAGAAGTGGTACATCAAGTCCAGAGGACTGGCAATCCTGTATAAAGGTAAGTTATTAGTACTTAGTGTAAAAGTGAGTACACTAGAAGCTATTAGGAAATGTTTAAACTCATTCACCGTTCTTTATACATAAAAAAATAAATAAATAAATTTCATTAACATGCATTTAGGACATTCTGACTTGGAGGTTCAGGTAATTGCTGAACTAGGTCAGGCCTTTTAGCGATTAGTATAATGTCATAGTACCCCTTAATACATTGCTACAGTTACTACCAATTGTACATTGTCACTTTCGAGCTGTCAAATATTCTGCACACAAGTCATTTTATGTGGTTAGGGCTGCAAGATATATAGTAACATAGCTCATAAGGTTGAAAAAAGACCAGAGTCCATCTAGTTCAACCTATAACCCTAATGAGTCCCTACTGAGTTGATCCAGGGGAAGGCAAAAAACCCTCATACTAGAGGTAAAAATTCCTTCCCGACTCCAAATATGGCATCAGAATAAATCCCTGGATCAACATGCTGTCCCTAAATATCTAGTGTACATAAGCATCTATGTTGTTCTCTAAAAATCCATCTAGACCCCTTTTGGAACTCTTTTACAGAGTTCACCATGACCACCTCCTCAGGCAGAGAATTCCAGTCTCATTGCTCTTACAGTAAAGAACCCCCGTCTGTGCTGGTGTAGAAACCTTCTTTCCTGTAAACGTAGAGGATGCCCCCTTGTTATAGATACAGTCCTGGGTATAAATGGATCATGGGAGAGAGCTCTGTACTGTCCCCTGATATATTTATACATAGTTATTAGGTCTCCCCTAAGCCTTCTTTTTTCTAAACTAAATAACCCCAATTCTAATAATCTTTCTGGGTACTGTAGTCCTCCCATTCCCCGTATTACCCTGGTTGCCTGTCTTTGAACCCTCTCCAGCTCTACTATATCTTTCTTGTACACTGGTGCCTAGTACTGTACACAGTATAGCAATTATATTAACTAACTGAATTGCAATATTTGCCAATCACAATTACTTTGATTTTATGCCCTTGGCAAAATGCTGTGATTATTACCTTGCCCATGCATGTCCCTTGTTTTTTGGTGGCGGTTTGGCCCAGCTCCCATGCATTTCCCTTGACAGTGTTTTTTTGGGCATGGCCCAGTTCCTCCCATGTAGGGATCGACCGATTATCGGTTTGGCCGACATTATCGGCCGATAATCACGATTTTGGACATTATCGGTATCGGCAATTACCATGCCGATAATGCCCCGCCTCCCCCATCCCCGGTTTTAGAATTACCTGTTCTCGGGGTCCGCACTACTTCTGGCTCCTAGGGCATCCTGTGCGCTGCGCGATGACGAGTGATGTCCTCAACACGATGTCGACGTCAGTGCGCACAGCGACAGCTCAGGACGATGCCAGAAGTAGCACGGACCCCGAGAACAGGTAATTATAAAACCGGGGATGGGGGAGGCAATTGGGGCAGTGGTGGCCCGCTTTAAATCATTGATCTGTGGGGGGTGTAATAGCCGATAACTTATACCGAAATATCGGTATAAATTATCGTCTATCGACCTGAAAGGTTGGAGATAATCGGTATCGGCCCTAAAAAATCGATATCGGTCGATCCCTATCTGACAGTGTATTCACTCCCAGCAGTGTCTAAAGCTGGGGTGAAGTGATCTTTCACTTGATGAGGTCACTTCCTTCGAGTGTTCTATGGTGTAGCACAGCTGTGTGGGAGGGTGCAGCCTCGCTATAGCAGGCCAGGTAAATAAAATGGGAGGAGGAAATAAGTTCCTTTCTCCTTATTTCATATTCCATCCCCTCCACTTTATGTTCATTCATGTTTGTTCAGTGCATTTTTTCACTTTTAGTTTTTTCCTACTAGCCTTCTAATAATCAGTCTAAAGGGGAGAAAAGGGAGAGCGCTTCTTGGTGTGATAAGAGAGATACTGAAATAAGACAGCAGCTCACCGGATTTGGTTGTGTAACGTCATACACAACAATGGTAAGCACATCAAGAGGTAGTGTATCCGCAGCCCTCCGGCTAGGCAAGGTATTTAATCGGTCTGGCTTTAAGGAGAAAGCTGGCTCCACGTGGAGCAGGATACAAAAGGAATGGAGATCAGATAAAATCGAGGTAGTTTATTTCCCAAGATGCAACGTGTTTCGCTGCGGGAAAGCAGCTTCATCAGGCATTCTAATAATCAGAACTCTTTTTACAATTTTCTACCTAGAGACCCATATGAGGGCTTGTTTTTTGCACCACCAATTGTACTTTGTAATATAACTCATTTTACCACAATCTTTGGTGAAATTCCAAAAATTATTTGAGGGGCAAAATGGAAAAAGAGAAACATTTAGTAAAGCTTGGGGCAAAAATTTTTACACAGTGCATTTTTTTTTTTTTTTAAATTACACCATTTTTATTTAGGTCCATATGATTACAATGATACCTGATTTTATATAGGTTTTACTAGTTTAAAAAAATGATTTTTTTGTATGAAAATTAGTATGTTTACAATTGACAATTTCTTTTCCATATACTGGATGTATAAGAGCTAAATTTTTACGCAGTGATCTATAGTTTTTGATACCATTTTTTGTTGTGATATATGAACTGACTAAAAATACGCAATTCTAGATGTATACACCATTGACCTTGCAGTTTAATGTTATATTTTAATACTTCAGACATTTTACATATGCGGGGATACCATATATGGTTTTTGTTTACGTTATTTAAAAAAAAAATGGAAAAAGGGAGTGATTCAAACTTTATCGACATAGGGGACTATTACATGCAATCCTTAGATTGTATACACTGAACCATAGCACAGCATTGATCTGTGTTATTGGAGCTCCATTGCTCTAGCCTGCCATGGCTTCCTGGGCAAGGAGGCAGGTAAGAGACTTCCCTCTGTCCTAACAGCTAATCAGGACCTTGCGATTTTGTCGTGGGTGTCCCGATCAGCCACCCTAAGTTACTGTAGAGTGATTTTCAGGACTCTTAGACACCGCAATCAATATTGATTCCAGTGTCTAAAAGGTTAATGCTGGACATCGGCCTAATCGGTGATGTCTTGCATTAGCCACGAGCTGATAGCAACCGGAACCATCCCACTGTGACACGCACTTAGCTTCTGTCCCTGCTTCATAGAACGGAAGTGTACCTCTTGCTGGGTGCAAACAAAATTGCAGGATGGACACCACAATCATAGGCGGGTGCAGTCAGTGGTTAAGCAGAGACTATACTGAAAGGAGGAAGAAGTAACCACTATAGAAGACGCACACCAGAAATCATACAGAAAATATACACATCTTTATTGATACTAATACATAAGACAGCAACACCAACATTTAAAACCACTTAAAAACACATACATAAATCAGGTGGAGGGCTGTAGCCCTACAAAAACACCTAAGGCCCCCTGCCAGACCAACAATGGTCCCTGGTGGGTGTCCCAACACACAGGGAGGTGGAAACCTGTATCCGTATGGGCAGTTAAAAGATTAACAATATATCAGAATATGAACTGAGAATACACAAAAGCCCAATAGTACGAAACAAGGGAAAAAGAAAAATACCACTGATCACAAATATAAATGTGTGACCCAGGGATACCTCACCAGGACAGGGGACCACAGCAGCTCCACGCGTTCTGCCGCTATCTGCGGCTTCCTCATGCTGGGTGGGGACAGGACTGTCCGACCAATCACCCGTCCTGCTGGAAGGCATCAGTGGTGGAGGAAGGGGGTGAACGGCGGTGTGGGGAGGCTTACCCAGGGTCCAGTGTGGCGGTGGTCCCAGCTTTCTTCGGAGAGATCTAAGCGCTGTTTGCCTCCTGCTGTTGCCTAGCAACAACTCCCAGCATACACAGCAAAAGGTCATGCTGGGAGTTGCAGTTTTGCAACAGCTGGAGGCACAACTACAACTCCCAGCATGCCCTTTGGCTGTCTGGGCATGCTGGGAGTTGTAGTTATGAAAATGTGCCTCCAGCTGTTGCATAACTACAACTCCCACCATGCATGGACAGCCAAAGGCATGATGGGAGCTGTAGTAGTGTGTCTCTAGCTGTTGCAAAACTACCACGCTCAGCTTGCCCTTTGGCTTTCAGTGCTTGCTGAGAGTTGTAGATTTGCAACAGCTGAAGGCACACTGGTTGTGAAACAGTTTACCTATCTGTGTCTTGCAACCAGTGTGCCTCCAGATGTTGCATAACTACAACCCCCAGAATGCACGGACAGCCAAAGGGCATGCTGGGAGTTGTAGTTTTGCAACAGCTGGAGGTTTGGGCCCCCCCATGTGTGTGTACAAGGCACATTCAAATAGGCGGGGGTTTACCGCAAGTTTCTCGCAACATCTCGCTGTGAACCCCCGCCCGTGTGAATGAACTCCAAAACACTGCACTACCACATAAGTGAACAAACACTACGTGTACACGTACCCCTACAGTTACCCCCCCCCCAAATAAAAATGAAAACGTCTGGTACGGCAGTGTTTCCAAATGGAGCCTCCAGCTGTTGCAAAACAACTCCCAGTATTGCTGGACAGCCATTGACTGTCCAGGCATGCTGGGAGTTTTGAAACAGCTGGAGGCACCCTGTTTTGGAATCACTGGCGTAGAATACCCCTATGTTCTCTCACTTCAGAGCCCTGTCTTATTTCAAGGAAACAGGTCACAGATGGTATTTCCATACTCGGGAGAAATTGCCTAACATTTAATAAATTTTTAGTTTTTTTTCCCTTAAAGCCCTTAGGAAAAGGTCTACACCAGCATGTTATTGTAAAAGAAATTACATTTTTTACACTAACATGCTGGTGTTGCCCCATACATAATTTCATTTTCACAAGAGGTAAAAGGGGAAAAAAAATAAAAATTTGTAACGCAATTTCTGAGTACCGAAATACCCCATATGTGGGTGTAAAATGCTCTGCGGATGCACATCAAGGCTCAGGAGTGAGCGAGTTATGTACATTTGAGGCCTAAATTGGTGATTTGCACAGGGCTGGCTTATTTTACAGCTGTTCTGACATAAATGCAAAAAAATAAATACCAACATGTGACCCCATTTTGGAAACTACACCCCTCATGGTACATAACAAGGGGTATAGTGAGCCTTGACACCCCACATCGCCTTTAATTCCAGACAAATTCTCCAAAAGCCCAATGGCACTCCTTCTTTTCTGAGCATTGTAGTTTGCCTGCAGAGCACATAACATCCACACATTGGGGTATTTGTATACTTAGAAGAAACAAGTTACAAATTTAACAGGGCATTTTCTCCTATTACCTCTGGCAAAAATGGTAAATTTTGGGGGAAAAAATGCATTTTAGTGAAAAATGCTTTAAAATTTTCATTTACACATCCGACTTTAACGAATTCATCAAACGCCTGTGGGGTGTTAAGGCTCACTGTACCCCTTGTTACATTCCTTGAGGGGTGTAGTTTCCAAAATAGTATGCGTGTGTTTATTTATTTATTTTTTGCTGTTCTGGCAGCATAGGGGCTTCCTAAATGCGACATGCCCCCCAAAAACCATTTACCGTATAAGCCGACCCGAATATAAGCCGAGGCCCCTAATTTCACCCCAAAATCCCAGGAAAAGTTATTGACTCGAGTATAAGCCTAGGGTGGGAAATACATCATCCCCCCCCCCCTGTCATCATCCAGACCCCCGTCATTAACACCCTCATCATCACCCTGTCATCATCATCACCGCCTGTCATCATCCCCTTGTCATCATCCCACACCCCCCTTCATCATCCCCTTGTTATCATCCCCTTGTCATCATCCCACACCCCCCTTCATCATCCCCTTGTCATCATCCCAAACCCCCCCTTCATCATCCCCTTGTCATCATCCCCTTGTCATCCTCTTGTCGTCATCCTCTTGTGAACTATCCGCCCTCAGTGGTCTTCAACCTGCGGACCTCCAGAGGTTTCAAAACTACAACTCCCAGCAAGCCCGGGAAGCCATCGGCTGTCCGGGCTTGCTGGGAGTTGTAGTTTTGAAACCTCTGGAGGTCCGGAGGTTGAAGACCACTGCGGCCTTCGACATCATCCAGCCCCCTCTCACCCCCTTTAGTTCTGTACTCTCCTCCGCTTGACGCTGGTCCGGTGCTGCAGGACTGTCCGGTGGGGAGGTCGTCCGGTGGGATAGTGGTTCCGGGCTGCCATCTTCACCGGGGAGGCCTCTACTCCGCGCTTCGGGCCCGGAATAGAGGCGTTGCCTTGACAATGACGCAGAGGGACATTGGTAATGAACGTACCTCTGCGTCGTCGTCAAGGCAACATGAAGTGGATTTGAGGGGCCTTTCTGTGAAAAATACCCCATAAATGACCCCATTATAGAAAGTACACCCCTAAAAGTATTCCAAATGATATTCAGAAAGTTTAACCCTTTAGGTGTTTCACAAAAATAGCAGCAAAGTGGAGGAGAAAAATCAAAATCTGCATTTTTTACACTAAGATGTTCTTGTAGCCCCATATTTTTTCATTTTTAAAAGTGGTATTAGGTGAAAAAGCCACCTAAAATTTGTAGCCCAATTTCTCTCAAGTATACAGGGTTGGCCATTTATATGGATACACCTTAATAAAATGGGAATGGTGGTGATATTAACATCCTGTTTGTGGCACATTAGTATATGTGAGGGGGGGGGGGACTTTTCAAGATGGGTGGTGACCATGGTGGCCATTTTGAATCCAACTTTTTTTTCAATAGGAAGAGGGTCCTGTGACACATCCAAACTTATTGGGAATTTCACAAGAAAAACAATAATGTGCTTGGGTTTTAACGTAACTTTATTATTTCATGAGTTATTTACAAGTTTCTGACCACTTATAAAATGTGTTCAATGTGCTGCCCATTGTGTTGGATTGTCAATGCAACACTCTTCTCCCACTCTTCACACACTGATAGCAACACCGCAGGAGAAATGCTAGCACAGGCTTCCAGTATCTGTCGTTTCAGGTGCTGCACATCTCGTATCTTCACAGCATAGGCAATTGCCTTCAGATGACCCCAAAGCTAAAAGTCTAAGGGGGGTCAGATCGGGAGACCTTGGGGGCCATTCAACTGGCCCACGACGACCAATCCACTTTCCAGGAAACTTCATCTAGGAATGCTCGGACCTGACACCCATAATGTGGTGGTGCACCATCTTGCTGGAAAAACTCAGGGAACGTGCCAGCTTCAGTGCATAAAGAGGGAAACAAATCATCATGTAGCAATTTTGCATATCCAGTGGCCTTGAGGTTTCCATTGATGAAGAATGGCCCCACTATCTTTGTACACCATATACGACACCATAACATACATTTTTGGGTTCCAACAGTCTTTGAGGGATCTATCCAATGTGGGTTAGTGTTAGACCAATAGCGGTGGTTTTGTTTGTTAACTTCACCATTCACATAAAAGTTTGCCTCATCACTGAACAAAATCTGCGTAAACTGAGGGTCCTTTTCCAATTTTTGTTTTGCCCATTCTGCAGCACCTGAAACTACAGATACTGGAAGCCTGTGCTAGCATTTCTCCTGTGGTGTTGCTATCAGTGGGAGAAGAGGGTTGCATTGACAATCCAACACAATGGGCAGCACATTGAACACATTTTATAAGGGGTCAGAAACTTGTAAATAACTCATGAAAGAATAAAGTTATGGTCAAACCAAGCACGTCATTGTTTTTCTTGTGAAATTCCCAATAAGTTTGATGTGTCACATGACCCTCTTCCTATTGAAAAAAAAAGTTGGATTCAAATGGCTGCCATGGTCACCACCCATCTTGAAAAGTTTCCCCCCTTACATATACTAATGTCCCACAAACAGGAAGTTAATATCACCAACCATTCCCATTTTAAGGTGTATCCATATAAATGGCCCACCCTGTAGCTATACCTCATATGTTGACATAAAGTGCTCTGCAGGCTCACAACATGGCTCAAAAGAGTACTGTGGGATTTAAAAAAAAAAAAATTTGCTGTCATAATTTTTGGGGGCCATGTTGCATTTAGGAAGCCCCATAGTGCCAGAACAGCAAAATAATTCACGTATGGCATACCATTTTGGAAACTACACTACTTACGGGACGTAACAAGGAGTATAGTGAACCTTAACACCTCACAGGTGTTCTTTTTCAAAAGGGGTAATAGGTGAAAATGGACCCCAAAACTTGAAGTCCAATTTCTCCCGATTAAGAAAATGCCCCATATGTGGACATTTAGTGCTCTGCTGACGCACTACAATGCTCAGAAGAGAAGAGCAAAATTTCACTTTTTGAAAGAGAACTTTGCTGAAATGTTTTTTTGGGGGCCATGTTGCCTTTAGAAAGTCCCCAGGGTGCCAGAACAGCAAAAAAAAAAAAAAAACACATGACACACTATTTTGGAAACTACACCCCTAAGGGAACGTAACAAGGGGTAAAGTGAGCCTTAACACCTCACAGGTGTTTTGACGACTTTGTGTTGAAGTTGGAATATGAAAACTGAAGATTAGATTTTGAACACTAAAATGGTGTTACCCCAAATTTTTCTTCTTCACAAGGGGTAATAGGTGAAAATGGACCCCAAAACGTGAAGCTCGATTAAGAAAGTGCCCCAAATGTGGAAGTTAAGTTCTCTGCTGGTGCACTACAGGTCTCAGAACAGAAGGAGCGCCATTGGTCTTTTGGAGACAGAATTTTGCTGAAATTGAAGTTGGGGGGCCATGTGCATTTTCAAACCTCCCATGATGCCAGAACAGCATAAACCCCCCCCCCCCATGTGACACCATTTTGGAAACTAGACCCCTCCAGGAACGTGACAAGGGTTACAGTGAGTATTTAAACCTTACAGGTTTTTTGAACAGTGTGCTGTAAAAGTGAAAAATTTTGATTTTTAACACTAAAGCGATGGTATTAGGCAAAATTTTATTTTAGTTTCACAAGTAGTAAGAGAAAAAAAACTCCACAAAATTGGTAGCCCAATTTCTCCAGAATAAGGATATACCCCATACATGGCGGTAAAGTACTGTGTGTGCAAAACAGGGCTTAGGAGTGAGACAGCACCAATGAGATTTGAGGCCTAAAGTGGCGCTTTGCACTGCAATGGTTGAGGTTCTGACATAAAATCTGGAAAAAAAAAAAAAAAAGTCAAGTGACCACAATTTTTAAACTATACCCCTCAAGGAAGGTAACAGGAGGTACAGTCAGCCGTAAATTGAACATTTTTAGTTTTTACACTAAAATGCTGGGGTTACCCAATTTTTTACATTTTCACAAGGGGTAATAAGAAAAATGAGGTTACAAATGTGAGGGCTTTTTCCACTGACTATGGAAATACATCCACATATGGGGTAACATATGCTAGGCGGGTGCACAACAAGGCTCAGAAGTCAGAGATCTGTTTGCATTTGAGGCCTATGGCTTATAAATAGCTGACGGCTACATACATTCATAGGAAAATACAAATATGAAACGCCACATGTGACCCCCATTACAGAAAGTACCCACCCTGGGTATTATTTTCCAGGAATGGATGAAGGGTTTCTTTTGAAAATTGCAATTTTCAACCTATGCTCTGCTTCATCTGTCTGGGACCAACTAAGATGTGACTCAGAATTGTCGCCTGGAAATACGACAGAGCACATAAGGGTGAACTCTTCGCTTTTGAAGCCGATGTTTGTTATGGACCTGACAGTTACATAGTTGCATACATTCAGAGGAAAATACAAGAAAGGAACACCCACATGTGAACCTATTAGGGATCGACCGATTTATCGGTTTGGCCGATATTCATGATTTTGGACGTTATCTGTATCTGCAGTTACCTTGCCGATAATCCGATGATGCCCCTGCCAGAGACTGCCGCCGCTCCTGCCCCATTGCCTCCCCCATACCCGGTTTACCTGTTCCCGGGGCCCGGGCTACTTCTGGCTCCTGTGGCGTCCTGAGTTACGCTGTGCGCTGCACAATGACGAGTGACATCCTCAACGTAACGTCACTGTCAGTGCGCACAGTGACAGCTCAGAAGTAGCGCGGACCCCGGGAACAGGTAATTATAAAACCGGGAATGGGGGAGGCAATGGGACAGCGGCGGTCTCTGGCCGGTGTGGTGGCGGGGGGGGGGGTGCGGTGGCGTTAATAGGACTCAGGAGGACCCCAGGACAGGCAGGGGGTGAAGCGGGTGGTGGCGGCTGTCTCTGGCACCACAAAAGCCGCTGCAGTTCATTGATTTAAAGCGCACGCTCTAAATCGATGATCTGCAGCGGTGTCGCCGGGGGGGGGGGGGGGGGGGGGAGAATAACTTATATCGGTATAAGTTGTCGGCTATCGGCCCTAACCTCCAAAGAGTATTGCTTTCGGCCCTAAAAAATCGATATCGGTCGATCCCTAGAACCTATTACAAACAGTACACCCCCTAGGGAAGGTTAATAGGGGTGAAGTGGACATTTGGAACAGACAGGTGTTCCCTAAGTTGAGGCAACTGCAAACCCCCAATGCTGTGGACTCTGTGTCCCATGACCCTTTTTTTTATTTATTTTTTTTTGGAGCCAAAAAAAAATATATCAGGGGTATTGGGAAAGAGGTGTTTTTTTTTTTTGTTTTTTTTTGGGGGGGGGGGGGGATGTTTGGTTTTAAAATTTAGAAGACTATGTACTCTGGACTGGTACATTGGAGTATAATTCTGGGGAATTTAAAATCAGGGAAAAGGATTCAAAATTTAGTGCTCCATGAAAGTGTGATACTCCTTGAAGCAGTTTTTAATGTAGATGCCCGGATGATTGGGGCAAGTGTCACACTGAGTGGTGTCCTTCTGAATCCCCCTCCTGTGTGCACACTCTGCATTTTTTTTCTGGGATCAATCCAGGGCACTGAAGTTCCAGAGGTGCTCTGACCCGCTCCTTGGCGGTTACCAAAGATGAGGGCCTTTAGAACTACCTCTTGAAACTGCAGGAATGTCCCTGTGTTGCCAGTGTACTGGGACAGTACAAAAGTTATACATGGCAACCTGTACCATGTAGACCGCAACTTTTTTGTACCATACTTGCATTTTCCGCATGGCATCATATGGCTTTAGGACTTGATCAGAGAGATCAACCCCCCCCCCCCCCCCATATGCTGATTGTAGTCCAGAATACAATCAGGCTTGAGGACCGGTCCCGCGGTACCTCACACAGGGACAAGGGTGCTGCCGTTCCTCTGGATTGTGGTGAGCATAAGGACATCCCTCTTGAACTTATACCTGACCAGCAACAGGTTTTCATGGGAAAAGGCACAGGACTCACCCCAGAGGATAGGAGCGTGTAGGGGGATGGTGCGGAAGGCGCCGGACTGTCCCACAAGCAACCGTGGATCTGGCAGTGAGGTATACTAGTATAACAGTTATCCACGTAAAGGTGGTATCCTTTATCTTGCAATTGGTGCAAAAGGCCCTAAATGATTTTCCCGCTAACACTCAGAGTGGGCGGACATTATGGGGGTTCAATACAGGAATCTCGTCCCTCATACACCATAAACTTGCAAGTGTACCCTGAGGTACTCACGCAAAGTTTATACATCTTCACGCCGTACCGCGCTCGCTTGGTTGGGATGTATTGCCATATGCTGAGTCTCCCCTTTAAAGCTGATAAGTGACCTCCTGCCCAGGGACATAGGCCTCCCAAAATTTGGCCCCAAAGTGATTGATGACAGGCCTGAATATGTGGGATCAGTTCGGGGGGGTTAACGGGCCGCATTTTCAGCATAATGCAAACATTTCCGAATGGCTTCCATCCGGGGACGTGTCATGGCCATACCGTAGAGTGGGGTCTGGTAGAAGACGTCCCCACTCCAGTATTGTCTGACACTGGGTTTTTTAACTAGACCCATATGCAGCACAGGGTCCTGATTTCGGGCGCATTGACAGCGTACCATCCATTGGGTCTAGCTAAAAATTTGCCCGGGTTTGCAGCGACAAACTGTTGGGCATACAGGTTCATCTGATAAACCATCAGATTGGCAAAGTCGTCACTGAAAAAAAATAAAAAAAAATAGTCCATTTCAGTAAACCCAGTGCTGTCAATCTTGATTCCTGAGTCGCCAACAAACTTAGGAATCATGGGCTTGTGGTCCGCTGGCTGAGTGTAGACAAGTTCGCCGGTACGGGGCACCAGTGAATGTGGCTGGGGGGCTTTACTAGTATGAGCGCCAGGGGGACTCATACTAGCATGGGGCACAGGATCAGGAGCAGAAGAGGTTTGCGCTGCCTTGGTGGCTCATCCTCAGAAGATGAGGAGGACGAGGAAATAAGGAAGGTGGGGTCTTCCTCGTCCTGTGGCGCTTTCAGAGTCTGAGGCAAGTAAAGCATATGCCTCATCCGCTGAAAACAGGGGGGTGAAGTGTATGTGCTGCATGTGGTGTGGTGTGAGACTACCGCCCTAACCTGACCCGCCTAAGAACAAAAATATAAAATAAAACTAAACTATAAAGAAAAGAAACTTAAAAAAAAAAAGACTTCTAGCACAAAAAACCCTACGCCAAAAAAAAGCATTTACCTAATTAGTGGTGTGCGCACTGATTAGCACTTGGTGGCGGCAGGGGGCATAGAAGTCAGTGGGGGGTCTGGCCACTCAGCCCAGAACAGTGGCTGGTGGCACGTACAGACCCCCACACACAAAAAAACCAGAAAAATAAAATAAACGCTTAACCCTTGAAAAATTCACCCACCTGAACCCCCAAAAAAGCCAATCAGTGATAAATCACTGACAGCAATGGGGCAGGCCGCACACAGAGGTACGGTCCATTCACACAGCACAGGCCTGCTACTGGTGGCACGGACCGCCTATAGGTGCAAAAAATTTAATAAAAAAAAGCCTCCTATAACCCGAAAAAGTGCCTGCCCCACACACAAAAACGCTGGTCATTACTACGGGACTGATAAGCGGCGGGTGGGCTTTAGCTAATGGTGACGGACTGCTCTTTTATAGCTAAGAGGGCCTGGCCACACGTTTAGTAAAAAAAAAAGGTCTGCGCCCCCCAAAAAATGCTGGGGCAGACCGCAGCGACCCTGTAGGACCGCGGTCACGCAGCTAAAGGTGCTGCGGACACCTACAAGTTGGTACACTGGAAAAAAAAAGTCTGTGCCCCCAAAAAAACGCTGGGGGCAGACCACGGCAACCCTGTAGGTCCGGGGTAACGCAGCTAAAAGGTGCTACGGACCTGTGGACACCTACAGACGGTACGCCAATAAAAAAATTTTTACCCCTTACTTGTTCCTACCTAATCTAATGCTTTCCCTGCCAAGGAGCCACAGAAAGGGGGCACTTTTTAAAAAAAAAAATTTTTTTCTTCTGAGGGGGGAGATGGCAGCATGGGGCTCCGTCCTGCACACCAGATCTCTGTGAAATGGTGGGAAGAATGGAGCAGCGTGCTCCTGCACCCACCTCCCCATACTGCAGTGATTTGGTGCGGTCACTGCTGTACTGGGGGATGGCAACAGTGCCGCCCCCCCCAGTACTGTACGGTTGATGATCGGTGGAATATATTACACCACTGATCATCAATATCCGGGTCATCAGGTCACACGTGACCCGGATGACCCGGAACCGCTGGTTAGTATTTACCGGCGATCTGCGGCGATCACTGATATGGGGGATCCTCAGGATCCCCCTCGGCACTCTCCTGGGATGCCTGCTGAATGATTTCAGCAGGCTTCCGGTGCATTGCCATAGAATGAGATTTGCCATAGAATGAGATGGTCCGCCTCCATCACATCCTATTGGCTCTCTCTTGTCACGTGACATATTTAAACGTCACGCATCGATGCGCACAGTAGTGTCAGTTTGGCTATCACAGGGAGAGGATCTCCTCACCCTGTGATAGCTGAAGCTGCACGGAGCTCTCATGGCCTCTGTGGCCCGACAGAAGTTCACACATGTACGCAGCTCATACGGCTGCCTCATATACATTTACTGTTGATCCACAGCGCTATCGGGATCCCTATGCCCGATGGCGCTGTCATCAGTGTGCGTCCCCGCGAGCGCCCCACGCCCGCAGCTCTACTCCCCGCCCCCCGCAGCTCTACTCCCCGCCCCCCGCAGCTCTACTCCCCGCCCCCCGCAGCTGTACTCCCCGTCCCCCACAGCTCTTCTCCCCGTCCTACGCAGCTCTACTCCCCGTCCCCTGTGAACACTCAGGGAGCGATCCACAGCGCTATGGGGATTCCTACGCCCGATGGCGCTGTCATCAGTGTGTGTCCCCGCGAGCGCCCCACGCCCGCAGCTGTACTCCCCATCCCCCGCAGCTCTACTCCCCGTCCCGTTAACGCTCAGGGAGCGGGGAACAGAAAGTAGAGCATCGGGCGCAGGTAAAGTAGTACTGCGCATGCGCAGCACTACGCGAATAACTTTACCTGTGCCCGATGCTCTACTTTCTGTTCCCCGCTCCCTGAGCGTTAAAGGGACGGGGAGTAGAGCTGCGGGGGCGGAGGACGGGGAGTAGAGCTGTGGAGGACGAGTAGTAGAGCTGCGGGGTGACGGGGAGTAGAGCTGCGGGCGTGTGGCGCTCGCGGGGACGCACACTGATGACAGCGGCATCGGGATCCCGATAGCGCTGTGGATCAACAGTAAATGTATATGAGGCAGCCGTATGAGCTGTGTACATGTGTGAACTTCTATCGGGCCACAGAGGCCATGAGAGCTCCGTACAGCTACAGCTATCACAGGGTGAGGAGATCCTCTCCCTGTGATAGCCAAACTGACACTACTGTGCGCATCGATGCGTGACGTTTAAATATGTCACGTGACAAGAGAGAGCCAATAGGATGTGATGGAGGCGGACCATCTCATTCTATGGCAAATCTCATTCTACGGCAATGCACCGGCTCCGATTCCCGCCCGGCAAGCGGCAGGGAACGGAATCACAGCAAATCGCCGGTCTGAATTGACCGGCGATTTGCGGCGATCGCCTATATGGGGGGACCTCAGGACCACCGGGATGCCTGCGGAACGATATCAGCAGGCGTCCCCGCCTGGTGAGCGGCAGGGGCCGGAATAACGCAGGACGTACCGATACGCCCTGAGTACTTAACCTCTTCAGGACACAGGGCGTATGGATACACCCTGCATTCCGAGTCCTTAAGGACAGAGGGCGTATCCATACGCCCGTGGGAAATCCGGTCCCCACCGCTAGTCGGTTGGGGACCGGAGCCGGATGCCTGCTGAAATCATTTAGCAGGCACCCTGGCACATCGCCCAGGGGGGTCCTGAGACCCCCCCATGTCGGCGATCGGAGATAATTGCATGTCAATTCAGACATGCGATTTTCTCCAATTCCGGGCTGATCGGGTCTCTGGTGACCCGATAACCCGGAAAATAGGGCTTATTGGAGCTGTCAGCAACAGCCCGATCAGCCTAAGGGATAGGAGTGAGGTTGCAAAGCTGCGATCTCCTCCTAGCCCCTGCCATTAGTCAGAACGGAGTTCTGACCAATGGCAGCGCAGGACAGGGGGTTGCCAGGGCAACCCCCGTTCTGCCCGCCCCTGGATGTCGAGGGGATCTGGGAAGAAGATGGAGGCCGTACCTGCAGGAGAAGATGCCTGGGGACCTGGGATCTTCGCTGGAGCCTGCTGGACCTTGCTCAGGTAGGGAATCGACGGTGGGGGGGGGGAATTGAAAGTGAAAGTAAAACTATCTTTACTGTGGCAACCACTAGGAAGGCCAAACTGCAACTCCCAGCATGCCCAGACAGCATGCTGGGAGTTGTAGTTTTGCAACATCTGGAGGGTCAGTTTAGAGACCACTGTTACAGTGGTGCCCAAATGGTAGCCCTCCAGATGTTGCCAAACTGGGAGGCATGCTGGGAGTTTTAGTTCTGTAACATCTGTCCCTTCAGATTTAGCAATTTTTATTACATTTTTGAAAATTGCTGCTCTACTTTGAAGCCCTCAAATTTTTTCAAAAAGCAAAAATATGTCCATTTTATGATGCCAACATAAAGTGGACATATTGTATTTGTGAATAAAAATTAAATTTATTGTGAATATCCATTTTCCTTACAAGTAGAGCTTCAAAGTTAGAAAAATGCTACATTTTTCAAAATTTTCATGAAATTTTGGGATTTTTCACCAAAAAAGGTTGCAATTAATTTTTATTTACCACCAAAATAAAGTAGAATATGTCACGAAAAAAACAATCTCAGAATCAGAATATTCGGTAAAAGCGTTTTTGCGTTATTAATTCGTAAAGTGACGGTGGTCAGAATTGCAAAAAAGGGCTTAAGGTGAAAAAGGGCTGCGTCCTTAAGGGGTTAAGCACTCGGAAACGGGTGGGTATGGATATGCCCTGCGTCCTTAAGGGGTTATGGTGAAAATAGGCTTGGTCCTTAAGGGGTTAAAAGATGAATCCTCAAAGGCTTTCATTAGGGAAGCTTTTACACAATGTTGATGAACACTGTTGTGTGATGAACCTGATTTATATCATTCAGCTTAAAACCCTGCAGGATAACCTAGGATTACAGAAGGTAATGAACCCTCAGGGGAAGTCATAGCTGACAAACCATGTTATTAGAAACCTCTCCATCTTACTGCTTTGTGCATAATTACTTTGTTATATATTTTACACACACACATGTATAATTAGAGCCTGAAAAGCAAGTAAAGAACTATTAAAAATTGAGGGAAAAATAACGTGTGGTGTTTTGCTATACCTCTGTCCTGTAAATAAAGAGGTTTTTCCTTATTGCTTTTTTAAGAGAATGATACAGAAATATTATATATAAATGTAGTCTCTGGTTGAACAAACATTTTTAATGCATTATAAGTACATATTTAATATAGGTATGCAGGGGGAGATTTATGGAACCTTTGCAGAGGAAAAGTGAAACCGTTGCCCATAGCAACCAACCAAACCTTTTTTCTATAATTTTTAGGAGGGCTCTACAAAAATAAGGATGCCCCAATAACATATTTCAAGACAAAGTGCTAGTATGCTAGTACCGATACTTTTTATATTAAAGTGTTCCTGTCCTCAACAAAAACTTTTGATTATAATGTAGATAATACCATTATATGTATATTTGTAATATACATTGATTTAAAAAAAAATGTGTATTTTTGGGTGAAAACATGCAGTCCCTGCAGCTATTGCCTGTGTGTGTCTAAGAGGAGTCCAAATATAGGAAGTGAGGGCAGGAGAAGCAGGGCTCTGTGCAGGCTCCTGGCTTGTCAATCATCCTGCTGTGTGAGCCGGGCGCATGTCACCGAGCCTCACTGTACAGAGCCCTGCTTGTTCTCAGTGCACAGAGCCCTGTTTGTCCACCCTCACTTCCTGTATTTGGACTCCTCATAGACCCAAACAATAGCTGTAGGGACAAAAATATACAAAAAATTTTAACCAATGTATATTACAAATATACATAGAATGGTATTATCTACATTAAATAAAGTTTTTGTTGACAGGTACAATTTAAATGAAGAAAAAACATTTTTTTTTAAACTTTTAAAAGGGTGGTGATTTAAACTTTTTTTTATTAGAGAACGGGTTAATTCACATAAAAAAATTTTTTTTTAGTCTCCTTAGGGGACTATTGCATGTAATCTGTAGATTGCATACACTGATCACTGCTATACCATAGCTAGAGATGAGCGAAGTTACAGTGATTCGATTTGTTGTCGATTCGGGAGTTGCTGACTTTAGCCTGCATAAATTAGTTCAGCTTTCAGGTGCTCCGGTGCGCTGGAGACTCTCTCCTAGGACTGTATCCACCTTTTCCAGCCCTCCGGAGCACCTGAAAGCTGAACTCATTTATGCAGGCTAAAGTCCTCAACTGCCGAGCCGAGAAGTTTGTGACAAATCGAATCACTGTAACTTTGCTCATCTCATAGCATTGTTGAGTGTTATCGGCACTCCTTTACTAAGCCTGCCATGGCTGGCTGCAGTATAGTAGTGATGATTGGATGGCACAGGTCATCTTCTAAGCTGATCCGGACACCGCCATTTCACTACAGTGATCCGGATCAGCATCCCTAAGCTAACTGGCAGTTATTTCCAGACTGTAGGATGCCAAAATCTTCTTTGATCGCTGTGTCTAAAGGGTAATGCCGGACATTACCATGATCAGTGATGTTCGGCATTAGCCATAGGTCCCAGCTATGATGCATACTGCATAGTTCGGTAACGTGCACAGGGCACCTCCGTGATACCTGCCGGCGGGGGTCCCTAAAAAGAAAAGAAGCAATCTGACTCAGTTATAGGTTGAATTAAAACCTCTTATACATATGCAAAAACTGATCTTGATGTTGGATTCACAGGAGGATAACATATGCATGTTTGTGCCTGTACTATGGCCACAAGTCCTGGTCTGACCTTAGTCTATACACCAACAAGAGCGGTATTCCAGGAAATTAAGATTTGTAAATTATATTTAAAAAAAATCTTATTCCTTCATTAATTAACAGCTGCTGAAGTTGAGTAGTTCTTTTCTGTCTTGGGAACTGCACAGAGTAGAAGAGGTGAGAGGGAGAGACTTCTCCCATAGGCTTGCATTGAGGGGCGGAGCGTGACATCACACGGGGGGGGGGGGGGGGGGGCGTGACGTCACACGCTACCCGCCCTGTAGTCGCCGGTAATCAGTCCCGGAGAGAACATGCTCTGAGGACTGATTACAAACGGGGTGCCGAGTGCAAGATCGCGGGGGTCCCCAGCGGCGGGACTCCCGTGATCAGGCATCTCCAAAGGATAGGGGATAAGATGTCTAAACACCGGAGTACCCCTTTAAGTGCCTTGATTACTATTGATCACAGCACTTGAGGGGTTAATGGCAGACACCTGCTGCAATCGGCTCAGTCTATGAAACGAGTGCGGCTCCTATACTTTCTATATAGCCAGAATGCAGATTGGGACATAAATGTACATTCTTAGTTGTTAAGTACCAGGGCACAAGGATGTACTTTTACCTTCATTGTCCTTAAGGGTTTGCAAACATGAAATAGTTTCAATGTGTACATGTAGTATATCAGATTTACTTAAAATAGATTGTTCCAATAATTCTGTCTTCATGTCCTTGATGTTTATTAATCTATTTGACTGTATTAACACTTTTTATTATCTTCTATGTTTTGCAGCAAAACCCAACAGAAAACTAACTTTTCTGTATCTGGCAAATGATGTGATTCAGAATAGCAAGAGGAAAGGACCTGAATTCACAAAAGACTTTGCCCCCGTTATAGTGGATGCTTTTAAACATGTTTCAAGGTATTTATAATTGTTCCCTTCCTCCACTTAAATTATGCAACACTGACCTTTTAGTTATCTTTATCTCATAAGTTGCATGTGTCACTTATGGTGTATTTACATGTACAGTATCCTGTGTATATTTGATGCACAGGATTTGAAGCTGCAGATTGAAAGCTATTTAGTCATTGAGTTTACATTGGACTCTGCAGCATAAAATCTTACACTTCAAATCCTGCGCTTCAAATATACGCAGGATACTGTACATCCGAATAGACCCTTAAAGAGCATTTCTGTGACTTTGATCTTGATGGCCTAGCCTCATTATAGGCCATCAATGTTAGATCAAGGGGAACTAATCTCTAGCATTCCTACAACTAAGCAGACTAAAGGGCTGCAGTGTTTCAATCAGCATCTCTTCCACGTAATTGTTTACTAGGAACATCTCTGAACATTTTGTAGTGACTGGAAATGCAGCTCCATTCTAAGAGCCGAGGAATGTGCTCTCGAATCACCAAAAGTACAAAACATGTTGCACTAAAAAAAAAAGTGCACAAAGGATGCGGTCTATCGCAAGCCCTTCACCTCTGGACCAAAAGGTACCTGCAAGGTTCTAGGTTCGATGTCCCTTTTTGCCGAAGCTGCTAAGGGATCACAAATGCTCCCGGCATCCTCCTTGGCGTTAGCTAAAGTATGTGCCCACAGAGCCGGAAACAGTCGATACCCTGCCCATGCAGGGGTACCCAGGGTTTTTTCATAGAGGTGTGGACCCTCATGGCCACACACACCTCCCATAGATGCCAGGAGGGACACCCAGAAGGGCTACCACATCCTGACAAAGCCTGTGTACACACAATACACAAAAAGTTACACACTGAACAAAAATAAATTAATAAGTGAATGTGTGCAGGTTTACTACCTGGACATTCGGCCGGATCTATAAAATTTTCTCCGATCCTAGCCAGAAGGCCGGTGATCAAGAGGCGAGTGCCACAAGGTGTAGAGATATGGTGCAAGTGCTTCCACTCAGTAAGCCCATCCTCTCTGTGAGTTTCGGCACCTCGGGGTCACAACTCCCCAAGGCACAAAAGTACCTCTGCTCTACAACTTCTCAGCCTCATGGTGAGACCCGAAGGGAGCAGGTCACATCAGGGCAGCTGTTGAGCTGATTCTGTCGAAAAGCAGCCCCGGGAACAAAGTATCCCCCCTACGTATTCATCTCATGCATTGGCCTCTGCACTGTGACTGCTTCTGCTTGCAGAGATTAAATCAATAACTGGAAGCGGGCCACCACATGCAAGAAAGCTGACAGAGGACAGATTTTTTAGTCTGTCTCTTGACCTGTGCTGTGTTAGGTTTCGTCACTGTTATCCTACCTTAGATACGGTGTAGTGTGGTGGAAACCACGATGCAATGTTAGATCCACTGCTGATGGACAACATAGGCTCCCGATGGACTCTATCACTTTTAGTGGGGTCAGTCAGGATCCAATGAGGTGTTTGTGTTTTGGTAAGAAAATAGTGTAACATGCAGCACTATTTTTCCATTAAATATAGCATCTGGAAATATTCTTGTAAAGGTTACTAAAATATTAGAATATATAATGTATGGAATTACAGTATATTGTTACCTTATTTATACAGTGAGGCAGATGAAGGCTGCAAGAAGCACTTGGGCAGGGTGTTATCAATTTGGGAAGAAAGGGCTGTCTATGAGAATGATATCCTAGATCACCTGAAGACTGCATTGTGTAAGTAGAATTGATTTAACTCTACCAGTTTTACATGGGGTTAAGTAGCAATTGTTGGGTCTGGTATAGATCACAGATCCACAGTACTGACCTTCTTGTTCTATGTAACTGAAATTTATATATATTTTGAATTTTGATTTTTTTAGATATTTTGAACGTGAAGTTTGATACTATGTTCTATTGCTTTAGCATTTTAAAGTCCATTATAAACTAACACAATCTGTGTAAACTAATAACATACAAATATTATACTGCACATGTTTTATTTAGTACACTAAGCACAGTACAGAAAGACAAAATGAAACTTTTAAAGTAAAAAAAAAAAAAAAACTAATAGGAGTCCTATAATCACTGATTTTATTGTATGCTTTGAGCAATTGTTCCCTCCCCGTTTTATTTTATTTTTATTTTTTTTGCATTATATAGTATAATAAAAGAAAATATCTCATATAATGAAAAGTGCAGTGGCATACAGAATGGTTTCAATGTTTTTTTTGCTCACATAGAAAAAGGTATGTCCATAGAATCACTGTGGAACCCTTTAGATGGTCTCAGGCAAACTTGAGACAGGCTGCAATGGTGTCAGACAGCTTTCTTTGTGGTGTTCCATGAACACCATTTTATTCAGTGTTCTGGATTGCCCATTGTGCTCTTGGAGTGATCTTAGCAAAATATCCACATATAAAGTAGCATCTAATGTACACCCAGGTCTTTTTTTTTTTTTTTTAGCCTTTTTTTTTTTTTTCAGTCTGTTTTTTAGCTTTGAGTTTCTATAACAGTATTCTGAGCTCTCCTGAAATGTTTGCATCAAGGCATGGTTCGCACTAACCAGAATGCACAGTGTACAGGATGTAAAAGTACATCCATTTACGTCCATTGTTCTTAATGGGTTAACTGAAACAGTTTTTGCCAGTTAGTTCTTGAAGCCATTTACATAGGTTTAATTACTTTATCTCCCTGCACTTTAGATTTTTTTTTTTTTTATTGACTTCATAAAAAACAAAAACAAACTCTGAACATTACAATTACTGTAATTAGCTTAAATTCTGTTTGCTTATAATTAGAGATGAGCGAACTTACAGTAAATTTGATTCGTCACGAACTTCTCGGCTCGGCAGTTGATGACTTATCCTGCATAAATTAGTTCAGCTTTCAGGTGCTCCCGTGGGCTGAAAAAGGTGGATACAGTCCTAGGAAAGAGTCTCCTAGGACTGTATCCATCTTTTCCAGCCCACGGGAGCACCTGAAAGCTGAACTAATTTATGCAGGATAAGTAATCAACTGCCGAGCCGAGAAGTTCGTGACAAATCGAATTTACTGTAAGTTCGCTCATCTCTACTTATAATGTTAACAATCAGAACACAGTTTGAGTTAATTCCAAAGGGTTTAATTTTTCTTGCAATGGTATCTATGGCAAACCTATAACATAATTTAAAGGGGTTGGCCACCTTATTTATGTTTTTTAATAAATTAGTGCTGTGATTATGGAGATGTTATTTCCACACACTGAGGATTCCCAGTCGCCCGTTCTCTCAAATCACCTGGCTCCTCTCCCGCTCGGTCTTCAGTCCCTGTGTGAAGCCAGAAGGCTTATTGTCCATACATGGCTGCCTATGGAGGAGCACATGACAATACATGTCACCGTGCCTCCTCCATGGCAGTACACTGCAACTCGCCTTCCTACGTTCCCCCGTTGCACCGGTACCAGCCTCACTGTCCTCCGCTGCAATCTTCTTGCTGCTTCCTGGGGACAGTAATGTCACAGAGCCGTCAGCGTATCACCGGCCACAGCGATGTCCCACCTCGGCCAGTGATAGAGTGCACTGTCAAGTAAGGAGCCAGCCAGAGCTCCCTACATTAGTGCGCTCAGCCTATCACCGGCCGAGGCGGGACATCGCTGCGGCCGGTGATACGCTGACTGCTCTGTGACGTTACGTCCCCAGGAAGCAGCAAGAGGATCGCAGCGGAAGACCGTGAGGCTGGTACCGGAGCAACGGGGGAACATAGGAAGATGAGTTAAAGTTTATTTTGTTTATTTTTGCAACCCGGGCAAAGGAATATGTAAAATTAATGCAGTACAGATGTCCTTTAAGTTACATTTCACCAATTTAGCCAAAAACCACTGCTTAGAAAGGGATCACTTATGTACAGCGATATGCCTTTTTAATGCCCCTTAAGCTGAAGTGGTTTATGCTACCAGAACTAAGGACGTTTCACCGTAATTGCCATCTAGTGTGGTTGTGCAAATAATATAAAACTGTGTTGAAATCCATCCTGTATGGCAACTAATGTCGCTGGACAAGTGTGAACCAAGCATCACAAAGTATCAATCATATAGATATCGTCAAAATATCAACAGTAGAACTGATCAGTTAAAAAATTTAACTAGTATTACACCTTTTTAGCAATTATGACATCAAAGAAAAACCAAGGTATTCTGGGACACAAATTTCAAACTTTATTGTTTAGAAAAAAGGACATACATTTAAAAAAAGGTACAAAATACCAAGATGATCCTACAGATACACAACCGGAGGTCCATAGAACAAGGGGTTAATCCCCAAAAAAATGCCTGTATATACAGATGGCTAAAAGAGCCTACTTTGTAATAACAAAGGTGTCCCAACTAGTGGCTACATCCAGTAAGGTAACAGCCATATACATTTATACACATAGCAAGGGGTTGTTAACTTCACCTTCTAAGGACACACCAGGACCTCCGTCACCCAACGTTTCGCAATTAAATGCTTCTTCCGGGACCTTTTTAGCAAGTAACAGTTTTCAAAATACACTGCTCAAAAAAAAAATAAAGGGAACACTAAGATAATACATCATAGATCTGAATGAATGAACTAATCATATGAAATACTTTCATCTTTACATAGTTGAATGTGCTGACAACAAAATCACACAAAAATTATCAATGGAAATCAAATTTATCAACCCTTGGAGGTCTGGATAGGGAGTCACACTCAAAATCAAAGTGGAAAACCACACTACAGGCTGATCCAACTTTGATGTAATGTCCTTTAAAATGAGTCAAATGAGGCTCAGTAGTGTGTGTGGCCTCCACGTGCCCGTATGACCTCCCTAAAAAAAAAAACACCTGGGCATGCTCCTGATGAGGTGGTGGATGGTCTCCTGAGGGATGTCCTCCCAGACCTGGACTAAAGCATCCGCCAACTCCTGGACAGTCTGTGGTGCAACGTGGCATTGGTAGATGGAGCAAGACATGATGTCCCACGTGCTCAATCGGATCCAGGTCTGGGCCAGTCCATAGCATCAATGCCTTCCTCTTGCAGGAACTGCTGACACACTCCAGCCACATGAGGTCTAGCATTGTCTTGCCTTAGGAGAAACTCAGGGCCAACCGCACCAGTATATGGTCTCACAAGGGGTCTGAGGATCTCATCTCGGTACCTAATGGCAATCAGGCTACTTCTGGCAAGCGCATGGAGGGCTGTGCGGACCCCCCAAAGAAATGCCATCCTACACCATTACTGAACCACCGCCAAATCGGTCATGCTGGAGGATGTTGAAGGCAGCAGAACGTTCTCCATGGCGTCTCCAGACTCTGTCACGTCTGTCACATGGGCTCAGTGTGAACCTGCTTTCATCTGTGAAGAGCACAGGGTGCCAGTGGCGAATTTGCCAATCTTGGTGTTCTATGGCAAATTCAAAATGTCCTGCACGTTGTTGGGCTGTAAGCACAACCCCCACCTATGGACGTTGGGCCCTCATACCACCCTCATGGAGTCTGTTTCTGACCGTTTGGACAAATGCACATTTATGGCCTGCTGGAGGTCATTTTGCAGGTCTCTGACAGTGCTCCTCCTTGCACGGAGGCGGAGGTAGTGGTCCTGCTGCTGGGTTGTTGTCTTCCAACGGCCTACTCCACAGCTCCTGATGTACTGGCCTGTCTCCTGATAGCGCCTCCTTGCTCTGGACACTACGCTAACAGACACAGCAAACCACCTTGCCACAGTTCGCATTGATGTGCCAACCTGAGCCACTTGTGTGGGTTGTAGACTTAGTCTCATGCTACCACTAGAGTGAAAGCACCGCCAGCATTCAAAAGTGACCAAAACATCAGCCATGAAGCATAGGAATTGAGAAGTGGTCTGTGGTCACCACCTGTAGAACCACTCCTTTTATTGGGGGGGGGGGGTGTCTTGCTAATTGCCTATAATTTCCACCTGTTGTCTGTTCCATTTGCACAATAACATGTGAAATTGATTGTCAATCAGTAGGGATCGACCGATTATCGGTATGGCCGATATTATCGGCCGATAATCACGATTTTGGGCATTATCGATATCGGCAATTACCTTGCCGATAATGCCCCGCTATCGGCCCTAACCTCCACCGATTATCGGTATCTGCCCTAAAAAACGATATCGGTCGATCCCTATCAATCAGTGTTGCTGCCTGAGTGGACAGTGTGATTTCACAGAAGTGTGATTGACTTGGAGTTACATTGTGTTGTTTAAGTGCTCCCTTTTTTTTTTTTGAGCAGTGTATAAAACACAAGTTCCTCAACAGGGCTGCTAACTGCTGAAGCACATAAGTAAAAATAGTCGTGGTTGTATCACTTGCTGCCAAAATCCAGGCTATTCCAGGAAGCTGTAATTAATATGGTTTTCATGACCTTGCAGACACATAACAAACTGAGAACATCAAGAAGGAATAATGGTCTTGAACTGGTTTCACAGTTGTCTCTGGGCCTATTAATTCTAGGGAGACCCTTTCATTCATGCTTTCATTTTCAGCATGAAAGAAGCTTAGCTTGCCTGCTTATAGTTCCAACCTCATTGCAAACAGAAGATGGTTCAATCTCTCCAGTGCTCCTGAGAATGGGATAAGTATTATTGCAGGCAAAAAAAAGTCCACTCAGAGAAGGAATATGGGGAGATTTATTAAAACTTGAGCCGAGAAACAATGGAACAGTTGCCCATAGTAACCAGACAGATTTTAGCTTTTTATTTTTTGTAGCTTTTAAAAAAAATAAAAGATGCAATCTGATTGTCCAAAAAAAAAAAAAAAAAAAAAGGACCAACAATATCAATATCAACAATGTAAACTATATCAACTTTGGAATTGATCTTCCATATTTTGTATCTGGCCAAGTTTAAAAGGGGTTATCCAGCAATAGAAAGACAGCTCATTTCTTCCAAAAACAGCACCACCCATGTCCTCAGATTGTGTGGTATTGCAACTTGGTTCCATTCAATTCAGTTTAACTGATCTACAATACCGCACCCAAACTAAGGACAAGAGTGGTGCTGTTTTTGAAGACCTCAGCTCTGTTTTTCTAAGGTTGGATAACCCCTTTAAAGAATGACCTTTGCAAGATAATAACTTGCATGCTCTCTTAATGGAGCATTCACAAGGTCTATCAGCACTAGTCTGTCTTGACATTGTAATTTGTATATTCCTTAAAGGGGTACTCCCGTAAAAAAACTTTTTTTTTTTTAAATCAACTGGTGCCAGAAAGTTAAACAGATTTGTAAATCACTTCTATTAAAAAATCTTAATCCTTCCAGTATCCCCCCTCCCCCCCCCCCCAAAATGCATTTCTTCTGATGTCATGACCACAGTGCTCTCTGCTGACCTCTGCTGTCAATTTCATGAACTATCCAGAGCAGGAAAAAATCCCCATAGCAAACATATGCTGCTCTGGACAGTTCCTAAAATGGACAGCAGAGGGCAGCAGAGAGCACTGTGGTCATGACATCAGAGGAAATGCATTTATTTTTTGGATTTCTCTTTTTAGTATACAGCCCCTAAAAAGTACTGGAAGGATTAAGATTTTTTTTAATAGAAGTGATTTACAAATCTGTTTTGGCACCAGTTGATTTAAAAAAAAAAAAAAAAAAAAAAAGCGTTTTCCACGGGATTACCCCTTTAAATTTGCAAGTAACATTAAGATCATTTTGTTCTACTTTGTATTGTATATAATGCTATGGATTTATGGTTATACTGCCTAATATTAATCTTAAACTCTTGTTTTAAAGATGGTGAGAAAAAAACAAAAAAGCGACCATATGAAGAAGTAAAGATTGACAAAGATGAGGACGATGAGGATGAACATTTATCTAAGATGGCACCAGAGGAACCTCCACAGGTATTGGCAAAAGTTTATTGTGGACTTCAGTATGTAAATTCAAGTGTCTGATTTACAGTTAATAGATGGGAACTTTGTCTTACCCAAACATTAGATTAAAGTCTGTTTATAGAGCAGTCATTGTCAAACTGGGAGGTACTGCTAGACATTTGTGGCTGCACCAGTCTGATCTATGTTATACTGGGTTAGTAGACCAGTGAAAGATAAATCGGTTTTATGTTTTAAATTGCCTTCAAGCAATGTTGAGCCCAAGATGGGCGGCTTTCTGGGTAAAAATCTGGTGGCTCAGTGATTATTTGTTATTTATTATTATTATTGGAAAGTTATAAAGTGCCCTTGGTTCCGGGGTTCTGTACATATGATAATGGTAATAGTACATAACACTAATGTAGGAACATAGAGGGGGAGAGGGCACTGCCTGCAAGGGCTTACAATCTATAAGGAGAGGGGAAGCAAACAGTAGCTGAAGGGGGCAGCAGGTCATCTGTGAACAGGTGGTAAAGAAGCCATATATAGTGCAGTGACAGCAGGAATTTAGTAAAAGCTCGTAGGTTTGCTTAAATAGATGGGTCTTCAGGTTGCTTTTAAGGTTTTGGGAGCCGGATGTGTCCGTGTAGTGAGTTACATTTTATGTGGGAAGCTCGGGAGAAGTCTTGGAGACGGTCATGTGAAGTGCGGACCAGGGGTAGCATAGGTGGAGATCCTCAGGATGTTTGGAGATTACATGAGGGACGGTATCGGGAGATCACGTCAGAGATATATGGGGGGAACAGATTATCACGGTAAACAGATTAAATTAAATTCATTGGGCAGTGGTAGCCAGTGAAGGGAGAGGCAGAGGAGAAGCGAGGTGGATTTGTCTAGCAGCACAGTTGACAGAGTTGATTGGGGGGAGCAAGTGCTTGTCATGGAAGGCCTCAGAGGAGGATGTTGCATTAGTCCAAGCGGGAGTTTGAGGGCTTGTAACAATGGTTTAGTTGAGTCAAAGTTGAGTAATGCGCATATTCGTGAGTTTTTTTTGAAGTGAAGGCGATCTGGATATGTGATTTGAAAGACAGCGCTGAGTCGAAGGTGACCGGCAAGGCAGTGGACTTGTGGGGCTGGTGAGAGAGTAAAGCCATTGATTGTGAATGATACACTGGGTGGGGGTGTGGAGCAGGATTGGTGGGGGGGGGGGGGTGATTAAAATCTGTTTTCCCCTTGTTGAGTTTGAGAAAGCAGGAGAAGAAGGAACATATATAACTGATAGATAATCTGGGATTTTGGATAGGAGAGAGGTGACATCAGGGCCAGAGAGGTAGATTTGAGTGTCATCAGCATAGAAGTGGTACTTGAAGCCATGGGATTCTATAATCTGTCCCAGGCCAAGGGTGTAGATAAAGAGTAGTAGGGTCCCTAGGACAGAGCATTGGGGACTCCCAACAGTAAGAGGGGGAGGTGAGGAGGTAGCATGAGAGTGGGAGATGCTGAATGTGTAGTTTGGAGGAAATGGTAGAAAATTGAGGCATGGGGGAGGGGTGCTGGGCAGGTGTGAAGATGGGTTGTGGGGACTGTAAAATAAAGCTTTTCCTGATAGTTTTGATTTTGTGTTTGAAGTACATAGCAAAGTTGTCTGCTGAGATGAGGGATGTGGGGGATGGAGAAGGGGGTTAAAGGTGTTAGAGTTGCCTGGGGTTGTGGGAAAGAGGATATGATGGTAGTGAAGTAGTTCTGTTTAGCAAAAGTGTGTGCAGATTTGAAGGTGAGGAGTGCATGTTTGTATGCTGTGAAGTCTTGTGGAGTGGGTTTTCTTCCAACTACTCGCTAAAGCCCTAGAGGCTTGCCTCAGTTGTTAAGTCACATTAGTATGCCAGAGGTGTCTATTGATACGTTGAGGTGTGTGTGTGTGTGTGTGTGTGTGTGTGTGAGAGGGGCACCTAAGTCGAGAGTTTAGGTGACTGTAGTATTATAGAATGTGGTGGCTGCATCTGTATCATGGAGAGTGGTAAGAGAGTCAGAGAGTTTGTCGATGTTGAGATGTTTGAGGTTTCTGAGGGTGGGCAGGGTTCTGTACCGGGAAAAGGGCGGGGGGGGGGGGGGGGGAGTAGCTGGAGGGGTGCGTTTGAGAGGTTAGATATAGAGCAAATGCGTGTGAAGACCAGATTGTGTGTCCCCCTGGAGGACCACTATTAGAGGCCAAAAGACTAGGTTAGTGATAGGAGTTTAGAGGCAGTTGACTGGGATGTGTTGATGAGGATGTTATCCATAATGATAGTGGGGATATCCAAGGGTAGGAACTGTAAGAGCCAGGTGGTGGTCGATGTATGTGGCTGCAGAGCCTGGTGTTCTAAGTCTCCAAGTGACTGTCATCTACAAAAGGGAACACGGGAGCAAAGAGATGGAGTCAGGGTCAAAGAGCAGTCCCTGAGTTTAACAGGGCAGAGGGGGGAGGGGCTTGGGAAATCTAAGGCACTGTAGGAGAGTATTGCAGGGAAGGCAGTGTCTGAGGATGTAAGCCAGGTTTCTGTGAGGCTTATTAAGAATAGTTATCAGGCAAAAAAGTTGTGGATGAATGTCATAGGTTTAGATTGTGAGCCCCAATGTGGACAGGGGCCAATTAAAGTATACAGCACTGTGTAATCTGTGTGCGCTATAAAAAATTATTACAATTATTTCATGGTAATTACTTCACCATTGCTCTTCGAGTCCCCAAAAACTTTGCAATTGCCTGTTTAAACAATTGTCAGCCGCACACTGTCTGGGCTGTGGTTGTGCATTCCTGCTTAAAAGAGATTTGTCAGGATTAGAAAAACATGATTGCTTTTTTTCCAAAAACCGCACCACTTTTGTCCTCAGTTGTTTCTTGTACTGCAACTCTGTTACATTGAAAGGAATGGAGCCGAGTTTGTAATACCACACAACACAACTGTGGACATGGGTGGTACTGTTTTTGGAGGAAAACAATCATGTTTTTTTTTTTTATGCTGGATAACTTTACCAGCTTTCGCTCATACTCTTAGACAACAGATCTTATCCGTGCATTGCAAGAACTTGAAAATGCAGCTTCTGGAGATGCAGCTGTACACCAGAGGATAGGATCTTTACCTGTGGAAGTACAAGATGTGTCTCTCTTGGATAAAATTACTGGTAGGTACATAACTTTAATTCAATAGGTCTATTTTAGTAATAAGTAGGGACATTACATTGGAATCACTTAAGTGAAAAGGCTGTTCTTTTATTGTTAGATAAAGCTTCCGGTGATCAACTATCTAAGATGGTGGATGATGCCTGCATGCTCCTTGCAGATTACAATGGCAGATTAGCAGCAGAAATAGATGATCGTAAGCAACTTACAAGAATGCTTTCCGATTTCTTGCGAACTCAGAAGGAAGTACTTGATGAAAAGGAACAGCAACTGGAAGTGCGTAACATGTTAACAGTATTTTTTTTGTTTTTTTTTCCTCATATTTTCTCACATTTTAGTAGTTTATATTTAATCTTCCATATTTTTAGTATAAATTTTAAATTAATCCATTCTTTTTTTAATATTTTTTATCTTGCTAGAATGATAAAATAACAAAAGATGCTATACGCTATACCATTTTATCCTTACTTTTCCACTTGATGTGCTTGAATCCCTACCCTGATGAGGTGCCAGGGCACCCTGCAGCCAATCAGTGGCCACAGCAGTACTTGGCACCAGGTCAAAATGGTTGCAGTGATTTCGGGCATGTCATAGGTGTTAAGAAAATAAAGCATGTTGATCGAGGAGGTGCAGCAACAGTTGAGTTTAGCATCTTATGTTATTATATCATCCTAGCAGGCTGTAAAATACTTTTTATGTAACTTGGACAACCCCTTTGTAAGGTTACAGTGGGGCAAAAAAGTATTTAGTCAGCCACCAATTGTGCAAGTTCTCCCACTTAACCAGTTAACGATCATGGACATCTATGCTCGTCCATGTGCTGTTAACTAGGTATGATGTGGGCTCCCGACTCGAGCCCACTTCATACCGGCCGGCCCCCAGCTGATTCCTGTAGCTGAGGGCCAGCGTTAATAGTCGACATGCGGCGATCACCACGGCCGGCTATTAACCCTTTAGATCGCCGCTGTCAAAGGCGATCCACTGTGGAGGTAGCCTGAGGGCTTACCTCTCCTTTCATGCTGGCTCTGGTGCTCAAAATTATAAAGCCTGGCAGGGCCAGGTTTATCAATCGAGCGCAGAGCACTCGGATCAATGGGATTCTATGGAATCAAATGATTCCTCCTTAAAGTCCCCTAAGGTGACTAAAAGTGTAAAAAATAAAAATAAAAAAAATATTATATATATATATAAAAACGTTTAAAAAGTTCAAAAACACACATTAACCCCTTCCTTATTAAAAGTTTAAATTAATCCGCACGGTCAATGGCGTACGTGCAAAAAAAAATCCAAAATAACTTATTTTTGGTAAATTTTTATAACAAAAAAAAGGAATAAAAAGCGATCAAAAAGTCTGATCAAAACAAAAATGGTACCAATTTAAACTTCAGATCACGGTGCAAAGAATGAGCCCTTATACCACCCAGTACGCGGAAAAATAAAAAAGTTATAGGGGTCAGAAGAGGACAATTTTAAATGTATTCATTTTCGTGCATGTAGTTATGATTTTTTCCAAAAGTACAACAAAATCAAACCTATATAAGTAGGGTATAATTTTAATCCTATGGACCTACAGAATAAAGATAGTGTAATTTTTACCAAAAAATGTACGGCGTAGAAACGGAAGCCCCCAAAATTTACAAAATTGTGTTTTGTTTTCTTTTTCAATTTTGTCGCACAATGTTTTTTTTTATTTTTTTTTCCCATTTCGCTATAGATTTTTGGGTAAAATGACTGATGTAATTACAAAGTAGAATTGGTGGTGCAAAAAATAAGACCTCATATGGATTTTTAGGTGCAAAATTGAAAGGGTTATGATTTTTAAAAGGTAAGAAGGAAAAAACGAAAGTGCAAAAAACAGAAAAACGCTTGGTCCTTAAGGGGCTAGGATTACGGATCGACCGATTATCGATTTGGCCGATAATGCCCCTGGCCAGAGGCGACCATCGCCGCCGCTGCCCCATTGCCTCCCCCCATCCTCTGCCCACATACTGCCGCCCCATCACCTTCCCCCATCCCCAATGTTATAATTACCTGTTCCCGGGGGTCCGCGATCCTTCTGGCTCCTGCGCTATTGCTGTGCGATGCGTAATGACGAGTGACGTCCCCAACGAGACGTCACAGTCAATGCGCACAGTGACAGCGCAGGACATCGACGGAGCCAGAAGGATCCCGGACCCCTGGGAACAGGTAATTATAACACCGGGGATGGGGGGAGGCGGTGGGGCGGCGGCGGTATGTGAGCAGAGGATGGGGGGAGGCAATGGGGCAGCGGCGGTATGTGGGCAGAGGACAGGGGAGGAGGCGATGGGGCAACTGTGGTGGTTAGACTCAGGACCCCAGGACATGCGGGTGGCGGTGGGGGGGTTGAAATAGCCGATAACTTATACCGGAATATCGGTGAAAGGTGACAGATTATCGGTATCGGCCCTAAAAAATCGATATCGGTCGATCCCTAGTTAGGATGAGAGAGGCCTGTCATTTTCATCATAGGTATACCTCAACTATTAGAGACCTAATGAGAAAAAAAATCCATAAAATCACATTGTCTGATATTTAAAGAATTTATTTGCAAATTATGGCGGAAAATAAGTATATGTCAATAACAAAAGTTAATCTCAATACTTTGTTATATACCCTTTTATTGACAATGACAGAGGTCAACCTTTTCTGTAAGTCTTCAGAAGGTTTTCGCACACTGTTGCTGGTATTTTGGCAGATCTTCATGCAGATCTCCTCTAGAGCAGCGATGTCTTGGGGCACGGACTTTCAACTCCCTCCAAAGTTTTTCTATGGGGTTGAGATCTGGAAACCGGCTAGGCCACTCCAGGACCTTGAAATGCTTCTTACAAAGCCACTCCTTCGTTGCCCGGGCGCTGTGTTTGGGATCTTTGTCATGCTGAAAGACCCAGCCACGTTTCATCTTCAATTTCCTTGCTGATGAAAGGAGGTTTTCACTCAAAATCTCACGATACATGGCCCCATTCATTCTTTCCTTTACACGGATCAGTTTTCCTGGTCCCTTAGCAGACAAACAGCCCCAAAGCATGATGTTTCCACCCCCATGCTTCACAATAGGTATGGTGTTCTTTGGATGCAACTCAGCATTCTTTCTCCTCCAAACACGAGGAGTTGAGTTTTTACCAAAAAGTTCTACTTTGGCTTCATCTGACAATATGAAATTCTCCCAATCCTCTTCTGGATCATCAAAATTCTCTCTAGCAAACTTCAGACGGGCCCGGACATGTACTGGCTGAAGCAGAGGAACATGTCTGGCACTGCATGATTTGAGTCCCTGGCGGCGTAGTGTGTTACTGATGGTAGCCTTTACTTTGGTCCCAGCTCTCTGCAGGTCATTCACTAGGTCCGCGTGGTTCTGGGATTTTTGCTCACCGTTCTTGAGATAATTTTGATACCACGGGGTGAGATCTTGTGTGGAGCCCCAGATCGAGGGAGATTATCAGTGGTCTTGTATATCTTCCATTTTCTAATAATTGCTCCCACAGTTCATTTCTTCACACCAAGCTGCTTGCAGATTCAGTTCCCAGCCTGGTGCAGGTCTACAATTTTGTTTCTGGTGTCCTCCGACAGCTCTTTGGTCTTGGCCATAGTAGAGTTTGGAGCATGACTGTTTGAGGCTGTAGACAGGTGTCTTTTATACTGATGACATGTTCAAACAGATGCCATTAATACAGGTAACGAGTGGAGGACAGAGGAGATTCTTAACCCCTTAAGGACCGGGGTTTTTCCGTTTTTGCACTTTCGTTTTTTGCTCCTTGCCTTTAAAAAATCATAACTCTTTCAATTTTGCACCTAAAAATCCATATGATTGCTTATTTTTTTGCGCCACCAATTCTACTTTGTAATGACATCAGTCATTTTGCCCAAAAATCTACGGTGAAACGGAAAAAAAAATAATTGTGCGACAAAATGGAAAAAAAAACGCAGTTTTGTAACTTTTGGGGGCTTCCGTTTCTACGTAGTACATTTTTCGGTAAAAATGACACCTTACCTTTTATTCTGTAGGTCCATACGATTAAAATGATACCCTACTTATATAGGTTTGATTTTGTCGTACTTCTGGAAAAAATCATAACTACATGCAGGAAAATTAACCCCTTCCCGCAGAATGTCATATATAAATGCCGGGTTGTGCAGTGCGTTCGCGCATCCCGGCGTTTATAAATGACATTCAGTTAACCCGGCGATGCGCAGCATCGCACGGGTTAACTGGCAGAAGTCCCGCTGTTTCCAGCAGGGGACAACTTCTGCTTCACCCCCAGGACCATCAATTGATGGTCCTGGTCAGCGATCACTGTGATTGGTCCCTGTGGACCAATCACAGTGATCTGGGGTGAAAGTTCAGATCCCCCGCACTGCCCGCCCCTGGAAGTCGGGCAGAACGGGGGACGAAGGCTGCAGGGGCTCGCGGGGACCTGCGGCATTCGGGGGGAACACGTGGGGACCGGCGGACTTACCTGATCCAGCGGCGGGACCGAGGAGCAGCGCGGGACCTGCCACGTGGACGAGCAGCGACGGGTAAGTATGTGGTCCTCAGAGGCAGCAGTGAAGATCTTCACTGCTGCTTCTAGGAGTCTGAAAACTACAACTCCCAGCATGCCTAGACAGCCTTTGGCTGTCTGGGCATGCTGGGAGTTGTAGTTTTGCAACATCTGGAGGGCCTCAGTTTGGAGACCATTGTATAATGGTCTCCAATCTGTGCTCTTCCAGCTGTTGCAAAACTACAACTCCCAGCATGCACTGACTGTCCAGGCATGCTGGGAGTTTTAGTTAAGCAACATCTGGCCCTTCAGATGTTGCCGAACTACAACTCCCAGCATGCCCTTCAGCTGTCTGGGCATTCTGGGAGTTGTAGTTTTGCAACAGCTGGAGACACACTGGTTGGGAAACATTGTTTCTAACTCAGTGTTTCCTAACCTGTGTGCCTCCAGCTGTTGCAAAACCATAACTCCCAGCATGCACTAAAAGACCATGCATGCTGGGAGTTGTAGTTTTGCAACATCTGGAGGGCCCCAGTTTGGAGACCATTGTATAATGGTCTCCAATCTGTGCTCTTCCAGCTGTTGCAAAACTACAACTCCCAGTATGCACTGACTGTCCAGGCATGCTGGGAGTTTTAGTTCAGCAACATCTGGCCCTTCAGATGTTGCCGTACTAGAACTCCCAGCATGCCCTTCAGCTGTCTGGGCATGCTGGGAGTTGTAGTTTTGCAACAACTGGAGACACACTGGTTGGGAAACATTGTCTGTTTCTAACTCAGTGTTTCCTAACCTGTGTGCCTCCAGCTGTTGCAAAACTATGACTCCCAGCATGCACTAACAGACCATGCATGCTGGGAGTTGTGGTTTTGCAACAGCTGATGCAAGCCCCCCCCCCGCCCCGCCACCCCCGTGAATGTACAGGGTACATTCACATGGGCGAGGCTTTTACAGTGGGTTTCTCGCATCTTGAGATGCAGCAAATTTTGCGCTGGGAAACTCACTGTAATCCCCCGCCCATGTGACTGTACCCTAAAAACACTACACTACACTAACACAAAATAAAATAAAAAGTTAAAAACACTACATATACACATACCCCTACACAGCCCCCCTCCCCCAATAAGAACGTCCGGTACACCACTGTTTCCAAAGCAGAGCCTCCAGCTGTTGAAAAACAACAACTCCCAGTATTGTCGGACAGCCGTTGACTGTCCAGGCATGCTGGGAGTTTTGCAACAGCTGGAGGCACCCTGTTTGGGAATCACTGGCGTAGAATACCCCTATGTCCACCCCTATGCAAATCCCTAATTTAGGCCTCAAATGCACATGGCGCTCTCACTTTGGAGCCCTGTCGTATTTCAGGGCAACAGTTTAGGGCGACATATGGGGTATCGCCGTACTCGGGAGAAATTGCGTTACAAGGTTTGGGGGGCTTTTTCTTCTTTAACCCTTCATGAAAAGGAAATGTTGGGGTCTACACCAGAATGTTAGTGTAAAAATTTTTTATTTTTTACACTAACATGCTGATGTTGCCCCATACTTTACATTTTCACAAGAGGTAAAAGGGAAAAAAGCCCCCCAAAATTTGTAACGTAATTTCTCCCGACTACAGAGATACCCCATATGTGAGCGCAAAGTGCTCTGGGGGCGCACAACAAGGCCCAGAAGGGAGAGCGCACCATGTACATTTGAGGTGATTTGCACAGGGGTGGCTGATTGTTACAGCGGTTTTGACAAACGCAAAAAAAACAAAACCCCACATGTGACCCCATTTCGGAAACGACACCCCTCACGGAATGTAATGAGGGGTGCAGTGAGAATTTACCCCCCACAGGTGTCTGACGGATCTTTGGAACAGTGGTCCATGAAAATGAAAACTTGTACAGCCCACTGTTCCAAAGATCTGTCAGACACCAGTGGGGGGCAAATGCTCACTGTACCCCTTGTTACGTTCCTCAAGGGGTCTAGTTTCCAAAATGGTATGCCATGTGGTTTTTTTTTTGCTGTTCTGGCACCTTAGGGGCTTCCTAAATGCGACATGCTCCCCGAGCAAAATTTGCTCTCAAAAAGCCAAATATGACTCCTTCTCTTCTGAGCATTGTAGTTCGCCCATAGTGCACTTCAGGTCAACTTATGGGGTACCTCCATACTCAGAAGAGATGGGGTTACAAATTTTGGGGAGTATTTTGTGCTATTAACCCTTGCAAAAAGGTGAAATTAGGGGGGAAACACACTTTTTAGTGGAAATTTTTTTTTTTTTTTTTTTTTACATATGCAAAAGTCATGAAACACCTGTGGGGTAATAAGGCTCACTTTATTCCTTATTACATTCCTCAAGGGGTCTAGTTTCCAAAATGGTATGCCATGTGGGTATTTTTTGCTGTTCTGGCACCATAGGGGCTTCCTAAATGCGACATGCCCCCCCGAGCAAAATTTGCTCTCAAAAAGCCAAATATGACTCCTTCTATTCTGAGCATTGTAGTTCACCCATAGTGCACTTCAGGTCAACTTATGGGGTACCTCCATACTCAGAAGAGAAGGGGTTACAAATATTGGGGGGTATTTCCTGCTATTAACCCTTGGAAAAATGTGAAATTTGGGGGGAAACACACATTTTAGTGAAAAAAATATATTTTTTTTTTACATATGCAAAAGTCGTGAAACACCTGTGGGGTATTAAGGCTCACTTTATTCCTTGTTACGTACCTCAAGGGGTCTAGTTTCCAAAATGGTATGCCATGTGAGGGTTTTTTGCTGTTCTGGCACCATAGGGGCTTCCTAAATGCAACATGCCCCCAAAAACCATTTCAGAAAAACGTTCTCTCCAAAATCCCCTTATCGCTCTTTCCCTTCTGAGCCCTCTACTGCGCCCGCCGAACACTTTCCATAGACATATGAGGTATGTGCTTACTCGAGAGAAATTGGGCTACAAATATAAGTATACATTTTCTCCTTTTACCCCTTGTAAAAATAAAAAAATTGGGTCTACAAGAACATGCGAGTGTAAAAAATGAAGATTGTGAATTTTCTCCTTCACTTTGCTTCTATTCCTGTGAAACACCTAAAGGGTTAAAATGATGACTGAATGTCATTTTGAATACTTTGGGGGGTGCAGTTTTTATAATGGGGTCTTTTGTGGGGTATTTCTAATAAGAAGACCCTTCAAATCCACTTCAAACCTGAACTGGCGTACGCCATTGACCGTGCGGTTTAATTAACGATATATTTTTTATAATTCGGACATTTCCACACGCGGTGATACCATATATTTTTATTTACACTGTTTTTTTTGTTTTTTTTTATGGGAAAAGGGGGGTGATTCAAACTTTTAATAGGGGAGGGGGTTAAATGATCTTTATTCACTTTTTTTTTTGCAGTGTTATAGCTCCCATAGGGACCTATAACACTGCACACACTGATCTTTCACATTGACCACTGGTTTCTGATAGGAAACCAGTGATTGATGATTCTGCCGCTTGACTGCTCATGCCTGGATCTCAGGCACTGTGAGCAGTCATTCGGCGATCGGACAGCGAGGAGGCAGGTAGGGACCCTCCGGCTGTCCTGTAAGCTGTTCGGGATGCTGCGATTTCGCCGCGGCTATCCCGAACAGCCCACTGAGCTAACCGGCAGTTTTTACTTTCACTTTTAGCCGCGTGGCTCAGCTTATTAGCGGCCAGGTCCCGGCTTCACTATGACGCCGGGCCTGCCGTGATATGATGCGGGGTCACCGTGGGACCCCACGTTATATCACGGGAGCGGGACCAAGGACGTACTCATACGTCCTTGGTCCTTAAGGGGTTAAAGAAGTTGTTACAGGTCTGTGAGCAACAAAAATCTTGCTTATTTGTAGGTGATTAAATACTTATTTTCCACCATAATTTGCAAATAAATTCTTTAAAAATCTGATTTTTTTATGGATTTTTTTTTTTCTCATTATGTCTCTCATAGTTGAGGTATACCTATGATGAAAATGACAGGCCTCTCTCATCTTTTTAATTGGGGGAACTTGCACAATTGGTGGCTGACCCACTGTATAAAGCAAAGTCAGTTGTTTTTTACTTTTAGAAGTCTCTCTAATACATGCATGCATGCATACATACATTTATTTTTCAATAGCTTTTCAGTGAAAAAGATAACATCTTCTAGCTTTGAATTATCATAGCTGTTGGTGCTTTACTAACATTACACAGTAGCAAAAGTGAATTTTAAGTTTTCTGTGCAGTGTTAGACATTTTATTAGACAAATTATTGGGGAAGAAATTGCTAACAATATGTATTTGGTTATTTTTGAGAAATGGCATTAGGGAGACAATGAGTGACATAACAAAAAAAAAAATTTGCTTAGCAGACAGAGATACACCCGACACAGCCACATCGTGCAGAAGTGGATCATACTAATCCACTCACAGGCAAGGAGGAGTAGATCAACTTAGTGGTGCTACTCTAGGGTAACAGATCCAAATCACATAAAGTCCACATTGAGGAGTAAATAGAGTGCACTCACCTGTGAAGGGGTTCTTTTAAACACTTAAATGACTTGCAATATAATCTGTGCCGTAGAAGTGCAAGGCAGACTCAGAGGGATCTTCTCCTGGGCGATGGTAGCCGTTTCACGCTGTTTGGCATTTCAGAGCGAGCAGGCAGAGGGAGGGTTATGAATATTTATTAGCTGGGCAGAGTGAGGAACCAGCAGCCGTGATGTCAGCGTGCTCATGGAGGCTTATGAGCGCCGCCTGTGCACCAAGCTGCTGATTTTGTATAAATGGAAAATGAAGGCTAACTGGCAAAAGCAGGAACGGACTGGCTCATGGTAAGTATCATTTTAATCGGTTACACTTCAAGTAAAGCAAGATATTGCTGTTTAAATGCAAAGTTGCATTTAACACCTCAAGGACACTGGGCGCAAATGTATTCCATGTGCCCGCTCCCGTTCTGTGACCTGCGTTCAGGAGCTGAGCGCGCATCATGGCGGGAGGTCTCTTACCTTTCTTCTCGCCATCTGATCGGCACTACTCCAGGAATTAACGACTTCCCTAATAAAATTTTGATTCATCCGCCTTTTCCCAGTTTTTAAATAAAATAATAAAAGTGGCGTCGCTGCGTGCATATATTTCCAAACTATTAAAATAGGATGTTAATCAAACCGCACAGTCAATAGTGTACACATAAAAAAATACCAAAGTCCAGAATTGCATTTTTTTTGGCCTGCTCATATACCATGAAAAAATGTATAAAAGCGATCAAAAGTCCTATCAAAACAAAAATGGTACCGATAAAAACTACAAAACTACAGATCACAGCACAAAGTATGAGCCCTCATATAGCCCGTAAACGAAAACATTTTATAGGTGGAGAATAAGACTATTTTAAGCATACAAATTTTCCTTAAAAAAAATGTAGAATTTTCTTTTTTTTATAGTAAAATAACTTACATAAAGTGGGTATTATTGTAATGGTATGACCCTACAGAATAAAGATAATGGGGGAGATTTGCCCATAGCAACCAATCAGATCGCTTCTTTCATTTTGCAGAGGCCTTGTTAAAAATGAAAGTGAGCTGATTGGTTGCTGTGGGCAACTGGGCAACTTTTCCTCTGGTCAGGTTTTGATAAATCTCCACCAATTGGAAGATTCAGATTGCTTCTTTGTTGTTTCAGAGACCTGTTTTAAAATGAATCAAGCAATCTGGTTGCGATTGGCAACTGCACCACTTTTCCTCTATGTAGGTTTTGATCTTCCCAATGTGTCATTTTTAGTGAAAAATGTACTTAGTAGAAACGGATGTACCCATATTTACAAACTTGTGATAATATAAATATATATATATATATATATATATATATATATATATATATATATATAATAAAAAAAAAATTCTCTTCCATTTTCTGGCCAAAAATTTTTAAAATCTTTTTACAATTGGTTGTGCAAAAAACAAGCCCTCATATGGATCTGTAGGTGCAAAATTGAAAGCATTATGATTAGACAGTGAGAAGGAAAAAACTAAAGTACAAAAATGAAGAGATTCTGCTTCCTCATGCGGTTTAAAGGGAACCAATCGGCATATTTTAGCATATATATAATGCTTGGCATTGCTTTATATATGCTAAAATCATTATCCTCCCCATTTGTGCCCCCAGGGATGGTGAAGATATTATGTTATGAAGTCCCCAGCCCCCCCCGGCCACCCTGCAAGTAGTCCCCGGGGCAGGGACTTACACTTACCAGCTCCGTTCGCTGCGACCGTGGCCCGCCTCGACTGCTTGAATGGCTGCTCATGTCACCACTCTGCTCTCTAAGCAGACGGAGCAGAGCGGTGACTCAAGCCGTCGGGGCGGGGCCACGGCTGCAGCGAATGGAGCTGGTAAGTTTAAGTCCCTGTCCAGGGGACTACTTGCCGCGCGGGGTTGGGACTTTATAACTTAATATCTTCAAATATTGCGCTTCTCCAAAGCAAATTTCCCCCGCCACAGTCCTTACTTCCTTACGCCAATAGGATACTCCTGTACTTGCAGGATCAGCGCTAACCGTGCTGGGGGTATATTACTTCAGTGTGTTGAGTATGTGGTGCTCACAGCCTAATGACAATGTGAACTTGAACTTGCAGTAGAAAGTAGCGTTGGAGCACTCAACTCATACACATATGTTTCAGCAGTAAAATGTCTTTATTGAGGTAGCAGGTGAACTTACAGCAGGGAGGTAGACAGATAAAACAAAGACTGGTGGGTTCAGCCGGGGGGCGATGATCCGTATTGTGCTCCTTGGACTCAGTCAGGCCACTTCCGGCAGCTGTGCATCAGACAGGTATATACAAAAGACGGGGAGGGGTCTCAGAAAACCCCAAACATAGTGCACAAATTAACTCTGGTTTTTAAAGACATTTATAGGTTTTGGCATTCACAATCTGATGGGGTGGCAACAACATAAATTAAGCTGAGTAAAACGCAGAGGGGAATCCAGGTGACTGATCCATCTGGCTTATTTTGTAAGTAGGATTTTATGTCTTTTTTTTCCCCCGTGTGTTTTCTTCACTCGTTCCAATGTGACAAATTTTACTGCTTTAGGGTCGCTAGCGTGTTTTGCTACCATATGCTCTATAAAGCAGGTGGACCCTCTGCAGTTTTCAACAAGTGGAGATGCTCTCTGACTCTTGCCCACATAATAAAAACTGCAATCACATATTAATACATAAACTACGTGATCTGTTCTACAAATGATGAACTGGCGGATTTGGACATTGTAGCTCCCTAATTTTACTGTTTTTTAGCTTTCAGATTGTGTAGTGTAGATTGTGCTTTAGTGTAGTGAGGAATCTAGCAACCCAAGATGAACAATTGGTTAGTAACCTAGTGACATTGACAGGACGTCCTATGTGGGAACCCCAAGAATTACCTGTGGACCACTCTCAGTATTTTTCATGTGGTAACCCATCAAGATTCAACCCCCCCACTATAGTGCCAGGGAACCCCATTGATTGGTTCTACAAGTCAGTTTGCCAGGAAGTGAAAGCTTTGATGTACTCGAAAACAGAAAGCAATATATCTGAAAAGGAACTTGAGGCCTGATTTGGCAAGCCGGCAGACAGGATCAGGGGTGTGGAAATTTAAAAAAAAACTACTTGTTCAAAGGACTAAAGCGGAACACAATCTGCTTGTCCCTCAAGAAAATCCACTTGTCCTGGTAGATAAAATAATTTCAACCAAAATAGTACGATTCACCCCACTAGACCACCAGGGATGGTTATAAGATCCCTTTAGACACTGCTGTCATCTTTAACAGTGGTGATCTAATGGTTTAATAGCGGCCACGGTGATCTCAGCATGCCAGGCCATTAGCAGCGGGAGAGCTGTAGCTCCTTTTACACCCGAGGTAAGCCCAGAAAAGTCTAGATGTAACTTTTTGATCACCTTATAAAAAATTTCTCATATGAAGTGACCAAAAATTAGCAATTCTGGACTATTTTTTTCATTTACACCGTTCACCGTACGGTTAAATTAACATTATATTTTAATAGTCTGGACATTTCCACATGCAGCGATACCACTTATGTTTATTTTTGTACATTATTTTTATTTAAAGAAAAATGGAAACATTTATTAGGAAATGGGCTTATTCACATACATACGCACTTTTTAAAATATTTTAATCACTATTTTCAGTCTCAATAGGGACTTATGTGTTACTGGGGGGTGTTCTGCTTCTCCAGTTTATGTGGTGCATTTTGTGTCAGAAAATGCTGAAAGTTGCATTTAGTTACTAGATAACTACAACTCCCAGCATGCCCTGATACAGTCTATGGTTGTGTGGGTGTTGCAGCATGTTGCACTGTATAGTAGTACAGTTAAGGTTATTGTGTAACATGCTGGGAGTTGTAGTTTTGGTTTGTGTCAGCTCAAGAGCCATAGGATGTGTCAAGGAATACTGGGAATTGCAGTTAGTAACTACAACTCCCAGCATGCCCTGATGCAGCCTATAGCTCTGCAGTTGACCCGAACCAAAACTCCCAGTATGTTGCACTTTATAGTTCTACATTTTAGGTTATGGTGCAACATCCGTGGGGCTCTTGGTCGGCGGGCGAGTATGAAGGGGCGGGATTCTGGTGGTGCAATTTAGTGCGGGTGGCCAGAAGCCACTAAAAATAAATAAAATTAGATGGCACAACATATCATACATACACACACTCCCGCCACTTCATACACACATCATCCTCCACACATCATAAATTACATACACACATCAGATACATCATACACACATACTCTCAAACCATACATATGCACACATCATACATACACCCACCGCTGCCCCATCATACATTACATACACACATCACACATAGACAGACATCATACATACTCACACCATACATATGCACACATCATACATACACCCGCCGCTGCCTACCCCACATCATACATCACATACACATCACATTTAGACAGACATCATACACACATTATACATTACATACACATCACATATACACTCACACCATACATATGCACACATCATACACACACACTCACACCATACATATGCACACATCACACATACATATGCACACATCATACATACACCCGCCACTGCCCCCCCCAATCATACATTACATACACACATCACACATACACTCACACCATACATATGCACACATCATACAAACACCCGCCACTGCCCCCCCCCCAATCATACATTACACATACAATCACACCATACATATACAACCACCCTTCCTGCCGCTGCCTGCATTCTTGGCCTCCTCACCTGAGATGGCCATGAGTGGACATCAGAGCGGTAGTCACACTGGCTGGTGTGAGGTGAGATTTCCGTCCTCCCCCTCACCCCTCCTGCTCTGTGTTTTCCCCGTGCAAACTAGCAACCTCCCCGTGGTGGATTAGGTCCTGTGGAGACAGAGCAGGGGGAGGGACAGAGCTGTGTTCGGGGGAGGGAGCTGTGTACCGAGCTGTCTACGTCCTTTCTCTCACCCTGCTGTGTCTTCTGAGCTGCGTCCTCCATCAGGGGAGATAAAGGGGTGTGGCTTAATTATGTATTGTAACGCAAACGTGCGACCTCGGGCTCTGCGGTCAGCTGGGGGCCGCCGCACCCTCCATACACCCTGAGCGCCGGTGTGAGGTGCAGACTTGCATCGGCTCCTGCGCCTCACACCGGCATTAAAGAAAAATAAGGGAGAAGTCGGTCTGTCCCTGCTAGCCCGATACAGGGCTAAATCTATGAACAATTCACCTGCCCGGCGCCCAAAACTACTTGTCCCGGGCGTCGGGCGATAGGATTTCCACATCCCTGCACGATTGTCTAGAGCCGACAATGGGGGGGGAGACTTTGTTTGGAAGAAGTTAGATTATCAGCAGGAATCCCTAAAACAATTAAATAATAAGGAGGTTTACCCTGCAAGGGAAACAATGGGGAAACTGCATACTCACCTTAGGAAGTATACTGAGAAAGGCAAAATCACTACGAAAATCGCAGAGAAGCTGCTACCAGACACTCCAACCATACCTAAATAGTATATCCTCCCGAAGGTACATGAAAGGGTTATACCTTCCCCCAGGTAGGCCGATTGTAGCGGGGATAGACTCCCCAACGTAGTACTATATATCGAATATCGAGCTATATAGAGTGGCTGATTGCCCCCCTACTTAAAAACATCCCCACATATGTGAAAGATTCTGGGGATGCCTTAATAGTGCTTGATAAATTTGTCTGGCAGCCAGGATTTGCATTGGTGTCCGTGGATGTAGAGAGCCTGTATCCTGAGGGATGCGGGTATACAGGCTCTCAAAGAATTCCTTACTAGTACACGTTACAGGAGTTCAGATCAGAGTTTGTAGCAGAATCTGTACGGTTTATCCTCACTAACAACAACTTTCAGTTTGATACACAATGTTTTAACAAATTGTCCAGAACGGCGATGGGGATGCCGATATCTTGTTCGTTTGCCAACATCTTTTTAGCCAAATTACATTTTCACACCACTAAATCCTTTTAACCGCTACATTAAATTGTTGCTTCGATTTGTGGATGATCTTTTGATCGTCTGGGATGGGTCCAGAGAGCAATTCCATGAGTTTGTCACCTACCTCAATGACATAAAGGATGTTAATATGAGGTTCACCTCGGTCATTTCAGGGTGACTTTTTGGAATTCCTTTATATTAAAATAGACATAGTGGAAAAACAGATATCTGGTTTCCGGAAGGTAATCTCTAAGAACGACCTCCTCCACTACAAATCCTCTGATTTACCCCCCCCCCCCCCCAAGTCAGGGATAGCATCCCTTATGGCCAACTGGTCTGGCTGAAAAGGATCAGTAATACACAGGAAAGATTTGACAGACAGGCGGAGAACTTAGAATCCTGATTGAGAAGTAGATAACCCTAAAAATATAAGCCAAAAAGCCAAAGACAATTAATAATGTAGCCTGACAGGATTTGCTGAGAAGTCCGAGAAAGAGAGAAGGTCAGGAACGTCAGTATTTTTAAACGGAAAAAAAATAAAAATAAAATATGAACAACACAATTAAAGGAGATATCCAGTGGTGAAAAACGTATCCCCTATCCTAAGGATAGGGATAAGTTTCAGATTGCGGGGGGTCCGACCGCTGGGGCCCCCCGTGATCTCCTGTACGGGGCCCCGACAGCCCGCGGGAAGGGGGCGTGTTGACCACCACACGAAGCGGCGGCTGACACGCCCCCTCAATACAACTCTATGGCAGATCCGAACCGGCAATCTCCGGCTCTGCCTTAGAGTTGTATTGAGGGAAAGTGTCGGACGCCGCTTTGTGCGGTGGTCAACACGCGCTATCTGGCCAGCGAGCCAGGGCCCCGTACAGGAGATCGCAGGGGGCCCCAGCGGCCGGACCCCCCGCGAACTGAAACTTATCACCTATCCTTATGATAGGGGATATGTTTTTTTTTTTACCACTGGACTACCCCTTTAAAAAAAGCCATATTAAAGAATTGATATATTCTCCAAACTGATGCACAGTTAACCACTCTCACTAAAGAAACACCCATAGTGACATATAGGAAAAATAACACAATACACAACTTCATTAAACAACATCAAAGAAAGAATAACATGAATAAAGAGTGGTTGTCAGACAGTAGACCAGTTGGCAATTTTTGTTGTGGATCATGTTCGTTTTGCAAACACAATCTGCAAGCTAAAACAGTAAAATTGGGGAGCTACAATGTCCAAATCCGCCACTTCATTACTTGTAGAACAGATCAAGTAGTTTATGCGTTAATATGTGATTGCGGTTTTTATTATGTGGGCAAGACCATTCGCCCCTTATTCCATAGTTAGAGAGCACCTCCACTACTTGAAAACTGGCAGAGGGTCCACCCGCTTTATAGAGCATATGGTAGCAAAACATACTAGCGACCCTAAAGCAGTAAAATTTGCCGCATTGGAACGAGTGGAGAAAACGCACGGGGGAAAAAATAGACATAAAATCCTACTTACAAAAGAAGCCAGATGGATCCTTCGCCTGCACGCGACAAGACCTCTGGGACTGAATGATAATAATGAAATGAATACCTTGTTATAATTCCCCTCATGGTTTTACTTTCAGCTTGATTTATGTTGCTGCCATCCTTTTAGATTGGTTTTTAAAGGCATTTATAGGTTTTGGCATTGAGTTATTTTGTGCACTAGGTTTGGTGTTTTCTGTGACCCCTCCCCGTCTCTTTTGTATATACCTGTCTGATACATACCTGCCGGAAGAGGCCTGACGAAACGCAAGAAGCGCGATACGGACCGTCGCCCACCGGCTGAACCCACCCGTCTTGGTTTCATCTGTCCACCTCCCTGCTGTAAGCTCACCTACTCCCTCTATAACGATGTTTTACTGCTGAAACATATGTGTATGAGGGGAGTGCTCCAACACTACTTTACTTTTCTATTGCAAGTTCAACTTAATATCTTCACCATCCCTGGGGGCACAAACGTCGCCTGGGTGGGGGCACAAACGTTGCCTGGTGAGGATAACGGTTTTAGCATATATAACGCATTGCCAAGTGTGTTATATGCTAAAATATGCTAATCGGTTCCCTATAATAAATTAATTAATGTTTAACTATTTTATACTGACTTTTATACTAAGTTTTTTTTTTTACCCTTCTCTAACTTCCCTGCAATTAGATTTTTTTTTTTCTGTCAAAGGGTCCAGCTATTTTCAGTGTTGAGACTATTTAACTATTTTATTTCATCAGTGTGTGACAATTTTGTTGACATGGCCATATAATGGCTTTTATAAAGGCTCTTTTGAGGAGAGGGTATAGAAAACTTCTTCAATACAATCTGAAAATTTTGAAAAAGAGCCACAACTTTTTCATTTTTCATGAACATAGCAGCTGTGTGAGTTAAAGGGGGTACTCCTGTAGAAAACTTTATTTTATTTTTTTAACAGATTTGTTAAGTTAAACATATTTGTAAATTACTTCTATTAAAAAATCTTAATCTTAATCCTTCCAGTACTTATCAGCTGCTGTATACCACAGAGGAAGTTATTTTCTTTGTGAATTTCTTTTCTGTCTGTCCACAGTGCTCTCTGCTGACACCTCTGTCCATGTCAGGAACTGTCCAGAGCAGGATAGGTTTGCTATAGGGAATTGTTCCTGCTCTGGACAGTTCCTGACATGGACAGAGGTGTTAGCAGAGAGCACTGTGGACAGACAGAAAAGAAATTAAAAAAGAAAAGAACTTCCTGTGGAGCATACAGCAGCTGATAATTACAGTTGATTTAAAAAAAAAAAAAAAAATTCCACCAGAGTATCCCTTTAAGTAACTTGGATTCCAAGGTAAGCATTGAAAGGTTAAATGGCCTGGCTTTTGATACTGGTCCTTGCAGCAGAGTGTTAGCTGTATCATAAAGCTGACAGTTGCTATGGATGATGTGGCACAACTCTTGCACCATCGCCATATATACGCCAGATTAACTTTAATACTTTTACATGACTGATAGCCACTATAAAACTTTAATAACTTTAAACTTTGTTTACATCCAGTCCCACTTCAGTTACCATTTGTCTCCTTCCAGTCCTCTGATATTCATTTCTATGCTTTCTTCTGAGACAAGAGCAGGACCTACCCACTCTGCAAAACACTGGCTGCAGCAGTCTAGGAAGCAGGCAATAGAAATGAGAATCTTATCATGCAATAAAACTTGAAAATATCGATTTATGTAAATACTATTTTAGGTATTGCACTGTACTCTACAGTAATTTTTTCGAGCAGTTAATAAAAATTGTGTTTTTAGCTTTTTTTTCCCCCCATTAGTTTATTAATATTTCAAAAGTTACAGATACCTCCAGCTCTTAGCCACCATAGGTCATTGCAAATCAATAATGAATACAGTAAGTGCCCCGATACGGACCCTTGCACATTACTATCAATTACAGCATAGCCATCAATCACAAATATGCATACAATGAACGGACAATGGTACCAGTCTGTCGTCTCTGTGTATACAGCAACGTTCACCATCCACGACAGGTTTGTCAGTGTCCTGTTCCCTGAATTGGCAAGCTCTTATATGGACTATACCAATGAGTTACCTTGAAAGTATCTTCAAATGCAAGTCTTATGTGTGTAAAGGTGTCCCAGGCAAAACTACCACACCCTTTGTTTTAGGGTGTGATTGTCTAATCCAACTGCAGGGGGGAGCACCCCGGACTGCAGCGTCTCAATCCTGTACGGATATAAAGCCAAAAAGATCCTGAAAATAGTGGTGTCACTATGGCAGGCACAGTGGACCAAAATCCTACGTGTTATGGAGCAGACATGCTTCTTTGTCAGAGCAATCAACCTTAGGCCATTGTTGCACATTATGTTCATTATTGATGCAGATTTTCCTTTAGACATGGCTGAGCTCAATTAAAGGTGCATATAAGTCAACTTAAATGTCTAAATTAAGTGCTAAGTATCAGTTTGTCATCTCATAAAGGTTATATGAAATGCAACTTAAATATTACATTAACATTTTCTGACTTTTGTTTCAGGTAAAGAATATGATCAAATGAAAAAAAATCTGCCTTCATTTCCACAGTGTTACATAACAGTGGTATTCTTTTTTTTCAAGGGTTGTACAGGACTAGGAAAACATGGCTGCTTCCACACTGAAACAGTACAGCATCAGTCCATGAAGTGAATGGGATGGAGCTGCCATAACACACAGGGACAGTTTACAGGTGTGGCAATATTTTTGGTGAAAGCAGGCATGTTTTCTTATACCATACAACCCCTTTAAAGTACATAGTAGGCAGTGAGGGTAAGCTATGTTCACATGGCAGAATTTGCTTTCAATGGGATCGTGCTGTGATGTGCACACAGTGGAGATTCCATCTGCGAAACATCTGTCACAGAAATTCTAATTTCAGCCTCCCGAAAAAGAATTGACTTGTCAATGCTTTTTGTGGAATCCGCTTGGAAATGCATTGCTATTAAAACAACGTATTTCCGAACGGTCTGCAGAATGTCTGCCCAGAAATTTTCTGGGTGGACATTCGGCTGTATGAACATAGCCTTAGGAGGGAGAAAAGATTAGTAAAGATCATGGTCCCAGGTAAGTTACTTTTTAACTTTTTGAAATTGCGCATCTGATGCCACAACTATTGGCCTTGGCAAAGCTTTTGTTTACAATGTAGTGGAAGCAGAGTAGCTTAAAGGCAAACTGCACATGTTTTCTTGACTGATAGTAGGCTGTATATTACAAATGAATTTCCACACAAAACTGGTGTGATTTGTCCATAACAACCAATCAAAGCTCAGCTTTCATTTTACCAGAGCTCACAATCTGAAAGCTGAGCTGTGATTGATTTTTTTGTGGGTAAATCACACCCATTTTTGTCACCAACATATTAATAAATATGGGTAAAGGTGTTTAATGAGTTAGAGAATCTGACAGCTGGTTCACCCACACTAGACCCAGTAAAAAAGGTTGATTACTGTTTTTGCAGAGTTATGAATCATTATACTCTTATTCATATTGGGCCCCAGCACGCAATGGAGATGGGGATCCACCTCGTCCAGCTCTCCTGCCTCCTTAGTATTCTGCAACCACCCCGCAAATTTGAAAATTCAGCCTTCACTCTCGTGTCACTAGGATGTGAGCCAGAAGAGTGGGGGGGGGATACTCCAGATTGGGGGCAAGCCAGGGGCTAAATATTCAGGAGGCAGGGAAGCTGGGCGAGCCAGTTTCCTGCCTTCAATGCACGCTGGTACGCTGTGAGAATAAAAGTGTAAAAATCCATAACTCTGCACTGGAGCCTGGAGAAAAAACAGTTAGTGACCATACGTTTTAAATTTTTTCACCCGCACTATAACACAGTATACTGGGTTAAGTGCAGGTAAACCAGCTGTCAGATTCTCTAAGACTTTTTTCATTTAACAAGCCCTGTACTATTACTAATGATGCAACAAATTTCATGCTCTACTGTTTCCATAACTAACATAAAAATGTATGGAGATAGCTGCCTCTCTCTTCAGTTTTTGAATAAATGTGGAGGCTCAAAGGTGGAACGTGGTATGACATAACATGCATAATGTTGGGAATAAATGTGGATTGAGGCTAGTGGCTCAATAAGCAGTCTTGATGACCCCTTATTAGAGTATTTAAAGCTTCTGTGTGTGGGGAGGGGAGACAATGGAATAAAAACTACGTACAGTTGTGCTCAAAAGTTTGCATACCCTGGCAGAAACTGACATTTTGGCATTGATGTAGAAAATATGACTGATCATGCAATAAATTGTCTTTTATTTAAGGATAGTGATTATATGAAGCCATTTATTATGACATTTCTGTTATCATTATGATTTAAAAAGGAGCCAAAACAACAATCACCCAAATGGTCCTGATCAAAATGTTGCCTTCCCTTGAATGTTTGGCCTGTTAGACACACAAGATGACGCACAGATTAAAATGGCAATTGAAAATTGATTTGCCACACCTGTGGCTCCTTAAATTGCAATTAATGTTTGTGTTTAAATAGACAATAAGTTAATTATCTCTCACGTGGATGAAAATGGCATGCTGGACACTGAAACATGTAGACCTGTGGAAATTTATAGAAATGGAAAAGGATATAAAAATATATTTAATATATTTAAAGCCTTAAAATGCCAGTCGATACTGTTCAGTCACTTATTAAGAAGTAGAACATTCAAGGACATCAAGCCAAGACCAAGAGATTTTAGCCACAACTGCCAGTGGAATTATTCGAGATACAAAGAAAATTCTGCAGGTAACCTCAGGAGAAATGAATGCTTTGGAAAAAGAGCTGCAAGGTCAAGTTGCCAGGAAAAAAAAAAAACTTTACTGTGCCAATGTCATACAAAAAAACCTGGTTACAATATGCCTGACTATACCTTTTAAATGCCTTCCAGCTTCTGGCACAGTGTAATTTGGAGTGACAAGACCAAGACCATAAGTGCTTTGTTTGCAGAGGGGTCAGCCAGGCCTATATAGCAAAAAGAATACATCCCCTCTGTGAAGCATGGTGGTGGCACATTGATGTTTTGAGGTGAGGATGAGCTTAAGGTACAGGGAATCATAACAATTGATGGCACGCTAAATGCAGCATGATATTAGAAAATACACACAAAAGCTGTGTTTGGGATGCTCCTAGACTTTCCAGCATGACAATGACTCTAAGCACAAGGCCAAGTTGTCCCTTCAGTGGTTACAGCAAAAAAAAAAAAAAAAGTGAAGGTTCTGGAGTGGCCATCCCAGTCTCCAGACTTTAATATCATCAAGCTATTCTGGAAAGATCTAGAACGTGCAGTTCATGCAAGATGACCAAATACTATGCATTACCTCAAGGCATTTTGCTAAGACGAATGGGCAGCTGTATCACCTGCAAGAATTTGGAGGTCCAATAGAAAATTTATAAAGAAAAACTGCACGCTGTCATTAATGCCAAAGGAGGCAATACACAGTATTAAGAAATAAGGGTATGCAGACTTTTGAACAGGGGTCATTTAAATTTTTTTGTCATGCTTTGTTTTATGATTGTACCATTCTGTTATAATAAACAGCTGAATGTGAATCTTACAAGAAATAAAAGAAGCGTGTTTTGCCTGCTCACTCATGTTTTTTACATATGGTACATATATTGCCAATTCTTCAAGGGTATGCAAACTTTTGAGCTCATCTATATATATATATATATATATATATATATATATATATATATATATATATATATATATTAATATAAAAATAGTTAAACAGAGATGTCTCCCATGACCTGTTTATACTCAGGAATTTATGCATAACAAGGCAGCATACTATGTCTAGAGGAAAGAAGGTTTCTATATGAACGTAGAAGAGAATTCTTTACTGTAAGAGTTTTACTACTTAGGCAGACAACTGTCTATTACGGGCGCCAACTGACTATGGAAGTCGGGGGGAAAGGGTGTATTAAAATAAGAAAACCTCTAGAATCAGGGCACTCAAAGCTTTCAGGGAATATTAAAATCTCATAATATTTAGGGAGGCCACAGGTCCTCTTTAACCCCTTAAGGACTCACCCCATTTTGGCCTGAAGGACCTGGCCTTGTTACGTTCCTTGAGGGGTGGTGTTTCCCAAATAGTGTGCCATTTATTTATATATTTTTTGCTGTTCTGGCACCAAAGGGGCTTCATAAATGAGACATGCCCCCCAAAAACCATTTCAGCAAAATCCACTCTTCAAAATCCCATTGTCGCTCCTTCCCTTCTGAGCCCTCTGGTGCACCCACAGAAGACTTTACATCCACATATGATGGATTTCCTTACTCGAGAGAAATTGGGTTACAAATTTTGGGGGGCTTTTTCTCCTTCTACCCCTTGCAAAAATTCAAAAACTGGGTCTACAAGAACATGAGTGTAAAAAAAAAATAGATTTTGAATTTTCTCCTCCACTTTGCTGCTATTCCTGTGAAACACCTAAAGGGTTTACAAACTTTCTGAATGTCATTTTTAATACTTTGAGGGGTGCAGTTTTTATAATGGGGTAATTTATGGGGTATTTCTTATATGAAGGCCCCTCAAATCCACTTCAAATGTGAACTGATCCCTGAAAAATTCCAAATTTAAAAATTTTGCGAAAAATTGGAAAATTGCTGCTGATGTTTTGCTATACATGTTTATTTGTGTGTATTGGAACTAAACCAAAAAAGGAGGAAAAAAAGCAAATTGGACATAATGTCACACCAAACTCCAAAAATGGGCTGGACAAAATTATTGGCACCCTTAACTTAATATTTGGTTGCACACCCTTTGGAAAAAATAACTGAAATCAGTCGCTTCCTATAACCATCAATAAGCTTCTTACACCTCTCTACTGGAATGTTGGACCACTCTTCCTTTGCAAACTGCTCCAGGTCTGTCTAATTGGAAGGGCACCTTTTCCCAACAGCAATTTTAAGATCTCTCCACAGGTGTTCAATGGGATTTAGATCTGGACTCATTGCTTCATTGCTGGCCACTTCAGAAATCTCCAGCGCTTTACCATCCATTTCTGGGTGCTTTTTGAAGTATGTTTGGGGTCATTGTCCTGCTGGAAGACCCAAGATCTGGGACACAAACCCAGCTTTCTGACACTGGGCTATACAGTGCGACCCAAAATCCGTGGGTAATCCTCAGATTTCATGATGCCTTGCACACATTTAACCCCTTAAGGACTGAGCCCTTTTTCACCTTAAGGACTCGGCCATTTTTTGCAAATCTGACCACTGTCACTTTAAACATTAATAACTCTGGAATGCTTTTAGTTATCATTCTGATTCCGAGATTGTTTTTTCGTGACATATTCTACTTTAACGTAGTGGTAAAATTTTTTGGTAACTTGCATCCTTTCTTGGTGAAAAATCCCCAAATTTGATGAAAAATTTGAAAATTTTGCATTTTTCTAACTTTGAAGCTCTCTGCTTGTAAGGAAAATGGATATTCAAAATAATTTTTTTTTTATTCACATATACAATATGTCCACTTTATATTTGCATCATAAAATTGATGAGTTTTTACTTTTGGAAGACACCAGAGGGCTTCAAAGTTCAACAGCAATTTTCCAATTTTTCACAAAATTTTGAAACTCGCTTTTTTTCAGGGACCAGTTCAGGTTTGAAGTGGATTTGAAGGGTCTTCATATTAGAAATACCCCATAAATGACCCCATTATAAAAACTGCACCCCCGAAAGTATTCAAAATGACATTCAGTAAGCGTTTTAACCCTTTACGAGTTTCACAGGAATAGCAGCAAAGTGAAGGAGAAAATACACAATCTTCATTTTTTACACTCGCTTGTTCTTGTAGACCCAATTTTTGAATTTTTGCAAGGGGTAAAAAGGAGAAAATTTTTACTTGTATTTGAAACCCAATTTCTCTCGAGTAAGCACATACCTCATATGTCCATGTTAATTGTTCAGCGGGCGCAGTAGAGGGCTCAGAAGGGAAGGAGCGTCAAATGGTTTTTGGGGGGCATGTCACTTTTAGGAAGCCCCTATGGTGCCAGAACTGCAAAAAACCCCACATGGCATACCATTTTGGAAACTAGACCCCTCGGGGAACGTAACAAGGGGTAATGTGAACCTTAATACCCCACAGGTGATTCACGACTTTTGCATATGTAAAAAAAAAAAAAAAAATTTTTACCTAAAATGCTTGGTTTCCCTAAAGTTTTACATTTTTAAAAAGGGTAATAGCAGAAAATACACCCCAAAATTTGAAGCCCAATTTCTCCCGATTCAGAAAACACCCCATATGGGGGTGAAAAGTGCTCTGCTGGCGCACTACAGGTCTCAGAAGAGAAGGAGTCACATTTGGCTTTTTTGAAGGAAATTTTGCTCTGGGGGCATGCCGCATTTAGGAAGCCCCTATGGTGCCAGGACAGAAAAAAAAACACATGGCATACCATTTTGGAAACTAGACCCCTCGGGGAACGTAACAAGGGGTAAAGTGAACCTTAATACCCTACAGGTGTTTCACGACTTTTGCATATGTAAAAAAAAAAAAAAAAAATTTACCTAAAATGCTTGGTTTCCCAAAAAATTTACATTTATACAAAGGGTTAAAGCAGAAAATACCCCCCAAAATTTGAAGCCCAATTTCTCCCGATTCAGAAAACACCCCATATGGGGGTGAAAAGTGCTCTGTTGGCGCACTACAGGTCTCAGAAGAGAAGGAGTCACATTTGGCTTTTTGAAAGCAAATTTTGCTCTGGGGGCATGCCGCATTTAGGAAGCCCCTATGGTGCCAGGACCGCAAAAAATACCCACATGGCATACCATTTTGGAAACTAGACCCCTCGGGGAACGTAACAAGGGGTTAAGTGAACCTTAATACCCCACAGGCGTTTCACGACTATTGCATATGTAAAAAAAATAAAAAAAATTTTACCTAAAATGCTTCTTTTCCCAAAAACTTTACATTTTTAAAAAGGGTAAAAGCAGAAAATACCCCCCCAAAATTTGAAGCCCAATTTCTCCCGAGTACGGCGATACCCCATATGTGACCCTTAACTGTTGCCTTGAAATACGACAGGGCTCCAAAGTGAGAGCGCCATGTGCATTTGAGGCCTAAATTAGGGATTGCATATGGGTGGACATAGGGGTATTCTACGCCAGTGATTCCCAAACAGGGTGCCTCCAGCTGTTGCAAAACTCCCAGCATGCCTGGACAGTCAACGGCTGTCCGACAATACTGGGAGTTGTTGTTTTGCAACAGCTGGAGGCTCCGTTTTGGAAACCATGGCGTACCAGATGTTTGTCATTTTTATTGGGGAGGGGAGGGGGGCTGTGTAGGGGTATGTGTATATGTAGTGTTTTTTTACTTTTTATTTTATTTTTTGTGGTAGTGTTGTGTAGTGTTTTTAGGGTACAGTCGCACGGGCGGGGGTTCACAGTAGTTTCTCGCTGGCAGTCTGAGCTGTTGCAGAAAATTTGCTGCAGCTCAAACTTGCAGCCGGATACTTACTGTAATCCTCCGCCCATGTGAGTGTACCCTGTACGTTCACATTGGGGGGGACATCCAGCTGTTGCAAAACTAAAACTCCCAGCATGCGCTGACAGACTGTACATGCTGAGAGTTTTAGTTTTGCAACAGCTGTAGGCACACTGGTTATGTATCACGGAATTTGTGACCTTACTCAGTGTTTCAAAACCAGTGTGCCTCCAGCTGTTGCAAAACTACAACTCCCAGCATGTACGGTGCATGGTGTAAGGTGACTGCTGGGAGTTGTAGTTTGCAACTGCTGGAGGCACACCGGTCGTGAAACACTGAGTTAGGTAAAAAAAAAAACTCCAGTGTGCCTTCAGCTGTTGCAAAACTACAACTCTCAGCAGTCACCGACAGCCAACGGGCATGCTGGGAGTTGTAGTTATGCAACCAGCAGATGCACCACTACAACTCCCAGCATGCACTTTAGCTGTTTGTGCAAGCTGGGAGTTGTAGTTATACAACAGCTGAAGGTACACTTTTCCATAGAAATAATGTGCCTCCAGCTGTTGCAAAACCATAAGTCCCAGCATGCCCATAAGGGAATGCTGGGAGTTGTGGTGGTCTGCCTCCTGCTGTTGCATAACTACAGCTCCCAGCATGCACTTTTTGCATGCTGGGAGCTGTTGCTAAGCAACAGCAGGAGGCTGTAACTCACCTCCTGCTGTTGCTTCATCGCTGGACTGTCCCTCGCCGCCGCCGTCGCTCCTGGGGCCCCGATCCCAACATGGACGCCGGGGATCGGGGTCCCCAGCACCCGGGGTCGTCTTCCCGCACCCGCTCACGCCCTCCGGAAGAGGGGCGGAGCGGGTGCGGGAGTGACGCCCGCAGCAGGCGCCCTGATTGGTCGGCCGGTAATCCGGCCGACGAATCAGGGCGATCGTGAGGTGGCATCAGTGCCACCTCACCCCTGCAGGCTCTGGCTGTTCGGGGCCGTCAGAGACGGCCCCGAACAGCCAGTAATTCCGGGTCACCGGGTCACTGGAGACCCGATTGACCCGGAATCGCCGCAGATCGCTGGACTGAATTGTCCAGCGATCTGCGGCGATCGCCGACATGGGGGGGCATAATGACCCCCCTGGGCGATATGCCGGGATGCCTGCTGAACGATTTCAGCAGGCATCCGGCTCCGGTCCCCAACCGGCTAGCGGTGGGGGCCGGAATTCCCACGGGCGTATGGATACGCCCTGCGTCCTTAAGGACTCGGGATGCAGGGCGTATCCATACGCCCTGCGTCCTTAAGAGGTTAAGGCACCCAGTGCCAGAGGCAGCAAAACAGCCCCAAAACATAATTGAACCTCCACCATATTTCACTGTAGGTACTGTGTTCTTTTCTTAGTAGGCCTCATTCCATTTTCGGTAAACAGTAGAATGATGTGCTTTACCAAAAAGCTCTATCTTAGTCTCATCTGTCCACAAGACTTTTTCACAGAAGGATTTTGGCTTACTCAAGTTAATTTTGGCAAAATGTGGTCTTGCTTTTTTATGTCTGTGTCAGCAGTGGGGTCCTCCTGGGTCTCCTGCCATAGCGTTTCATTTAAGTGTCAACAGCTAGTTTGCGCTGATACTGGTGCTCCCCGAGTCTGCAGGACAGCTTTAATATCTTTGGAACTTGTTTGGGGCTGCTTATCCACCATCTGGACTATCCTGCGTTGACACCTTTCATCAATTTTTCTCTTCCTTCCATGCCCATGGGAAATGGCTACAGTGTCATGGGTTACAAACTTCTTGATAATGTTGCGCACTGTGGACAAAGGCAAATCTAGATCTCTGAAAATGAACTTGTAACCTTGAGATTGTTGATATTTTTCCATAATTTTAGTTGTCAAGTCTTCAGACAGTTTTCTTCTCTTTCTGTTGTCCATTCTTAACGTGGCGCGCACACACACACAATGCAAAGACTAAGTGAATTTGTCTCCTTTTTATCTGCTTTCAGGTGTGATTTTTATATTGCCCACACCTGTTACTTGCCCCAGGTGGGTTTAAAGGAGCATCACATGCTTGAAACAATTTTATTCTTCCACAATTTTAAAAGGGTGCCAATAATTTTGTCCAGCTAATTTTTGGAGTTTGGTGTGACATTATGTCCAATTTGCTTTTTTTCCTCCCTTGTTTGGTTTAGTTCAAATACACACACACAGGGAATAAATTAGCATAACGTGTGTTACTGCAATCCTTTTCTGTGAGAAATACTTAATTTTCTTGAAAATTTTCAGGGGCGCCAATATTTACGGCCATGACTGTCACGAAAAAACAATCTCGGAATCAGAATGATTAGGAAAAGCATCCCAGAGTTATTAATGGTTTAAATGACTGATCAGATGTGCAAAAAAAATGCTCTGGTGCTTAAGGTGAAAATGGGCTTGGTCCTAATAACTTAAATTTTTCCGCATACAGGGTTGTATGAGGGCTCATTTTTTTTGCGCTGTGGTCTGTAGTTTTTATCTGTACCATCTCTGCGTTGGGACTTTTTGGTCGCTTTTTATAATTTTTTTTATGGAATATGAAGGGGCCAAAAGTTTTTTTGTTTTTTTTTTTGTTTTTTTACATGTACGCCATTGACCGTGCGGTTTAACTAACATTATATTTCAATAGTTTGGACGTTTATGCACTTGCAATACAAAAAAAATTTTTTTCATTGCATTATTTTATTTAAAAAATAGGAAATGGGGGTGATTCAAACTTTTAGTAGGGGAGGAGCTTATTCACATTTATTTTATTTTTTTTACTTTTTAGTCTCCATCATTCGATTGCATACACTGTTCAATGCTAAGCTTTGAAGCTTTGGCTCAGCATTGATCAGTGTTATCGGTGCTCTGCTGCTCCATGGCAGGCTGGGCGCATCAGAGCACTGAACAGACAACGAGGAGGCAGGTGAGGGCCCTCCTGCCTTCCCCTCAGCTGATCAAGACACCACGATGGTCCTGATCAGCTCCGCTGCTATGATTTTTTTTTTTTTTGTCGCCGCGATCAACTTTGATCTTAAGGGTTAGGGCCGGACATCGCCTGATCGGCATTGTCAGTCTTTAACCCAGATAGCAGTCAGGACTCACCAGGTATAAAGCGTGCTCAGCTCGTGAGCATGCTTCAAACCCCGGTAACGGGACCAGGGCAAGTATATCCTGCGTCCTTAAGTATCAGGACGCAAGGGCATACCCATACACCCTGCACCATTAGATCAGGTGTGGTGTTGCCATATTAGATCAGGTGTGGTGCTTGCATTGTCAGCCATAAACTTGGGGACCCTGCAGTGTCAGGTGGGAAGAAGGGTTAAACATTGTTAGGTTAAAATCCAGGTAGTGCTGAGTTGTTGGAAGATGGTGTTGTGGACAATCTCTAAAGCCCTGCTGTAAGTCATCCTAATGATTGATCTGCAGATAACCTCTTAATTGTGGGCCTTATCTCGATGTAGATTATGCAATTTCTGATCTGTATCACATCTATCGCCTATCTTTCTCTATTTAACTATTTTGATTTGCCATTCTTAGGGCTTTCTGAACCAATTACCAGTTGTGTAACAAATGTAACTAAAGATGGTTCTTTCATTTTCACTCAAAGATGTGGATCTGTATGAAGTGATCAAAATAAGCTAGGACACACGTTTCCTTTTTGACTTCCTAAACTGATATAGCACTTTTATTTATTTTTTTACTCTTTATTTGTAAAGGAGTTCTTTAGGACTTCTGTCCAGCTGGAAAAGCAGAAAAGTTACTCACCTGTAATGCCTGTTGTGATGATGAGATATACATTGTTCATGTGATACTGCAGCCATTTACTGGCCTTAGTTTTTATGTGCAGTACATGCAAGCTCAAACTGCTGAGACCAGTGATTTACTTCAGTGTCACAAGGACAGTGTACATATCATTGAAGTACACACAGCAGAGGAGTGGCAGTTAAAATATAGGTGGGTATTTTTTTTACCCTTTTTATAAATCTAAAACCTTTTGGTGTTATCGAATTAGACGTGCCTCATTAAAAGAAAGAGACTTATATATTTACTACTGTACTAGAAAATTTACATTGGTTGTTGTATTAAAGGATATTTTTCTTCAAGTTTTTAAGCAAAGATTGAGATTAGAGATGAGTGAAGTTACAGTAATTTGATTTGTCATAAACTTCTCGGCTCGGTGGTTGCTGACTTGATTAGTTCAGCTTGCAGGTGCTCCTGTGGGCTGGAAAAGGTGGATACAGTCCTAGGACTGTGCCCACCTTTTCCAGCCCACCGGAGCACCTGAAAGCTGAACTAATTTATGCAGGCTAAAGTCATCAACTGCCGAGCCGCGAGGTTCATGACTAATCGAATTACTGTAACTTCACTCTTCTCTAATTGAGATGCCTAAACAAGTTAGCACATGCTATGTTATTTATTACATGTGGAAATTTTATATTTTGTTTTTTTGAAGAACATAATCATAAGGAATAAAATATCATCAAGAGAAAATGTAAACCCCGTTGCTTACACCTTAACTAAACATGTATGTGGGCAAGACTAAACTAGAGTGTCAGTTATGTTAGGCTTCCATCAAATGATTACTGTGATGGTCTTTCTGAGCTGGTTATGGCTTAATCATGCATTGATATAACTTTCTATACACTCCAGCATTTCCTTTCAAATCCTAGTGCGTCTATGCCTATTTACACTACACACACTTACTGTAATTTCCTGTAGAAATCAAGTAGCGGACATGGCATTAAACAGGAGGTGAAAAACCACAATCTCATGGGACTTAATTTTTTTTATTATAGGAAGGTGTAGTCTGCTGTTTGGAAACTATGGGCAATGGACATGTATACTTATGAAGTATTTCCCTATGTATACCTTTCCCATACACTGCAAACACAGTATGAGCAGTGCGTAAGCTATTAAAAATGTTTGACAAGCTTGTTTGAAGACATCCTTAATAAGATGTTATCCTACCAAGGCATTAGATAAATTAGTTTGTCCTACATCCCAAAAATGTACTGTGCATAGGGTAAAGCCTAAAGTGGTTGTTTGGTGCTATGTTTACAGCAGCGTTAAACAGTGTGTCACAATGGATCCAGCAGGTCCTATTCATTTTAAATAGGGTATGTGGAGTTTCTGTTTGTGTGTTATTTTGCAGGATTAAAAACCTGACCTGCTGAATCGGTGAACAGAGCCAAAGCCAAACTCCTAGTGAACTCTGGAAAATAAGCAAGCAATAAAAAACAGAGATTTTAATGTTACTGCCCATATTACATTCCAGTTACCTTTAAATTAGCTTTAGGTAGGATTTACTATGCCACAAATTTATCTACCACAAAATTATCTATATTTGGGGACTTAGACTGCAGAACAGTAAGCTAATGTATAGGACAGTGCAGCCATGCCATGTCTATTTAGTTTAATGCCACAATATCCGCAAAGTGTAGACTAGTTCATAACTGTAGCCAAGGGCTTAAAGGTCAGACCAGAAGCCATTTGGTAAGATTTTTTTTGTTTGTTTTTTAGCTAGAACATAGCCTTACATACAAGGGTCAAGTCCTGGGGGAAAAAAAAGTGTGGGAACCCAAGATTTCCACTCCAGGGCTGGTCCTGCAGGACTCATGCTAATGGGAAAAGTGCAGGAACTCCGTTCCTGCAGGACTTGAGCCCTGCTTACATAGCTCTTTGCCACTGACTTTACCCTTTGCAAAATCCAGGCGTTATACAAATTTTGCAGTGTATTGGCTCATGAGGTAAAATTATGTCTTGTGTGAATCCAACTTTTAAATAAGTATTAACATTATACATATATACTATTAAATGTTGTGTTAGAGATTAATATTACATATATATTGGGGTTTCAGGACAATGAAGAAAACCTCTACCATTTAGGTATGATTTACTTAAAGGGGTAGTCCAGTGGTGAAAAACTTATCCCCTATCCTAAGGATAGGGGATAAGTTTGAGATCGCGGGGGGTCCGACCGCTGGGGCCCCCTGCGATCTCTCTGTACGGGGCCCCGGCTCTCCGCCGAGATAGCGGGTGTCGACCCCCGCACGAGGCGGCGGCCTACACGCCCCCCTCAATACATCTCTATGGCAGAGCCGGAGATTGCCGAAGGCAGCGCTTCGGCTTTGCCATAGAGTTGTATTGAGGGGGCGTGTCGGCCGCCGCCTCGTGCGGAGGTCGACACGCCCCCTTCCCGCGGGCTGTCGGGGCTCCGTACAGGAGATCGCAGGGGGCCCCAGTGGTCGGACCCCCTGCGATCTGCAACTTATCCCCTATTTTTAGGATAGGGGATAAGTTGCTCACCACTGAATCACCACTGGACTACTCCTTTAAAGTGACCCATGCTCTTTCAGCAATGCCTTTGCTGTCCAACTATTAGCTTGACTAGACATTTTCAACTTTCAGTATAGGATAGATTGCAGCAATGACTTTGTAGCCTATTTGATCGACTGCCCCTGCCATTTACAGTAGAAATACAAAACCAATCAACCTTTTTTTTTTTTTTCATCACTATAATAAACATGAAAAAAAAAAAACAAAGGATAAGGAGCAGCACTCTGTAGATTATAGGTCGAAGATGGGTGCACACGGTCGGAATCCCAGGTCACGGGAGACACTTCACAATGTAGAAAGGAGAAGACTGTAGCACTCCAATAAGATGAAAAGTGAATGTGGCTTTATTCCAATTCAAACATCAAGGCAACGTTTCAGCTGCACGCAGGCAGCCTTTGTCAAGCAGTTACATAGTGCACATGGTGCGGTATATATATGGTGGAAGGACATGACGTCACAATTACATCACATCATTAGCATATCAAAACAAACAATCAATATGTATTATATTACACCATAATCATTATATATCAGGCAGTAGTGAACTTCAAGTGCATATTAGGTGTACAGTGGTAATAAACATAAGAGAATGTGAAAAGAACTCACAACGTAAATCTACAGAGACGGGATCACTGGGCGGGTCCTGCGTGATGTCACAGAAGAGCATCGGGCGCTCCGTCCTATGGCGGAGTGGCGCGCGATGTTCAATGCAGCGGAGAAATACTTGGACCGCAACCGGAAGGTGGGGTTGGAACGCAACCGGAAATGGTGCGATCGCACCCAATCGTATGGGTGGAAAGGAACAGAGGAGACTGCAGTGCGGGCATAGGGGGATGTCGCGCACGCGCAGTGAATGAGTGTCACATGCGCATGCGCAGAGAGAGCAAGAAAGCATATCTGGCCATTATTGTTAAGGGCAGCTGAAAGGGCAAAAATAAAATGAGGGAAAATAATAGAGAGAGAAATAAAGAAGTGGCGGAGCAGCAGAAGTATGATTAGGGGTGCACCTAAAAGTAGTTGTTGTCCTGTGTAAGGGCGAAAAGTCTTGTATATATCTCTCGCCTAGTACAGACAGCAATGGATGTGTGGCCCCATTTATCCATTGCTGTCTGTACTAGGCGAGAGATATATACAAGACTTTTCGCCCTTACACAGGACAACAACTACTTTTAGGTGCACCCCTAATCATACTTCTGCTGCTCCGCCACTTCTTTATTTCTCTCTCTATTATTTTCCCTCATTTTATTTTTGCCCTTTCAGCTGCCCTTAACAATAATGGCCAGATATGCTTTCTTGCTCTCTCTGCGCATGCGCATGTGACACTCATTCACTGCGCGTGCGCGACATCCCCCTATGCCCGCACTGCAGTCTCCTCTGTTCCTTTCCACCCATACGATTGGGTGCGATCGCACCATTTCCGGTTGCGTTCCAACCCCACCTTCCGGTTGCGGTCCAAGTATTTCTCCGCTGCATTGAACATCGCGCGCCACTCCGCCATAGGACGGAGCGCCCGATGCTCTTCTGTGACATCACGCAGGACCCGCCCAGTGATCCCGTCTCTGTAGATTTACGTTGTGAGTTCTTTTCACATTCTCTTATGTTTATTACCACTGTACACCTAATATGCACTTGAAGTTCACTACTGCCTGATATATAATGATTATGGTGTAATATAATACAGATTGATTGTTTGTTTTGATATGCTAATGATGTGATGTAATTGTGACGTCATGTCCTTCCACCATATATATACCGCACCATGTGCACTATGTAACTGCTTGACAAAGGCTGCCTGCGTGCAGCTGAAACGTTGCCTTGATGTTTGAATTGGAATAAAGCCACATTCACTTTTCATCTTATTGGAGTGCTACAGTCTTCTCCTTTCTATAATAAACATGAGTTATTTACAAAATCCCTTATAGGCTGGGTTCAGATGTTGCTTTGCTGCAAAATAAATTCTAGTGTCCAGGCTGGACTGAAAGCTAAATTCACCCACGGCAGTCCCTCTACGCCTCCATTCCAATGGCACCAGGTCTCTGTTGCTCACTACTTCCTAGTCTATTCATGACAAAAGTAAGTTCCAACTCTCTTCTGTAGCTATTGGCTGAACAGGCACTAACCATGCATTTTGACATCATCAGGAAATGGCGAGCAGCAGGCCACTATTAAAATGTAACTTGACAACATATTTTGGTTTCTAAGCCTGTGATCATGTACTGCGAACAGAAGTTTTATACCATCCTTATAATATAATGTTTAAATAGTTACAAAGCTGTGTGAAAACAGTTGATAATGAATATTTACAGAGGATAGGTTTATACCACTATGAATTGAGTTCCTGCTTCCTTTCTCCACTCTTCCAGATGTTCTACAAAATAAGCATCAATGTTGGTAAAGTGCCTGTTAAGATACTCTTGAACCTCTGGAACACTGTATGTGCCCCTAGACATTAAATGCAGTAATGGGACAGAATAATGATCATAAATCAAACTTTCACTTTTTAATACTTTGTTGCAAATCCTTTTGCAGTCAGTTACAGCCTGAAGTCTGGAACGGATAGACATCAGCAGACATTGCTGGGTTTAATCCCTGGTGATGCTCTACCAGGCCATTACTGCAACTCTCTTCAGTTCCTGCTTGTTCTTGGGGCATTTTCCCTTCAGTTTTGTCTTCAGCAAGTGAAATGCATACTCAATCGGATTCAGGTCAGGTGTTTGGCCATTGCATGACATTCCACTTCTTTCCCTCAATAAACCCTTTGGGTCATTGTCCATCTGCACTGTGAAGCACCACTCAATTAGTTCTGAAGCATTTTGCTGAATATGAGCAGATAATATTGGCCGAAACACTTCAGAATTCATCCTACTGCTTTTGTCAGCAGTCACATCATCAATAAATACAAGAGAAGCAGTTACAATGGCAGCCATACATGCCCACGCCATGACACCACCACCACCGAGCTTCACTGATGAGGTGGTATGCTTAGGCTCATGAGCAGTTCCTTTCCTTCTCCATACTCTTCTCTTCCCATCACTCTGGTACAAGTTGATCTTGGTCTCATCTGTCCATAGGATGTTGTTACAGAACTGTGAAGGCTTTTTTACATGTCATTTGGCAAACTCTAATCTGGCCTTCCTGGTTTTCAGGCTCACCAATGGTTTACATCTTGTGGTGAACCCTCTGTATTCACTCTGGTGAAGTCTTCTCTTGATTGTTGACTCTGACACACATACACCTAGCTCCTGGAGAGTGTTCTTGATCTGGCAAACTGTTGCATAGGGGGTTTTCTTCACCAGGGAAAGAATTCTTCGCTCATCCACCACAGTTGTTTTCCTTGGTCTTCCGGGTCTTTTAGTGTTCCTGAGCTCACCGGTACGTTCCTTCTTTTTAAGAATGTTCCAAACAGTTGTTTTGGCCACGCCTAATGTTTTGGCTATTTCTTTGATTGTTTTGTTTAGTTTTTTCAGCCTAATGATGGCTTGCTTCACTGATAGTGACAGCTCTTTGGATCTCATCTTGAGAGTTGACAGCAACATATTCCGAATGCAAATAGCACACTTGAAATGAACTCTGGATCTTTTATCTGCTCATTGTAATTGGGATAATGAGGGAATAACACACCTGGCCATGGAACAGCTGAGAAGCCAATTGTCCCATAACTTTTGGTCCCTTAACAAGTGGGAGGCACATATGCAAACTGTTGTAATTCCTACACCGTTCACCTGATTTGGATGTAAATACCCTCAAATTAAAGCTGACAATCTGCCGTTAAAGGAGAACTCGTGTAAAAAGTTTTTTTTTTTTTCAAATCAACTGGCAAGAAAGTTAAACAGATTTGTAAATCACGTCTATTTAAAAATCTTAACCCTTCTAGTACTTATCAACTGCTGTATACTTCAGATAAATGTGGAAGTTCTTTCCAGCCTGACAACAGTGCTCTCTGCTGACACCTCTGTCCGTGTTAGGAACTGTCCAGAGCAGGAGAGGTTTTCTATGGGGATATATTGGACCGTTCCTGACACGTACAGAGGTGTCAGCAGAGAGCACTTTGGTCAGACAGAATAGAAATTCACAAATTTCTCCTGTTTATCTAGCAGCTAATAATTACTGGAAGGATTAAGATTTTTTTATTAGAAGTCATTTACAAATCTGTTTCACTTTCAGGCACCAGTTGATATGAAAACATTTGTTTTCTACTTTTTTCCACCGGAGTTCCCCTTTAACACCTTCCCGACCCATGACATACTTGTACGTCATGACGGGAAGGTCTTCCCGATCTATGACGTACATGTACGTCATGCAGATACCGGTCACTACTCACTGCATCCCGCCGCGCCTGGTAAGATGGTGGCTATCACAGACAGACAGCCATCTTGCCTCGGGACCTAGGGGAGTTTTGTCGCCCCCCCCCCCCCCCCCTCACAGCGATCTCACCTATCAGCTAGTCAAATCTGACTAGCTGATGGCAGCGTTTCGCACAGAAAAATCCTGAGCAGCATTGGGATCGGGACACACACACTGCTCTGCTAGGATACCCCAGGTGTCCCTTAACCATCCCGAACTGCCAACGCTCTGCCCGTCGGCATGCTTTAGTTTCACTTTCACTTTTTTTTTTTTTTGTAAAGGAGCTGTTTAGTTGTACAACAGCTTCCCCTAGTGTCCTAAACCTGTTACTGCATGTTTTGTGCACTAGACACTAAGGGGGAGCTGTTGTACAGAAGTAAAATAAATAAATATGTGTGTGTGTGTGTATATATAATGTATATACACACACGTGTGTGTGTGTGTGTGTGTATGTATATATATATATATATATATATATATATATATATATATTCAAAATGTTATTGTTCCCAAAAAAAAGTGATTTTGAACTTTTGTAGAAAATTTGAAAAAATGCTCATAATAATATAAGCCTTCTAATGTCATAAAAAAGTAAAAGAATGTTTAACAAATTATGCCAGCATAAAGTAGACAGGTTGTGGATGTGAATTAATAACTAAATTTATTTGGCATGACTTTCTCTTACAAGTAGAGAGTTTCAAACATAGAGAAATGGAAATTTTTCAGAATATTAGATTTTTTTTCACAAAAATCTCTTCATGTATCAACAAAAATTTACCACTACCATAAAGTACAATATGTCTCGAAAAAACAATCTCTGAATCACTTTGCCAGGTAAAAGCAGTTCAAATTTATTACCACTTAAAGAGACACATGTCAGATTTGAAAAAATGGACTGGGTCATGAAGGCCAAAACTAGCTGGGTCATGAAGGGGTTAAAGCACATCTTGTTCGTTTCATTTCAAATCCATTGTGGTGGTGTATAGAGCCAAAAATGTTAGCATTTTGTCGATGTCCCAATATTTATGGACCTGACAGTAGTCTGTTATTTCAAACTGCATAAATTAGTAGTACATGCAAATATAATAAACTTTGTAGTGTATCTTATCAGAGAAAACTTTCCCCACTTATAAGGCTACTTTCCTGTTCCCCATCCCTCCAAAATTCATGATCTAGTGTAATGCTTCACCCCTATGCTCAAATCATGCACAGAGTGGTACAGGTTTTCCTCAAAAATATCCCCGTATTTAGTGCCATCCATCTTTCCCTCAACTCTGACCAGTCTCCCAGTCCTATGGTGTTCTTTGGGGGATGTTATGTGTTGGGTTTGCGCCAGACATAGCGTTTTCTTTGGTGGCCAAAAAGTTCAATTTTAGTCTCATCAGACAGAGAGCACCTTCCTCCATACATTTTGAGAGTCTTTCACATGCCTTTTCGTAAACTCAAAGCATGCATTTTTGTTTTTAGCTGAAAGTAATGGTTTTTTTCTGGCTACTCTGCCATAAAGCCCAACTCTGTGGAGCGTACGGCTTATTGTTGTCCTATGTACAGATACTCCAGTCTCTGCTGTGGAACTCTGCAGCTCCTCCAAGGTTACCTTAGGTCTCTGTGCTGCCTCTCTGATTAATGCCCTCCTTGCCCGGTCCGTGAGTTTTGTTGAGCAAGCTGTCTCTTGGCAGATTTGCTGTTGTGCCTTGTTTTTTTTCCATTTGGTTATCATAGATTTGATGGTGATCCTGGGGATCATCAAAGATTTGAATCTTTTTTTTTTTATAACCTAACCCTGACTTGTGCTTGTCAGCAACATTGCCCCTTACTTGTTTGGATAGTTCCTTGGTCTTCATGGCACTGTTTGGTTACTGATGTCTCTTTGCTTAGGTGTTGCAGCCTCTGGGGCATTTCAAAAATAGGTGTGTATATGTAATGACAGATCATGTGACACTTAGATTGCACACAGGTAGACATAATTTCACTAATCATGTGATTTCTGAAGGTAATTGGTTGCATCAGAGCTATTTATGGGCTTCCTAACCAAGTGGGTGAATAGATACGCACACGTCAATTTTCTGTTTTCTATTTGTAAACTATAGTTTTATTTATATATTTTTTTGAACTTAAGGGCCCCAAGTTACTATTGTAAACCCGACCTGTATTTTCAGTTTCTGCGCCAAGATGTGGCACATTCAACCACAACTTGTCTGTGCCAGTTTTTTTGGCGCATTGTGCCAAAATAAACATACAAATTCGAAAAAGGGGCATTGGTCACAAACCCAACTTATTTACTATTACATTCACAGAAAATCCTGTGAATAAATGGCTTGAAATTTCTGCCAAAAAAAAGCTGGTCAGAAAACCTTTCCAACTTGTGAATCCCCATAGTAAATAGAGTAGAATCCTGCTAGTCTGAAACAAATTTCCACACTAGTAAAAACCCTATACTCTTAGTAAATAAGGGCCAGGCTGTTAGAAGCACCAAATGTAGGCAAGCCTAAGGATATATTCACACGGTAGGAATTCCATGTGGATTCTGCCTCAAATTAGAAATCAATAGCCTTCTATGGGATTCTGCACTCCCATTCACACTTCTGAATTTCCGCATGCGGATTACGCACCAATTCTGCACAAGACCTAAACCACTCAAATAAATGCAGAAGTCGAATTGGTGCAGATGTGCAGAAATTCTGCCGTGTGATTACAGCCCCAGAGTTTGAGCAACTTTGACAAGGGCCAACTATTACCTAGAAGACTGGGTCAGAGCATCTTTAAATAGGTTTTGTGTGTGTGCCCAGTATGCAGTGGTTAGTATCAAAGTGGTTCAAGGAAGGACATGTATCCCACAGAGGAGATACTGTAGCACAAATTGTTTAAAAAAAAAACATACAGTGCTTCACTGCTTTCTTTATAGCACCATTCAGAGTGGCCATGCTAGTTTCTATTCACCACTACCAACACTCAGAACTGGACTGTGGAGCAGTGGAAGGTGGCCTGTGTAATGAAATTATGGTTTAATTTATTGAAGGGAATATGTAAAAATAGTATTGCCCCCCCCCCCCCCCCCTTAACAACTAAATCAGCTGGTTAACCAAATTCACTAGCCATATGTGGGCATAATTATGGCCAAACCTGTTCCATCTAAACAACACTTAAATAGAACCTGGCTGGCATAGTAAAGGAAGCTCGACAATCTAAAAAAAAAAAAAAAAGCAGCATATAAATGCAGCATTCTAAAGATGTTCAAATACAGATGCAAAACTAAGTCATTGAATTGTACCATACCATAAATGTAAATTATAAGTGTGGTCTGATTAGACACTGATTCATACCACAAGAGGGCCCTATACAAAAAGAAATAAAGGTCCTCAGTCTACTTTTTGGTTTCTCTGACACACAGACATTTTGCGCAGTTCAGACTTTGAGAGGGGACATATTAAACTGAGAGAAGGCGGATGGTAATTTCAACGATTTGCCTGCCAATTCGGCTGTTCTGACCAAGCTGTTAGGAGGTGCTGGGAATACACACAGTGAACAGGCTACTGAGGGTCAGACCGACCTCCATAAAAGAGGATCGTTAGATCCCTCTACAAGCACGAGCAGCTCCCAAAATTCTGTTGCTCACCATCCAGATACAGGTGACTCCTTCATTACTCACCCGTCTCTCCCAGAACTTTTTCAAGATGCTTAGCAGAAGGGAATTTGGTATCACAGTACCCATTATATTAGTTGAATTCATGTATGGAGGCCTTGTGCGAGTGCTTAAAGGGGTACTCTGGTGCAGGTGAAAGCTGGGGTGCCGGTCAGGAGATCACAGGGGTCTGGTGGTTGGACCCCTGTGTTCAGATAGAGGATAGGATGTTTTGCACTAGATGACACCTTTTAAGTCCTGCCTTTACTGTGGAGCGACACACTGCCTCAACTGATGATCTAGGAAACCAATGCATATGACATTCACCCCTAGTAGTGACAAGGGACACAGCTTAGCAATATGTGCAGGGCATCTTTTGGCCACATTTGTTACCTCATGGCAGGGCTTCCAATTGGCATTTTTCAGCAGGGTAATGTTCACCTAAACACTGCAAGGATTTACATGGAATGTTTCATCTAGAAACACTTTCTTGGCCTGCCTCATTGCCAGGTTAATCACCATTTATGGTAAACCAGCTTAAGTAACCTATGAGTTATCAGACCTGACTGCAACATCTCTGGGCAAATGTGCCCCAGGGTGCCATGTGGAACCTGTATGCCTCTATGCTCAGCCGTATCTCATCTTGTATCCAGGCTAGAGGCAGTCCAGTAGGGTATTAGACCCTCCTTTTAGTTTTATAGTTTTCCCCAATAAACTTATCCCTTTCCTCCAATACTGTAATCACACATATAATAATTTATATACTGCCAACTAGATGATGGAAAATCAATGCCTAATGTCTCCCTGTAAAATGACGATAAAAGTTAGCATATACAATCTCCTTCTGGTAATACAGAGTGCATATAATCTTCTGTAATATTATGAAATGATAAATATATAATCTCCTAGGATACTATCATTGAAATGGAGAATATACATAATCCTCATGACTAATTTCACTGCAATACAGAGCTGTTAGGAATAAGTATTTTTTTATATATATATATAATGGGATATTGAGGTGACTGAGGAGGACCGCTTGGATGGTGGCCTGACCTTCAGTGATAGACTATTTCCATATGATCTAAAATCTAATCCGCTAATGATAAAATATCTATCTCTCAATGACTTAACAACAAAAAGAATGCAACTCCTAAAGAAATTCCACAATAAATAACAAACATCATACATCAAGATAGATTTATGTTAATATACCTGAGATGCGATATATAACTCCATGGGAAATTCCATGGGACCATGATGGGATTGGATGGAGATAACGGGAAGTAGATACTTGGAATAAGGATGGAGCGTGATAATAGAATGAAAAGATGAGAATAAAGAGGTATATACAGTCATGGCTGTAAATGTTGGCACCCCTGAAAGTATTTCTCACAGAAAAGGATTTCAGTAACACTTTTTTTTTTTTTTTTGCTATACACATGTTATTCCCTTTGTGTGTATTGGAACTAAACCAAAAAAGGACGGAAAAAAAGCAAATTGGACATAATGTCACACCAAACTCCAAAAATGGGCTGGACCAAATTATTGGCACCCTTTCAAAATTGTGGAAAAATAAGATTGTTCCAAGCATGTGATGCTCCTTTAAACCCACCTGGGGCAAGTAACAGGTGTGGGCAATATAAAAAATCACACCTGAAAGCAGATAAAAAGGAGAGAAATTCACTTAGTCTTTGCATTGTATGTCTGTGTGTGCCACACTAAGCATGGACAACAGAAAGAGGAGAAGAGAACTGTCTGAGAACTTGAGAACCAAAATTGTGGAAAAATATCCACAATCTCAAGGTTACAAGTCCATCTCCAGAGATCTAGATTTGCCTTTGTCCACAGTGCGCAACATTATGAAGAAGTTTGTAACCCATGGCACTGTAGCCAATCTCCCTGGGCGTGGATGGAAGAGAAAAATTGATTGAAGTTGTCAACGCAGGATAGTCCAGATGGTGGATAAGCAGCCCCAAACAAGTTCCAAAGATATTCAAGCTGCCCTGCAGGCTCAGGGAGCATCAGTGTCAGCGCGAAGTATCCGTCGACATTTAAATGAAACGCTATGGCAGGAGACCCAGGAGGACCCCACTGCTGACACAGAGACATAAAAAATCAAGACTACATTTTGCCAAAATGAACTTGAGTAAGCCGAAATCCTTCTGGGAAAACGTCTTGTGGACAGATGAGACCAAGATAGAGCTTTTTGGTAAAGCACATCATTCTATTGTTTATCGAAAATGGAATGAGGCCTACAAAGAAATGAACACAGTACCTACAGTGAAATATGGTGGAGGTTCAATGATGTCTTGGGTTGTTTTTCTGCCTCTGGCATTGGGTGCCTTGAATGTGTGCAAATTATCATGAAATCTGAGGATTACCAACGGATTTTGGGTCGCACTGTACAGCCCAGTGTCAGAAAGCTGGGTTTCGTCCGAGATCTTGGGTCTTCCAGCAGGACAATGACCCCAAGCATACTTCAAAAAGCACCCAAAATGGATGGCAACAAAGCACTGGAGAGTTCTGAAGTGGCCCCCAATGAGTCCAGATCTAAATCCCATTGAACACCTGTGGAGAGATCTTAAAATTGGAAATGTTGGGAAAAGGCGCCCTTCCAATAAGAGACCTGGTGCTGTTTGCAAAGGAAGAGTGGTCCAACATTCCGGCTGAGAGGTGTAAGAAGCTTATTGATGGTTATAGGAACCGACTGATTTCAGTTATTTTTTCCAAAGGGTGTGCAACAAAATGTTAAGTTAAGGGTGCCAATAATTTTGTCCAGCCCATTTTTGGAATTTGGTGTGACATTTGTCCAATTTTCTTTTTTTCCTCCCTTTTTTGGTTTAGTTCCAATACACACAAAGGGAATAAACATGTGTATAGCAAAACATGTGTTGCTACAATCCTTTTCTGTGAGAAATACTTCATTTTCTTTAAAAATTTCAGGGGTGCCAACATTTACGGCCATGACTGTACAGACAGAAAGAGGAATAGAGTGTAAAAAGGAATAGAGTGAACTATAACAAATTTAGAATCAGATGGAAACACTTTATTGGTCAGAGGATAAAAGGAACCAAATAAATAGAGGAACCAAATAAAAAATAAAAAAAATGTGTGTGTGTATATATATATATATATATATATATACACACACAAATATACTAGTTATTGCCATATAGGAGAGATTGATATCAATGGAGAAAATATGCTAATAAAATGTAAGGGAGATGATGATACTGGCTGAAGGACTATCATCTATTACATCAATATATCTAACAGAAGATTCATTCTATGACTTTGCCAGATATGGATCCAGTACCTATAAAACTGATTATGTGAATGTAACTGCTGGAACCAATTGATATAGAAGCTGACGTGCAGTATTACATGCAAATAGTAAGAGAAACACACCGGAGACTAAGTCCGTGATCATGTGCACAGGATATGGACCTGATACGCACGGCACTAAGTTTGCGATCATGCGCATGGCACTAAATCCGTGAAACTGTGCAGATGAAGTTGAAGATCTTGATCATGCGCAGTGGTCAGCACAGATTGCAGAAGTAATCCCGAGGGATCACGAGACCATATGTCACATGACAGGTCTCGAGAGATTGCAGGATTATACGCACAGCATCAAGAGGTCATATGGGAGTCACATGACATGAAAGATGGAGTCACAGCTTCAAGGTAATTGGATCAGAGACAGAAGGGGAGTATAACACTATGATGTGGCAGCTCCTTATTGGTGGATATGTAACAGTCTCATACCAGAAGTTGTAAAAGACCCTGAAGTGATGTCATGACAAAAGGCTATAAATAGCCAAGTGAGTGTCATGGTCACCAGTAGACTCATGAACCTTTGACAAAGCCAGTGCTCTGGCACAACATCGAGGAGAATGGTGATAAAGATTTTAAACAATGGTTCTTCCTAACAATATGACCCAATATAAGGTGTCACATTAGATATCATAGTGGTACAATAGAGTAAGAGTTTATGAACTGCAATTGGGAAGGTGTGAGAGACCTCACATGGGGAAAGGCATGAGAAACCTCCCATTGACTCCTGATAGTACCCATCAGATGTATACCTAAGTGGAATAAGAGAAATTATCCCGAGCACAGATAGAGTAGGAGGAACCATTGATAGTTTTAATTCACATGTGCGTTTTCTATTATTTCTGTTTTAAATTACACAATAAAAGTTATATTTTAGTGGGTCCCAATTAAATGGACCTCTTCCCTAGGGGGTTTCCCAGAGGGATGTTGTATGGTATATTATACCCTGGGACTCATGTGGGATGAGTTCTGAACAGATTCCGCAACACATTTTGGGATACAAATAAAGACAATTATCAGGCTTTACAATATTACACCCTAAATATTGAAACAGGAGGAATAAGAACTTACAGACTTTGAGGAATGGGGTTAAGACAAAAGGCAGAAAATGCTTTATTGATACAATGGTCCAGCCATGTTTTAAAAATAGGCTAGGTTACATAAAGGTGGGTGAACCAGTTGCCAAATAAATTTTGAATGTCTAAAGTGTATAGCAGAAGATTGGCAAATATGGCAATTTTGATCTCTCCAAGACCCAAAGGTCTCAAAAGGGGGCAAATTGATAGTAGGGGAAACCAATTAGGGAATGTTATAGGCCTGCTTGAAGAGTTATATTTAGGGTACATTTAAAACTGTGGATATTGGGTATAGGTCTGAGAGTTTTGGATATTTCATTCCAGAGAACTGATTCAGCATGAGCAAAGTCTTTGTAGATGGGAATGAGAGGTTTGGATTATAGATGATTAGTTTTAGATCATTCACAGAGTGGAGAGCACGTGTAGGATTGTAGAGAGAAAAGGAGGTGCAGCACTGTGGAGAGCTTTGGGGGGTGAGAGAGATTTTGTACTCAATTTTAGACTGAATCGGTAACCAGTGTAGTAACCGGGGGGGGGGGGGGGGGGGGAGAGACATCTGTGTAATGGGTAGAAGGGAATATGAGTCTGCATTTAGGATGAACTGGAGAGGGGAGAGTTTAGAGAAGGGAAGGCCTATTCGAGTTACATTAGTCAAGATGCAAATTAATCAAAGCAACAAAGTTTTAGATGTTTCAATAAACAAGGGGATTTTTGAGATATTTTTAGGTGACAAGAACAGGAAATGGATTGAATAGAGAAAGTGAAAGACATCTGAGTCAAGCAAGACTCCAAGACAGCAAGCTTGCTGCCCAGTAGTTATGGTAGTAACACACAGAGTTGGAAATATCAGGTTTAGGTAGACTATTCGATGGAGAAAATGATGACTACTATGGCAAAATTAATGTGTCCTTGGATCAACTTGGAGTTAAATGTGAATAAGCCCCTTCATTAATAAAGGTTTGAATCCCGCTCCCTCTTTAATAAAATATAGTAAACAAAAATAGATATACATACATAGTATCGCCATGTGTGTAAATGTCCACACTATTAAAATATTAATTAAAGGGGTTATCCACCATAAGGTGATTTTAATACTTACCTACCAGACAATAATGGACTACAAGTCCCAGGATTCCTTGATTATAAGTGTGAGGTCAATTTTCTTCTTCCCACACATCAGCCACCCCACCCATTGAAGCACATCTGTGCTCCCATGCTGTGCTATAGACTAGTGTTTTCTAACCAGGGTGCCTCCAGCTGTTGCAAAACTACAATTTACTGCAGAATGACATCACCCAGAGGTCGCTCCACCCATTGAAGCAGACAGGCTCCTTTCATCACCTGACTAGTGATGTAATGTCTTGGGTCGCACTGCAACCTGGGAAAACCTAAGACGACACTCATTTTGTATGCTGTTAAAAATAAACATTGTGCCAAAGATCACATAAAAATTGTGAGACCAGTGATTAAACACAGGTACAGACACTATATTATGAACTACACTAACTTTACAGCCCCTGTAGCATAGTGAAATAAAAAATGGCGTGAATGTAAAAATATAGAAGTCCACAAATGTGTATTTTTGGTCACTTCATATACCAGCAAAAAATAAAAAGTAATCAAGTCCTATCAAAACAAAAATGGTACTGATAAAAACTACAGATCACAATGCAAACAAAATGAGCCCTCATAAAGCCTCCTAAAAAGAAAAATGTTATAGGGATCAGAAAAGGAAAATTTTAAGCCTACAATTTTTTTTCAAACTAGTAAAACAAAATTACTATACTATGTATACTAAACTATAAAACTACACATTTTTTTTCCATTGTATGTACTATTGTACATATAAAAAGAAGCCAGGTGGCACTCAGGGTATATTTACCTAGCCTTCCGCGTCAGAGAAGGCATGACCTGAAGAAGCGCCGGGAGCGGTGTGAAATAGCTGTTGTCTGAACATGCTGCCAGTCCGGCACCCTGCTGGATGTTTTAACGCACAGATCCTAACTTAATAAAAGAAGATTCTGCACACCTTACCGTGAGTGCCACCTGGCTTCTTTTTATATGCTCTGTATTGAACTGTATACCCTCTGGATGGTAGAGCACGGCAGCGTGGCAGAGAGAGGATCTGTATCCCCGTACACTGTGTTTAGCAGCTCAAGTGTGTGGTTAGGCTTTCACAGCGAGTATCAGTGTTGGCTTTCTTTTTCTATGAACTTTGGTATTTACTATTGTATTTGGTGATTTTTCCTATACTTATTTTTTTTATTTTTATTTTTTTACACATGCTCTGTTGGGTTTCCCAGAGCTCAAAACTACCACATTTTATGTGTGAACGTTAGTAAATTAATATTTTTATTTATTTTTTATGTAGGGATTTTTTTTTTTTAAGGCACGCTCCTTTTTGGATTTTCTGAGTAAAGTGGAGAGTTATTTTTTATTTTTACAATTTTTTTTATTTTTAGCGCACAAGACCCTAAAAAATCTACTCAGAGAAGCCTTAGTAAATTAAGCCAAATTAGTTTTTTGTTTTTTTTATCAAAAAAGTGCTGAAGCCCCAAACATAACAAATAGTTATTTTTTCAATTCCACCCCAGAAATATGTGTGTATAATTTTTTTTTTTTTTGTTTTTGTTTCATCATAGAGTTGGTAGTAAAATGAGGGATGTAATTACAAATTACAAATAGCAAGCATTCATATGGGTCTAAGGCTGCTTTCACACTATAAAATGTATCCGTTTTAAAGATCTGTTCAATGTTCTGTTATAAAAACCCTGAGAATCAGCCGTTACAAAATCCTATATCTATATCTTCAGCTCATTTTATACACGTGGCTAGGCCTCAATGACTGTTTAAATGCTACAATCAATGCTGATCATGACATCTTAAAGTGGAAATGAAAGATGCCAGGAGTTTCTGGGGTCTGATCAGGTCCTTTTCAGTGCAATACAGTAGTTCCAATCAGTTAAGATGGTGGCTGGAGTCCTTCTTTAGGTCTTCAAGCCAGCTATAGCCCCCTCTGCTAATACAGTCTGCCTCAGGCACACCCCATTAGTTGCCTAAAGGCCAACAACTTGGCCAGGTATGAATTAAGGTGCATTACAACAGGGAGACTGGGAGTATACTATTGTCTGGAGTACATGGATTCCCCAATGGATAACTGACGGGATCGGGGAGGACACGACACAGAGGAGGCAAATCCCAAAAATGTACTGCCTGGGGAAGAGGCCTGGTTGTTAGACAGTTGGGAGCGATCTGGAGGATCATCCGTAGTAGCAGCAGCGTTTTCCTCAGGTTGTGGGGCTTCTCGACTGTTCTACACGGCCTTGTAGTGACGCTCCATATGCCTACGTAGAGACATAGGGGGAGATTTATCAAAACCTGTGCAGAGGAAAAGTTGCCCATAGCAACCAATCAGATTGCTTCTTTCATTTTTAACAAGGCCTCTGCAAAATGAAAGAAGCGATGTGATTGGTTGCTATGGGCAACTGGTCAACTTTTCTTTTGCACAGGTTTTGATAAATCTCCCCCATAGTTCCTATACTCGGACCCTGGCAACGGCTTACTTTGTTTGCAGGGATGACATTGCCATGTTTTCTGCATCAGGTAAGGTAAAAAAGAAGTTCCAAACATCAGAATATCAGACATAGACTGCACCACGAACCTCCTCTGGATGTTTTTTTAATTAGAACCTGAACATGCAGCAGCATTGCCATCACCTGAGCTCATCGGACCAGCAGCTCTACATCTGTTACATTTTACAGGTTTTCTTCCCCTTCCTTGGCTACGCTCTTCTTTGCTGTCATTGCCACTACCCTCCTGCTCTGAACACGTCAGCTCATGTCCAGGTGGTTCCCATGTTCTCTCCAACACTACATTATCGTCAACATCACTCCCCTCTGAATGGAATTCTTGGGCTCCTTGCTCCCCCTCTCAGCATAGCCACCTTGACACCTTACAGTATCCCCACCAGTCCCAATTGTGCTGGGCTCAACCACTAATTCGACCTCCACAACCTCGCCAACACACTCCAAAAATGTACTATCCCCACACAACTCCTCTTCGTGGCAAGTGCTATCCTTCTGCGTTGTAGTGGGGGGGGGGGGGGCGGGGCAAAGTCAGAGATGAGGAAGCTCAGCATCTAAGATGGACCTTTCCACTTCCCCATGTGAGTGTAGATTCAAAGTAATCCACTGACCATGGCTCACCATTATATAGTATTCCTCCTCAGAAGTCATATGACAGAAATATTCCATTAACCCCTTCCCGACCCATGACATACATGTACTTCATGGGTCGGGTGGGCGGACATGACTGGGTCCCGCAGGTTGGGTCAATGTCATAACCGGGAGATGTACGCTGCTATCAGCGGCCGGTAATGACTGACTTTGACGATCTGTCATTTAACTGGTTAAATACCGTGATCTGTTCAGATCACTGCATTTAGACACTAAATGCTAGGGAAGCCCGAGGTCTTACCTGCTCCTTGGCATCTTCATTGGCTCTGAGATTGTTTAGGGCTCACTTAGGCAGCCCTTAACAATCAAGCGCAGATTTCATAGATCAATGTAATGCAATAGCATTACACTGATCTATGTAAGCCATCTAATGATGGCTTATGATAGGCCCCTAGCGGGGCCTAAAATTGTGTATAAAAAAAGTAAAAAAATGTGTATAAAAATATTTAAAAAATCCCTCCCCTAATAAAAATTCTAATCACCCCCCCTTTTCCATTTATTTTTTATAAAACACTGTACAAACAAAAAAATATATATATTTGGTATCGCCACATGCGCAATGATTAAACTATCCGAACTATTAAATTATGTTTCTGATCGTGCACAGTGAACGGCGTAAACGCCAAAAAATTCCAAAAGCCAAAATTGCTGATTTTTGGTTACATTATATCCCAATACATTACATAAAAAAAAACAGAACTACACTAATGTGGTACCGTTAAAAACTACAGCTCATGGCGCAAAAAGCAAACAGCTCTGTAGGTGGAAAAATAAAGTTATAGGGGTGAGAATTTTTATATTTCAAGGTTTCATTGCCCTCCAAAATTTTGCAATTCCGTATTTTTATTTTGCCCTGCATATTTTTTTTCTGGCTTTGTAATACATTCTATGATAAAAAAACAAAAAAGTGAATCATTGGTAAGTCCAACTAGTCACGCAGAATGGGTCTCAGAATGTAAGGAGGAAAAAAACATGAGCCAGAAATCAAAATTTGCTGGGTCATGAAGGGGTTAAAGCTGGATCATCCTGTGAAACCACATAAGCTCTCTCAGGCAGTGAGAACTTGGGATGGCTGACATAGCTGCCACTACTACAACACAACACTTGGCTGCTGTTGCCGCTACCAGTACTGCCACGAACATTCTTACTGGCTTCTGCCCTCTACCCTGCCCACCAACTCATTTTCCAGACATATTATTTTTTGCTTACTTTTATCCTTTTTGGGTGAATTTTCCCCAACCTACTTGTCAAATGTAAGTTTGAAAGCTTTTTGCGTGGCAGAGATGGCAGACAGCACAATGGGTACTGAAGGCGTTTGCGGAACAATATAAAATTCACCAGAACTGTATTAACACTACAGGCTAGATATGTGTAACTTCAACATACTTTTTGCGTGGCAGGGATGGCAGCACGAGTATTGAAGGTGTTTGTGGAACAATATGTAGTGCACAAGAACTGGATTTACACTACAGGCTAGATACATATCAATGCACCTCACTGGCTACTGTAGCTGGTTGAGGAACACTATTCAATTCAGGTATGATCCTTGAGAAAGGCTTTGGATTTGTGGAAGCAAAAGATGAGCTCTTCAGATGATGTGATTAGGATGTCCTCTTATATGCTGTTTTACTGTATAGGAGCCCCTATAGGATTATTGCATGGCGATTGAATCCTGTACACACACAAGGTCTCTCTTTCTAATCTGCATCTCTCTATCTTTTTCTCTCTTTCTAATCTGTTTCTCTCTATCTTTCTAATCACTACCTGTCACTTCCTCTCTTTCTATCCCCCTGTCACTCTCCATCCAGGAGTTTCGCCGCTCTGTGTGCAGTGGGTGATATCACTGCCCTCTCATTTGTGTAAAGATGCCCTTCTCCTTGCTGTGTCTTATTGGCCTTTGTGCTGATGGACACAGTAAGCAGCAAATCACATGATAGACCTTGGTTATCATGTGATATGCTAATGTCGCTGACAAATTCTCACCGCCCTCTGCCTGCCGTGCTTGTTCCCGCCAAAAAACCATGCTTTCACTTTTTTGCACTATTTATCGGCTTGTGCCAGCCAAACCAGTAAAAGCTTGAGTGTTCGTGAGCCACTAAAATCATAAAATGCAGGTTGAATGCAGGTTCGCTGGATTCGTCTCGCTCATCTCTAGCCAAGACCAAACAGTGTTTCACAGGACAGGTACCACTCAGAACAGGCCTCCCCATGGTCCACCAAAAAAATTGAATGCACGTGCTCAGCGTAATTTCTAGATGTTCTATTTAGGAAATAGACTTAAGTGCTGCCAGCATTGCTGCAGAGGTTAAAGGGTTGGGTAGGGGACTGTCAGTCAGACTGTGACTGTACACCACACACTGCATTAAATTGGTCTATATGGCTGTCATCCCAAAAGGAAGCATTTTCTAAATATGAAGCAGAAGAAAGCCTGCAAATACCGTATTTATCGCTCCATAAGACGCACTTTTTCTCCCCCAAAAGTGGGAAGGAAACGTCTGTGCGTCTTATGGAGCGAATGTGTGTGCCAAAGTGCAGGGGCGGAGAGCAGATCCTGGCTTGCAGCATGGAGGAGGACATATCGCGCCTGGCAGGAAGGAGGAGGGAAGGCTGCAGAGGGGAGGCTGCTGAAGCTTACCTGCTACGGAGGAAGCAGAGTGACGTGTGTGACACCTGCTCCTCCATAGACTCCATTATGCGGACGGCAGAACAGGGCAGTGGTAGTGATAAGTACGGGGCTGCGGAGCGGCGATAAGTAAGCAATTACAAGTGGGATTCTGCTGGCCACAAGGGGGGGGGGGTCTTGCTGGCCACAAGGGAGGTTGAATAACATGGTTGAATAATTATTCTGTTATAGTTTATTAAATATTTTAGTACCCGTTTGTTTCAGAATATTTTTTTCTTGTTGTCCTCCTCTAAAACTTAGGTGCGTCTTATGGTCAGGTGCGTCTTATAGTGCAAAAAATATGGCAGATTGTTAACCCCTTAAGGTCGCAGGGTTTTTCCGTTTTTGCATTTTCATTTTTTCCTCATCACCTTCTAAAAATCATAACGCTTTAAATTTTGCACATAAAATTTCATATGATGGAAAAAAAATTCATTGTGCGACAAAATTGAAGAAAAAAATGTCATTTTGTAATTTTTGGTGGCTTCCGTTTCTACGCAGTGCATTTTTCAGTAAAAGTAATACCTTATCTTTATTCTGTAGGTCCATATGATTAAAATGATACCCTACATATATAGGTTTGATATTGACGTACTTTGGAAAAAAAAATCATAACTACATGCAGGAAAATCTATATGTTAAAAATTCCCATCATCTAACCCCTATAACTTTTTTTACTTTTCCGTGTTCGGGCCGGTATGAGGACTAATTTTTTGCGCCATGTTCTGAACTTTTTATCGGTACCATTTTTGTATTGATAGGACTTTTTGATCGCTTTTTATTCATTTTTTCATGATATAAAAAGTGACCAAAAATACGCTATTTTGGAATTTTTTTGCGCGTACGCCATTGACCGTGCGGTTTAATTAACGATATATTTTTATAGTTCGGACATTCCCACATATTTTATTTACACAGTTTTGTTTTTTTTTATGGGAAAAGGGGGGGGGGGGATTCAAACTTTTATTAGGGAAGGGGTTAAATGACCTTTGTTAACCTTTTTTCCCCACTTTTTTTTTGCAGTGTTATAGCTCCCATAGGGGGCTATAACACTGCACGCACTGATCTTTTACCCTGATCCCTGCAAAGCCATAGCTTTGCATGGATCAGCGAGATAGGGGCTCGATTGCTCAAGCCTGTAGCTCAGGCTTGGAGCAATCAAACGCCAATCGGACGCAACGGAGCAAGGTAAGGGGGTCTCCGCTCGCGTCCTGGCTGATCAGGACATCGCAATTTTATCGCGATGTCCCGATCAGCCCGACTGAGCTGCCGGGAAGCGTTTACTTTCATTTTTAGACGCAGGGATCAACATTGATCGACGCGTCTAAAGGGTTAATAGCGTGCGGCACAACAATTGGTGCCGCACACTATTATCCCAGGGTCCCGGCTATCATTAGCAGCCGGGACCGACCCGGTGTGAAGTGTTTTAGACACCGGTACCGGGCGAGGGGCGTACAGGTACGCCCTTCTTCCTGAAGGAGTTAAAGACAAGTAGACTGAAGCAGAGCATGAGCCCCTACCTTTGGAGACTGGGCCGCAGGACAGTATTCCAACATAATAATGACTCCAAACCTACCTTCAGGGTGACCACTGCCTTGCTAAAGAAGCTGAGGGTGATGGACTAACCAAGCATGTCTCCAGACTAAATCTAAGTATTTGTGGAGCATCCTCAAACGGAAGATGGGGAATCACAAGGTCTCTAAGATCCACCAGCTCTGTGATCCTGTCATGTAGGAGGAGTGGAAGAGTGACAACCTGTGAAGTTTTGGTGAACTCCATGCCCATGGGGCTTAAAGAACTGCTGGAAAATTATAGTGGCCACACAAAATATTAACACTTTAAACATTTCCACTTAGGGGTATACTCATTTTTTTGCCAAGGTTTAGACAGTAATGGCTAGGTGTTGAGTTATTTTGAGGGGACATATCATTAAACACTACTATACAGGTTGTGCACTCACTACTTCACATTGAAGCAGAGTGTCATTTCTTCAGTGTTGTCACATGAAAAGATCTTATAAAATATACACAAAAATTTTAGGGGTGGACTCACTTATGTAAGATACTGTATGTGTTAGGAAAATGAATTAATTACTTACAGATCTGCTGCAGATTTTACCAGGCAATCCTTATGTATTTTTGATCGCCTTGTAAAATCCTCAACTGCAGAATTTACAATTGCAGATCCACAACTTCAAATCTTCAGTGGATGCAGTGTGTGTGAATTCACCCTAAGGGTAGTTTCTCATGGTCATGGTATTTTGGGGGGAAAATTGCCAAAAATGCTGCTGCCAGTTATTAGCTTCTCTATAGGACATGAAGGATGCATGAAAAAAAAGACACATTAAACATTGTCTGAATAACACTGTAAAAAGACATGAAATTCATAACATTTTATACAAATTAAAAAACAATCCGAGGATGCCTAAGATAAGTCATTAACCATTTTCTAGTTACTATTAAGCCAATATACAAAATGACCGTATATCACACAGTTTATATTGTCAATTCTTGATTTTCAGGAGTACAAGCGCAAACTGGCAAGGGTTTCCCAAGTCCGCAAAGAACTGCGTCTACGTATCCAAAACCTCCCAGATCTTTCACGTCTACCAAATGTTACAGGCAGCAGAGTCCATTTGCCATATGCTGGAGATCTCTACAATGACGATTGACAGGAAACCATAAGATCATCTATCCATGATGGCTGAACATTTCAGGCTTAGAATAAGTGAATTTTGTTAGGTTTTGTATGGCAGTGTGGTTAAACCAAGATACTTGGGTGTAAATAAAACCTTCACAGTGTATTAAAATTGGATCCCTATTCCTATCAAAACAAAGTGTAAATAGGAAATTGTTCTGTGAATAGTATTTAACTAAATAGGTCACTGTGCAAAAACTTTGGATGACATTGTGTTAAAACATGATAAATTCTGTGTAATGTGATTTATCTGAATTCCTGTATATACGTATCTGCATTTGTAATAAAAATAGCTGTTCACTATTGCTTTAGTATTACAAACAATATGCATACATTGTTTTACTTCTGGTCAATTAATTGTTACTGAAGCCAGACATGCTGCCCACAGTATTGCATACATTCATAAAAACCATGACTAGTTTCACATTGCCAGAACACTACTTAAATCACCAGTAGAACCACGATTTTGGTGATACATGATCTACAGCCCCTACACATAGCCTATATATAGTGACCATTTTATGGCCACAGGCTTTAACCCCTTAACGACCATGGACTTAAATGTACGTCCTGGTTTGGCGGTACTTCGCACACCAGGACGTACATTTACAACCTGTGTATGACCGCCAGCATGGGAGCGGTGCTCGCGTCATACACGGCAGGTTCCGGCTGCTATCAGCAGCCGGGGACCCGCCGGTAATGGCCGACATCCGCGATCGTGTGGATGTCTGCCATTAACCCCTCAGATGCCGTGATCAGTACAGATCATGGCATCTGCGGCAATGCGCATGTTGAAATAGATGATCGGATCGCCCGCAGCGCTGCTGCGGCAATCCGATCATCTGTAATGGCGGACAGAGGTCCCCTCACCTGCCTCTGTCCATCTCCCGGCGTCTCCTGCTCTGGTCTGAGATCGAGCAGAAGATAGCCGATAATACTGATCAGTGCTATGTCCTATGCATAGCATTGAACAGTATTAGCAAAGGATTGCTATAGATAGTTCCCTATGGGGACCTAAAAAGTGTAAAAAAAAAATAATAATAATTTGACAAATTTAAAAATAAAAAGTAAAAAAAGTGAAAAATACCCTCCCTCAATAAAAATGAAAATTTATACGTTTTTCCCATTTTACCCCCAAAAAGCTTAACCTTTTTAAAAAAAACATATTTGGTATCCCCGCGTGCGTAAATGTCCGAACTATCAAAATATAATGTTAATGTTCCCGTATGGTGAACGGCGTCAACGTAAAAAATAAAAAAAGGTAAAAAAAAAAAATTGCTGCTTTTTTTTGTCATCTTTCCTAAAAAAATGTATAAAAAATTAAATTTTATATATGCAAATGTGGTATCGATAAAAAGTACAGGTGATGGTGCAAAAAATGAGCCCTCATACTGCCCTATATATGGAAAAATGAAAAACTTATAGGTGGTCAAAAAAGAGCAATCAGCTTACTGGTTTTGTACAAAAAGTTTTAGATTTTTTTTAAAGCGGTAAAAAAATAGAAAAGTATCTAGCCATGGGTATCATTTTAATCGTATTGACCTACTGAATAAAGAACACATCATTTTTACCGTAAAGTGTACAGTGTGAAAACGAAACCCTCCAAAATGTGCAAAATTGTGGTTTTCATTTAAATTTACTCACTAAAAAAATATTTTTTGGGTTCGCTGTACATTTTATGGTAAAATGAGAGGTTTCATTACAAAGTACAATTGGTCACGCAAAAAAAGAAGCCCTTATGTACATGGAAATATAAAGGAGTTTTGGATTTTAGAAGGCGAGGAGGAAAAAAACGAAAACACTAAAATTAAATTGGCCTGGTCCTTAAGGTGAAAATGGGCTTGGTCCATACCCCTTAAACAGTCATATCACAGCTCTGTAAAACTAGAGTATTAGGGTATGGTCACATGTGCCTTATTTTGCTGTGTACTTTCTGCAGCTGATTTTGCTACCCACTGGCTTCGGCAAACTGCTGCATGTGTGAACCTATTCTTACAGTCAACATTTTGCAGAGATTGACAACCACATGTGGGCAGGTGACACAATGTATGTTGCTTGCCGATTTTACTGTGATTTCACTGCAGATATCATTCCTATATATTGAATCATAAAAATCTGTGGCATTTCCAAAACAGAATAAGCATGCTGTGGGTTTGAAAATCAGCAGCATACTTCTTTTTCATGCAGAAAACCTCTACTACATCTGAATGGTGATTTCAAAACCCAACCTACTTGTATTTTGCTGTACTGAGCTGTGGAGTTGTGGTGCAGAATCCAGACTGCAAGTATACCACATCAGAATGTACCATTTAGGCTATGTTCACTCACTGGAATGTCCACACGGTGAATCTCCTTGCGGACATTCAGCAAACTACATGGCGCAGACATAATATGCTGGTGCTAGGACAGCACAGGAATGCGCCGTCTCATAGGCGGCTATACATTCTTTGTGCGGACACGGAAAATTGAATTTCCGTGCGCGGAAACATCTTGCACGGAAATTCCGCCGTGCGCACAGAGCAGCAGAATCCCGTTGAATTCAAAGGGACTCTGCTACAGTGGAATTTCTATGCAGACATTCCAAGCGGAATTATGCACAGAAATTCAGATGTGTGAACATGGCCTCAGGGTTGTCCAAGTTCAAAAAAATGGATCTGTTTTTTTCCCCCAGAAACTGAGCCACTCTTGACCTTGGGCTGTTTCTGGCATTGCAGCTCAGAACTACAGTATTTAGGCCTGTAAGATGGAACTACAAACCAATGATAAACAATGGACAAGAGTGGCACATTTTCTGGGAAACAAAAAAAGCCGGTAATTACTCACCGGTAATTCTGTTTTCACAAGCCATGACAGCACCACCTGAGAGAGGGACTCCGCCCCTAGGAACAGGAAACCTTGGAGAATAAAAGGAAGTCCACTCCTCTCCATCCTCAGTGAGTTACAGAGACCTAGAAGAGCCTTCCTACTTAGTAATAGCATAGCAATGATGCCGGGGACGCACGACGGAGGCCTGGAGCAGCGCGGACCGGACTCAGGTAATTATGCCACCGGGGATGGGGGGAGGCAACGGGGCAGCGGCGCCGGCAATGGGTGCCGCTGCCCCTTCTCTCCCCCTGGCTGTCGGCGCCGCTTCTCTCTCCCTGGCTATCGGCGCCGGCACCGACAGGGGGACAGAACGGGCAGCGGCGCCGATAACCAGGGGAGAGAAGGGCCGGCAGCAGCGCTCTAGACCCCAGGAAAGGCAGGGGGAGAGAAGTGGGCAGCGACTGCCTCTCTCCCCCTGCCTTTCCTGGGGGTGTATCGGCGTATAACACGCACACAGACTTTAGGCTAAAAATTTTAGCCTAAAAAGTGCGTGTTATATGCCGATAAATACGGTATGTTTCACTACTTAAAATTATAGTCTAGCGTCGCCACATTCAAAAACCCATATATTTTTAAAATTTCTTTTGATGAAACTTTGCTACTTCTTGCAGGGTGAGCCATAGTTTTTAGCACCATTTTGGTATACACATGTTTTTTTTTTTTTTGTTTTTGTTTTTTTTAAACACTTTCAATTTTGTTTTTGTTTTTTGGGAGGCAAATTGGCCAAAGTCTGACTTTCTGTATTTTTTTTTCTTTTTAGCATTCACCCTGTGGTATAAATAACACAATGGTCCTGATTTACTAAGAATGGAGTGTAGGTTTCTTTGTGTGTTTTAGGGATTGTTCCCACCTGGCGTATATGCAGCGTATTTCAACAAGTGAACATGTATTTCTCTAACCACATACCAATAATAGTGCCCATATTAAGATCACATGCTAGAACTACACTAGCACTCTGCATGGAACAATCACTGTAGACCGTATATAAGTATATATATGATGCAGATAGGGTCAGGCTGCTCACCACTCTCGCGTTTGCTGCGCTATCTCGTGCTGCGGACACCGGTACCGCTCCCGGCTTAGTAGAACTCTCACAGAAAAGAAAAAGTCCGGCACTCGAGAAAATGCAGGTAAAACTTGTCAATGGCTTTATTCACACGCTTAGGCAGGACACAATCTGACGCGTTTCGCACCCTCAGGTGCTTAATCGTAGATGGACATACATTCAATAATGCAGGTTAAAATACACATGAGTTTGGTCACATGACCACATGGATCTTAATTAAAAACAGTTGGTTACAAAACATGGCATTGGGAATCATGATCACATTTAATCGTTCAAAGAGAGTTCACACCAGGATGCAATCAATGCGGCTTTCACATTTTAAGTAAAATTTCAAACTTAAATGGTCCAAAGACTAATCTACCAATATTACCAATATTCCTATTTATGTAGGGGTGCATATTTAACCGTAATAAGCAATTTAAACTTTATCTACACATCAAAAAATCCGAGATATTTTTATATATAAATCGATAACCGCATGGTGTATATCACACCATGTGAACAACCCCCTATATAATTTGCGACAATTCAAAATTTATCGTATGTACCGATATTCATATTGGTTTAGAGGTACAGATTTACCGAAATAAGCACTTTGAACTATATGTAAACATCAAAATCCGAGATATTTATATATATAAATCGATAACCGCATGATATGCATCACGTCGTGTGAACATCCCCCTATAATTTACAACAATTCAAAATTTATTATATATGCACAGGAAACGAAGAATAAATATTACACTGGGGACTAGACTTACATGATTAAGAATAAATTGTGTACATCCACTATATTTACTTATTCCATTTATGCACACGTTAACATTAAATCCAATCTTTTATTTAATCCTTGCGGGAATCTTGTTCCCAAGAGGAACATCCAATGTGCCTCTCTATTGTATAGTTTCTTTCTAAGATCGCCTCCCCTAGGTCCTAAGGTGACTTTTTCTACTCCCAATACTCGTAAATGGGTAGTGTCTCCTGAATGGGACTCTCTAAAGTGACGTGATAGCATGGACATGTTAGTCAAACTACTTTTAGCATCCGTAATATGTTTCCTAAACCTCACTTTTAATGAATTCCCCGAGCATCCTACATATTGCAAGTTACACGCAATGCATGTGGCTACATATATGATGGATTTAGTATTACAATTGATGTATTGATGTATATTGTATGTTCTATTTGTTGTGCAAGACGTTACAGTATTTGTATTCACCATATGTGTACATGTGATACATCTGGTATGACCACATTTGCGGTTACCTATATTCCTCAACCAGTCCCGATCCTTTACACTTTCCTTTTGACTAATAAATAGACTGGGTGAGACCCTGGTTCCAATAGTGGGGCCTCTCCTGGACACAATAGAAATACCTTCTGATAATAAATCTCTTAATATTGGGTCTGTTTCTAATACCGGGATATATCTATTTATTATTTTCTTAATTTGTCCAAATTGAGTACTGTATGAGGTCACGAAAAATGGTGGTCTATCTTTACTCGAATTTACATTTTCATTTGTATTTTTGGCCGATATATCTCCAACCTTATGTGAGTCCCTTCTGTTCTGATGCCTGCTGGAATAGGATACTAGTTCCTCACGTCTCCGTCCTTCTATTCTTATTTCTGCTTTTTTTAATATTTTTTCACTATAACCCCTCTGTTCCAATCTAGTATGTAGTTCCTCTGCTGCAATTTTAAATTGTATCTCACTAGAGCAATTACGTTTTATTCTACATAATTCGCCATAGGGAATATTATCCAGGACATGTCGTGGATGGCAGGAAGAGGCTAGCAGAATGGAGTTAGAGGCTGTATCTTTTCTATAGGGGCGAATTTCTATGCCATCACTCCCACTAATCAACGAAATGTCCAAGAAATTAATTGTATTTTTATCGAAATGTGAGGTGAACCCCAAATTTAGGTTGTTATTTCCAATATACTTGACAAATTCCGAAAATAGTGTCTCCGTACCCCTCCAAATTATCAATAAATCGTCTATGTAGCGACTGATCCAGTGTATATTATCATAATATGGGTTTTTGTCACTGAAAATAAAAAGTTGCTCCCAGTGAAACATGTAGATATTTGCAAAGGACGGGGAATATTTGGCACCCATTGATGCTCCCCTGGTCTGCAGGTAGAAACCACCATCGAACACGAAGTAATTGTGTTTGAGCAAAAACTCCGTGGCGATGGTGATGAATTCCCGCAGACCAGGGGAGTATGTGCTGAACTTTTCCATATGAATGGACAGGGCCTCGAGGCCTTTAGACCAGGGAATACATGGATATAAGCCTATAACATCACACGTTGCCCATGACAACTGCTCATCCCACACGATTTTTTCTAAGATATTGATCACATGCTTAGTGTCTTGTGTGAATGTGGGGGTGATTTTAGTCAGGGGTTGGAGATGGTGATCCACCCATTCTCCAAGGCGTTCACCCAGCGACCCAATGCCAGCAACTATTGGCCGAAGGGGAGGTGGAAATACACCTTTATGTACCTTGGGGAGTGAGTGGAACACTGGAGTAACTGGATTCTCTACAAATAGATATTCTTCCAGTTTTTTGTTAATTGCCCCCAGTGCTACGCCTTCTTCCAATATTCTCTTAAGTTTCATTTGGTACATTTTAGTAGGGTCATTTCTTAATTTACAGTAAGTAGATGTGTCTAATAACATATCCTCATTAAGTTGTTTGTATAACCCTGAATCCAGAACAATAATATTTCCACCTTTATCAGCATTACGAATTACGATAGATTTATTCTCAGATAATTCCTTCAATGCTATACGTTCATTTTTATTTAAATTGTCATAAGCATTATTCCGAGACACCTGTTCATTGAGTTTCACTAGGTCCCGCTCGACCAACTCCTGGAATCTATCCAGTGCCTCCGAACGGGAGGCAACAGGATAGAAACCAGGGTTGGCCGAGCGGTAGTTATTGTTCCTACTATCATCGACAACTGCATTTTCTTTCTGCAAGCAGGTAAGCTGTAATAATACATTTTGATCCTTGAAATTAGTAACATTAACATTAATTTCATCACCATCGTTCGCTACTGATCCTTCCACCACTGTACCTGAGGATTCTCCCTCCTCATGACTCATAACCCCCTTGTGAAAATGTCTTTTGAGAGTGAGTCCTCTTGCCAATTTATTAACATCTAATATGGTATTAAAAAGTTCAAACTTACTTGTCGGCACAAAATTCAGTCCTTTACCAAGTACAGTAATTTGGTCAGCAGATAAGATGCATGCAGATAAGTTCATTACCGGATTTATCTCGGAACCAGTAGCGAGCGCAGGGGATATCTTCTTTCTTCTATGTTTGCGTCCAGCTCTCCTTGTTTTTGACCCTTTAGGCTGTCGGTCTGGCCCAGACGGTTTTTTGGAACAGCTCCAAGTTCTTTGGATGGTGCGGCAATCGATGTTGATTTCTTTTTCTGTTGTTGTACTGATGAATATTGTGCACCTGTGTTTTCCTCTTGGGAACTTTCAGGGTCTGAAAAGCTCACTTTCCTTGCAGATTGGGACCTTGGATGATTTCTGCGTTTGGATCTGGATCGTGGTGTGCGTAAAATAGAACGCGGTGTATCTGGATTGTCCCCTTTGTTAAGATGCCACGAGAACACTTGTTCTTTGTTGTAATCCAAAATATCTCTTTGGAATTTACTTTTTTTAATGTCCATTATGGAGTTTTCCACACTGTCTAGTTTCTCCAATGCTGCTTGTTCCACACTGGCAAAATCCTTGTGCTCTTTGTACATAGCCAGCTGGGTCCTAAGGCCCTCCATTTCTTGCTGCATACTGGCTAATTCCAGGGATTCCTCCTCCACAATATATGTCATAAGTTTGGCTGAACATCCCAGCAATGCGGAGTCCCATTTGGTAATGAATCCCTGTGAGTATGTTTTTATGGGTCTTTTTTTCAGTCTCAGACCCCTTGGCACAATGTTCTTTTCTAAATATGTAGTGAGAGTTTTATTATCCCACCAAGTCTTCGTCTCCTTAATCATGAGATTCTCCAACTGTCTTGTAATAGCAAGCATGTCAGGGGGAACCACGTTAACCGTGGTTGTAACAAAATCATTGAATACTGTTTGAGCTTTCGCATCTCTGCTCGGACCATATTTGTCCATATTACTCACATCAGCGGTTACAGGTTCCCCCAGTCCTAGCCTTGGCGTTTCCAAATTAGATTCAGCCATGTTAGTCCACGCGGTGGGAGCACTCCAATGCGGGAACTGTTTGATGCAGATAGGGTCAGGCTGCTCACCACTCTCGCGTTTGCTGCGCTATCTCGTGCTGCGGACACCGGTACCGCTCCCGGCTTAGTAGAACTCTCACAGAAAAGAAAAAGTCCGGCACTCGAGAAAATGCAGGTAAAACTTGTCAATGGCTTTATTCACACGCTTAGGCAGGACACAATCTGACGCGTTTCGCACCCTCAGGTGCTTAATCGTAGATGGACATACATTCAATAATGCAGGTTAAAATACACATGAGTTTGGTCACATGACCACATGGATCTTAATTAAAAACAGTTGGTTACAAAACATGGCATTGGGAATCATGATCACATTTAATCGTTCAAAGAGAGTTCACACCAGGATGCAATCAATGCGGACTCAGGTAATTATGCCACCGGGGATGGGGGGAGGCAACGGGGCAGCGGCGCCGGCAATGGGTGCCGCTGCCCCTTCTCTCCCCCTGGCTGTCGGCGCCGCTTCTCTCTCCCTGGCTATCGGCGCCGGCACCGACAGGGGGACAGAACGGGCAGCGGCGCCGATAACCAGGGGAGAGAAGGGCCGGCAGCAGCGCTCTAGACCCCAGGAAAGGCAGGGGGAGAGAAGTGGGCAGCGACGGCCTCTCTCCCCCTGCCTTTCCTGGGGGTGTATCGGCGTATAACACGCACACAGACTTTAGGCTAAAAATTTTAGCCTAAAAAGTGCGTGTTATATGCCGATAAATACGGTATGTTTCACTACTTAAAATTATAGTCTAGCGTCGCCACATTCAAAAACCCATATATTTTTAAAATTTCTTTTGATGAAACTTTGCTACTTCTTGCAGGGTGAGCCATAGTTTTTAGCACCATTTTGGTATACACATGTTTTTTTTTTTTTTGTTTTTGTTTTTTTTAAACACTTTCAATTTTGTTTTTGTTTTTTGGGAGGCAAATTGGCCAAAGTCTGACTTTCTGTATTTTTTTTTCTTTTTAGCATTCACCCTGTGGTATAAATAACACAATGGTCCTGATTTACTAAGAATGGAGTGTAGGTTTCTTTGTGTGTTTTAGGGATTGTTCCCACCTGGCGTATATGCAGCGTATTTCAACAAGTGAACATGTATTTCTCTAACCACATACCAATAATAGTGCCCATATTAAGATCACATGCTAGAACTACACTAGCACTCTGCATGGAACAATCACTGTAGACCGTATATAAGTATATATATATATATATATATATATATATAGACACAGTACAATGCAGTCACTCAGGTGACATCTTCTCTGACTGAAGTTGTTCACTTTCCCTTTTTGTTTCTGTATTAGGTCCAGACCACCACAATGACTTTTTCCAGTCATGTCTCATCTCTGCATAGTTTCCTGCCCTCTTTAGTAGTGATGCCCCCATGTGTTTCAGACACATTAAATAGTTCCCCCAGTTTTGACCCCAATGTAGTGCCCCTTACCCGGGACTGAGTATACATAGCAGTAGTATGCTGCATAGCGGAGAAAACTCCATTGTTATGACCTACTTACACGGGAGAATATCCACCTATAAAAATTTCAGGTGGATATTCTGTGTGCTGCAGGTGCCGACAAATCAGTCAGCACAAGGACGGTTTCTATAGACGGCAATGCATTTCCGAGAGGATTTTGCTAAAATAATTCACATGCTCATTCTTCCTGCAAAGTCTTGAATTTGAATTTCCAATACAGAGCTTTCCACTGCGGGAATTTTGCCGTGTGCATTGTGCTTCAGAATCCAATTGAAAACAATGGGAGACTGTTGCATCAGAATTTACAAGCTGAATATCTAAGCTGGATTTTGCAGTGAATTTGCCCTTACAATAGAGGTGTTGGTAATGAGAAGACTGCTTAAAGGGGTATTCCAGTCAAAAACTTTTTTTTATATATATCAACTGGCTCCGGAAAGTTAAACAGATTTGTAAATTAATTAATTTGTATACAACCCCCAGCCATTGAGAAAATTTAGTTTTTACCTGGACAATAAAAAATATTATTTTGTATATGGCTTCAGAAGATGCACAAATATAAAAGGATCTTTTGTATCTGCACATGCACTGCAGGGGGTCTTATAAGATAGGACCCCCTGCAATCTCTCCTGCGGCACCGCAGTCATCTGGTTCACAGAGCGAATTTCGCTCCATGCCTGACAACTAGCGATGCAGCATGATGTCACGCCCATGCCCCCCTCATGACATCATGGCCATGCCCTCTCAGTGTAAGTCTATGGGGCCGTCACGCCCCATCCCATAGACTTGCATTAAGCTGGCATGGCCGTGAGGTCACAAGGGGGGCATGGCAATGACATCACAAGCATTCTGTGCCACGATCAGACATCTTATCTGATGTCTAGGGACTGATTGCCCCTTTAAGTGTTCTGGGTAGGGTCTACTGTTTAATTAGCTGAGGACTAAGCAACAGGGCAATATCAGAACATAACTATCACTATACTCAGCTGAAGAAAACAGCAGCGATACTCAATTGTAGCTACTAGTTTACAGTCAGATCTTAATTTTGTTGTGCACTTTCCATTTTACTATTGGCAGAAACCATAAAATGTTACTCTAGACAGCAGGCCATTGAAGTCAAAGACGCAGAACATTATACGCATAAATACATTAAGAAAGTACAATAAAATTTGACGATACAGCTTTAAACAGACCAGCTATGGAAATAATTCACCATCTGCCGGACATTGTTGCCTGTAGGGCCAGTGGGGATTTTCCATTTCCCGGAGTACTGCAATGTATTGTACTTGCAATTGTTCAAGCCCCCTGGGGAGATTTAGAGTACAAAAAAAAAAAAAAAAAAAAAAAAAAAAAAAACTGTCAAAAAAATACGGCAGCTAATGCGAGAATTGGTGTTTTTCAGTCACCCTGCCTTTACCCAAAAAAACATGAATTAAAAAGCAAAGAAAAGTCACATCTTCCCCAAATAATACTAATATAAACTACAGTTTATCATGCAAAAAGTGAGTCCTTACACAGCTTTTTTGATGGAAAAAATAAACAAAGTAATATGAAACAGAATAGAAAGATGCAAAGCAATGAAATAACTAAACTATACAAAAGGTGGTATTGCTGTAAACGTACTGACCCACAGAATAAAGTTAAATTCACTTATACCAGCAAAACAAAACAAAAAAAAGCAAAACATGGTAATTTTTTTTTATTCCACTCAATTTTGCAATACATTATACTATAAAATAAAGGGTGTCATTAAAAAGTAAAATCTGTTTTGTAAAAATGAGTTCTTTATAAAAGTTATGGATCTCATACGTAGAGGATTGCAGTTTTAAATGCACTGTGGTAAATGAAATCCTGTCGTTGTTAACAAATATACACTGGCCCAGATTTATTAATCTACATGAGATAAAAATGTCTTATTTGCCCTTAGCAACCAATCACAGCTTAGCTTTCATTTCCCAAATTGCGCTGGTAAAATGAAAGCTGAGCTGTGATTTGGTTGCTATGGGCAAATTGGACACATTTTTGTCTCATGCAGATTGATAAGCGTCAGACGCCATCTACCTTTTTGCAGATTTACTATATTCTCAACTTTTAGTAATCAGTTTTGGAAATATTGATTTGTATGTCAGAAGTTGTGAGCTGTTAAGTAAAGTTATTCTACATCCTAACTTTCTTGTGTGTCTCTCTTATTTACATGATGTTTTCTCAATTAATATGAAAAAGGTTATTAAAGTCTATGGGAAAAGCATATTTTTCATTCTTGATTTGTTCTAATAATGATATAAAAAACATTTCTCCATAGGTCTTCATTAAAAATTCTGTACACTTTCTCCTCTACAGCTTTCTTTATCAGCAAATAACCACCCAGCTTATAACCTACTCAAAATCCCACCTTAAAACTTAACTTATTGTTATGTATTTAAGGGACTATCCAGCATTTTTTTTTTATTCTCCCATAATACGCAGGCTGCTGCAAATAAAGATGGACTTACTTCCCGCTACTTCCCCAGTGCAGTCCTCCAATGTGGTCTTCCTCCTGCTTCTTGAGATAGACACATAACACTGCAGCGATGCTAATCGTCTACCTTATCGATTTCCCACCGCAGCCAGTGATTGGCTGAGCAGCAGTGTAACGTATTGAGCCTGGGAACAAAAAAACAGCCCAGGATCAATATATCACACTGAGGCTCAGCCGATCACTGGCTGAGGCTGGACATTGCTGTGGCTGGCAATGAGCTGAGCTGCAGTGTTACCTGACAACCCCCAGAAGCAGGACGAAGACCGATGCAGAGGACAGGATAGCAACACCAGCGGCACCAGGGAAACAGCAGGAGGTAAGACAAAGTTTATTATTTTAATTGCGACAGCTAGGGCATAATGATAGAATAAAAAAAAATAGCCAGAGATCTCCTTTAACCCCTTAAGGACGCAGGACGTAAATGTACGTCCTGGTGAGGTGGTACTTAACGCACCAGGACGTACATTTACGTCCTAAGCATAACCGCGGGCATCGGAGCGATGCCCGTGTCATGCGCGGCTGATCCCGGCTGCTGATCGCAGCCAGGGACCCGCCGGCAATGGCCGACGCCCGCGATCTCGCGGGCGTCCGCCATTAACCCCTCAGGTGCCGGGATCAATACAGATCCCGGCATCTGCGGCAGTTCGCGATTTAAATGAACGATCGGATCGCCCGCAGCGCTGCTGCGAGGATCCGATCATTCATAACGCCGCACGGAGGTCCCCTCTCCTTCCTCCGTGCGGCTCCCGGCGTCTCCTGCTCTGGTCTGTGATCGAGCAGACCAGAGCAGAAGATAGCCGATAACACTGATCTGTTCTATGTCCTATACATAGAACAGATCAGTATTAGCAATCATGGTATTGCTATGAATAGTCCCCTATGGGGACTATTCAAGTGTAAAAAAAAATGTAAAAATCCCCTCCCCCAATAAAAAAGTAAAACGTCCGTTTTTTCCTATTTTACCCCCAAAAAGCGTAAAAAACATTTTTTATAGACATATTCGGTATCGCCGCGTGCGTAAATGTCCGAACTATTAAAATAAAATGTTAATGATCCCGTACGGTGAACGGTGTGAACGAAAAAAAATTAAAAAAGTCCAAAATTCCTACTTTTTAAATACATTTTATTTAAAAAAAAATTATAAAAAATGTATTAAAAGTTTTTTATATGCAAATGTGGTATAAAAAAAAAGTACAGATCATGGCGCAAAAAATGAGCCCCCATACCGCCACTTATACGGAAAAATAAAAAAGTTAGAGGTCATCAAAATAAAGGGATTATAAACGTACTAATTTGGTTAAAAAGTTTGTGATTTTTTTTAAGCGCAACAATAATATAAAAGTATATAATAATGGGTATCATTTTAATCGTATTGACCCACAGAATAAAGAACACATGTCATTTTTACCATAAATTGTACGGCGTGAAAACAAAACCTTCCAAAATTAGCAAAATTGCGTTTTTCGTTTTAATTTCCCCACAAAAATAGTGTTTTTTGGTTGCGCCATACATTTTATGATATAATGAGTGATGTCATTACAAAGGACAACTGGTTGCGCAAAAAACAAGCCCTAATACTAGTCTGTGGATGAAAATATAAAAGAGTTATGATTTTTAGAAGGCGAGGAGGAAAAAATGAAAACGTAAAAATTAAATTGTCTGAGTCCTTAAGGCCAAAATGGGCTGAGTCCTTAAGGGGTTAAAAGTTAATGCTCATAAGTGTGAAATATTTATTAATGTGAGCTAGAATTTATAAACAACCTATATTATAAGTAGTTGTAAGGAGTCAAAATACATTGGTGGAAATCATTTAAAGCAGTTCCCATATAAGCTGTTGTACCTGTATATGTTTCCATACATGGGGGTACCTTGGAATTATGGTGTACACCATACTGTAATTAATAGAAGGGGGTACCAGTAGTCTACCCCCAACCATACCAGTAGTATAACCCCTGATGGCATTCCTGGTAAAATAAATGAAGCATGTTGGGGGGATAGCAATGCTTTAGGATACATAATGAATCCAGCCTTAAATATTAAATCATTACTGTGGGTGTAATTGTATATATTTAGATTCTAAAAGCTATTCTTTCATCTAGAAATTCAGCAGCACCATCCTATCTCCAATATCACATAGCAAGCTGCAGTGACTGATATAAGCCATCTTTGCAGCAACTTAAGGGAAAAAGGTTGAATTCACACTTGTTAGATTAGTTACAGAAATTTATATTGCTTTAGGTCAGTCCCAATCATCTGGTTTTCTGTAGCAATCACATGGTTTTCCATAAGCCCCCATTTAAATGAATGGGACTGTCACAGACAACAGCTACATATATATTTGAAAGGGGTACTACCGTAGAATTTTTTTTTATTTATTTAATTTATTTTTTTAAATCAACTGGTGCCAGAAAGTTAAACAGATTTGTAAATGACTTCTATTAAAAAATCTTAATCCTTCCAGTACTTTTTAGGGGCTGTATACTATAGAGAAATCAAAAAAAGAAATGCATTTCCTGTGATGTCCTGACCACAGTGCTCTCTGCTGACCTCTGCTGTCCATTTTAGGAACTGGAGAAAATCCCCATAGCAAACATATGCTTTTCTGGACAGTTCCTAAAATGGACAGCAGAGGTCAGCAGAGAGCACTGTGGTCATGACATCAGAGGAAATGCATTTCTTTTTTGGATTTCTCTTTAGTATACAGCCCCTAAAAAGTACTGGAAGGATTAAGAATTTTTAATAGAAGAGATTTACAAATCTGTTTAACTTTCTGGCACCAGTTGATTTAAAAAAAAAAAAAAAAAAGTTTTCCACGGTAGTAACCCTTTAAACACAAAGGTGAAGACTGAAGATGGGTGTCATGGCATGTACCAGTTGAGGTTTTACAAACTATGCAAAAAAACATTGTGTAAAACTGAACCTTTAAGGGGTTATGCAGGAATAGAAAAACAGAGCTAATTTCTGCTCCGTCTGTCTGTCACCAGGTTGGGTGTGGTTCTGCCGCTCAGTTCCATTGAAGTCAATGGAGCCAAGTTGTAATACCACACACAACCTGGGGACAGACGTTGAGCTGTTTTTGAAAGAAATTAGCTCTGTTTTTCTATTCCTGGATAACCTGTTTAAAAGTTGCAGTATATCGCCATTTCTTCATGCAAAAACAAAGGAAAGAAAAGACTGGACAGGGTTGTATGTAATATTTTTTTGAAAATATTGTGCAAAGCCAAACCACACTAATATTCAATGAGCTCCACTCTTTGCAAAATTATTTTGCTTTTAAAAGTCATACAAAAAAAAAAGGGGGAGGGGGGTATGGATGTGAACAAAACACCATTTCTCAGGCAAGTATATTTTGCAACCGTATTTTATGTTTTTGCATACTAACACAATAATTTAGTAGTTTATTCTACTGGTTGTTCATATGATGTATTTTTTAAAAGTAGCATGAACTACTTTCATCTGCTTTGTGGAAGGAGAACACTGATTAACCCCTCAAGGACATCGGACATAAATGTACATCCTTATCTGCTGGGACTTGGCGCACCAGGACGTACATTTACGTCCGTTATCAACCCCTTAAATGCCGTGATCAATGCAGATCATGCAATCTGTAGCAATGCTGCACTTTACATGGCTGATCTCCTGCGGCACGGCTGCGCCGATCAGATCAGCCAAGATAGTGGATGGAGTTCCCCTCACCTGCCTCTGCTGCTCTCTTGGGGTCATCTTCTCTGGTCTGACATTGAGCAGACCAGAGTGAACGGCGTAAACGTTAACAAAAAAAAAATAAAAGTCCAAAATTGCTGTGTTTTGGTCAAATTACATGTAAAAAAAATTAAAATTAAATGCAATTAAAATAGTCACATACACGCAAAAGCGGTACCAATAAAAGCAGTACAATAATAGTAAAGTATGTCAACATAGGTATCATTTTAATCATATTGACCCACAAAATGAAGAAAACATGTCCATTTTACTGTAAAAGTGTACAGCGTGAAAAGGAAAACCTCCAATATTTGCTACAATTCAGGGTATTTTCAATTTCCTCACCAAATAAATTTTTGGGTTTGCCATAAATTTTATGGTAAAATGAGGTGTCATTACAAAGTTTAATTTGTCTCGCAAAAAGCAAGCCCTCACATGGGTCTGTGGATGGAAATATGAAATAGTTATGCCTCTTAGAAGGCGAGGAGGAAAAAACGAAAACGTAAAAATAAAATTGGCTGTGTCCTTAAGGGGTTCAATTTCATGGGAGATAAAAATGCAGATGCGTCCATATTTCATCCATAATGCATTAGTATTTCATTTGTACTGCATCTGCTTTTGAAGCACACTTTAGTTTACAGCCCAACAATATTTACTTACAAAAATACTGATGGTGCAATTGAATTTGTAATAGGACTATGCTGGCCATCTGTATTACAGGCATTTACCAACGCACTCATACAAAACATACCTTAGGCCTTTTATTAGATGAAAACTTTATCAAACATACAAAACAAAAAAGGTGCATAATTCAATTTCTGAATTTTCAGTTAGTAAATTTGATTAAAACTATTTTGCAAAGGAAAAGGGTATTTTCCATCCAGATTTGAAGGCAAAAAATGCACCAGGCCATTTGAATTTTGTTACAGACTTGCCGCTAAGGCTTAACTGCTAGATAATTAAAAAAAATTAAAAAGTCAATACAAATAATTTATGAGTTATCGGGGGTCTACTCAAGGAGGAGCCTACTTATTGCGAGAAACCTACTAGAGGAAACTACCTACCTACTTGGGAGAACCTAATGGATAGACTAGACGTTTCAATGTACCTGTGAGTAACCTACATTACCTACCTACCTGGGGGACTTACATACCTACTGGGGGCCTATCTGCAGGGGAAAACTACCTACTTGGGGAATCTACATACTGGGTAGCTATACATGACATAATTAGGGAAAACTACGGTAACTACCTAATGAGGGTAGTACCTAGCTAATGGGAAACGCTACCTACTTATTGGTGGAATCTACCTTACTACTCTTCACATGAGAGGGACAAAGATTTAAAAGAAATATCAGGAAGTATTACTGAGAGAGTAGTAGAAGCATGAAATGACATGTCCAATGCTCCTCAGTTCTCTGTGATAAAAAGTTACTTTGTCTGCCATCAATCACCACTATCTAGGAAAGAGGGGGCACAGAGACACCAGTCTCAGCCGTTGCGATTAGAGTTGGGGCTCGTTCACATTAACGTCAGTACCCGTTAATTCATCCCCGCTCTCAAATCCCATCAAGCCTTTTGCAAACGGCTGTAAATAGATCCCATTGAGGTCAATGGGATTTTTTTTTTCTTTACAGTCCTTTGTCATCCATTTGCACTCACTTCATTCCTTTTCCATTATTTTTAGCAGAGAAAAGACGTTGCATGCAGTATTTTTTTTCCATCAAAAATAACGAATTAGAAACGGATATATAAAATTTTATATTGAAGTCTATGGCAAACAGATGAGCCTGTAATGTCATCCTTTTTGTCCAATCCGTTTTTGATCCGTTAGTACTTCTGAGCATGCTCAGAAGATGTGTGAGCAACCAGGAAGTAGCCAGACAAAAATAAAAACTGACAATAAAGGATACAAACGGAATAAAAACTGATGCAACATGATGCCACCTAATGGCATCTATTTGCATCAGTTTGCACCCGTTTGTTAGTATGGTCCATTTAGCAGCAATGACGGGAGAATAGCAGGACAGGAGAGAATGGCTATGTAAACCTAGCCTTACTTTTCAGCTCTCTGCGGTATTGCAGACAGCTTAACTGCCACGTCTTAGGGCTGGTGCGTAACTTCCATTGACTAATTCTGTAAACAGCATACCGAGGATATGCTGTTTGCAAAATAATTAAAGTAAGTTACATAAAACAATGTAGCTCGCAAGGCTAATCTGTTTGTGCAGATCTCAATGTCAATGGGAGCTAGCATATTGTTTAACTTCCCCACTTTGGCTGCTTCCCGCTTCCTGACCACCTCCCACAGCTGTGAACAAGCTTTAAGAAGCTAGGAAGCCGAAATCAGGAGATGTGAATACCCATTGGATGTCACATTGCTGAATCTATGGAAAAACTAGCATAGCTCCCTTGTAGCATGGCTGTTCCAAGTTTTTTTTTAAATCTGGAACAAAAATGTTGTATAGCAACTATGGCACATTGCTGGTCATATGTGAACCTGGCCTAACTGCTAAATAATGTATGTTTGTAGACATGTGCCACTATTTGTTTAATAAATGCAAGTTACAAGACAGTTCTATAACTATTTTCTCAACTATATCTAGAAAATCTGCTATTTATTAACATTTTCATTAGTTTAGAGTACATTTCATGAAATGGGTGGACATTCTGTGTGTATGGTGGTTCTGTGTGTATTTTTTTTTTGCCAGGGATGGGAGGAATATGCCCATCTAAAAAATATATATTTCTCTGTTCATGTATGCTTGTTTGTTTGGGTGGGTGGATGGATGCGGTCTTCAAAGAGCAATGCTAGGGCCTTGCTTACCACTAAGATCCAACCAGATCTCTACCACTTCTTCTCCCCCAACTTTACCATGCAATCTCTCACAGAAACTGCAACTTTACCCTCCCTGTATTTTAAACCTATCTTCTGATGATTGAGCCAGTTTCTAGTCAGACAGAAAAAGGGGCTACAGGAAAGTAAATTCCCCTTACAAAATTTAAAAAAAAAGTTTTCTTATACTCATTATTGCAAAGCAATGTCAAATTATCGGACTCAACCCTTTTATGAAGAAATTTAAATTATATTGTTTTTCTACAGGCCCAGTACAACTATTACTTAACCCCTTAAGGACGTAGGGCGTACCAATGGCAGTTGGGGGCGGGATATAGTTGAAATTCCCGCTCTGCCCGCCCCTGGATGTCCGGGCAGAGCAGAGGGGAAGATGGCGACTGGGGCCAGAATGTGTGGGGACCATTGGGACCGGTGATCGTGGCAGGATCGGCTGCAGTAAGGAGGCGGTGGCAGAGCAGCGGCGGTTCACTGCTGCCTTCTAGAATTGCCAAACTACAACTTTCAGCATGCCCAGACAGCCAAAGGCTGTCTGGGCATGCTGAGAGTTATAGTTTTGCAACATCTGGAGGGCCACAGTTTGGAGACCACTATACAGTGGTGCCCAAGCTGTAGCCCTACAGATATTGCAAAACTAACTCCAAGCATTCCTGGACAGTCTCAGCATGCTGGGAGTTGTAATTTTTCAGCATCTGGAAGAGCACAGTTTATGGACCACTATACAATGGTGTCAAAACTGTATTGCTCCAGGTGTTGCAAAACTACAATTCCAAGTATGCCGAGACTGCCCAGGCATGCTGGGGGAGTTGTAGTTTTGCAACATCTGGAGGTCTACAGGTGGTCTCCAAACTGTTCTCCTCCAGTTGTTGAATAGCTACAACTCCCAACATGCCCTTCAGCTGGCTTGGCATGCTGGGAGCTGTAGTTTTGCAACAACTGGAGGCACACTGGTTGGGAAAGATTCCCAACCCCTGTGCCTCCAGCTCTTGCAAAACTATAACTCCCAGCATGCACTGACAGACCATGCATGCTGGGAGTTGTAGTAGTATGCATCCAGCTGTTGCATAACTAGAAGTCCCAGCATGCCCTTCAGCTGTCACTGCATGCCGAGAGTTGTAGTTTCTGCAACAGCTGAAGGCACACTGTCTGCGAGTTTTTTTTTACCTAACTGGTTTTGCAACCAGTGTGCCTCCAGCTGTGGCATAACTACAACCCCCAGCATGCACGGACAGCTAAAGGGCATGCTAGGAGTTGTAGTTTTGCAACAGCTGGAGGTACATTCACACAGGCGGGGGTTCACAGCGAGTTTCTCGCTGCAAGTTTGAGATGCAGCAAATTTTCCGGCGGGAAACTCACTGTGAGCCCCCACCTGTGTGAATGTACCCTATAAACACTACACTACACCTACACAAAATAGAGGGTAAAACACATCATATACACATACCCCTACACATTTGCCCCCCTCCCCTCTAATAAAAATGTATGGTACGGTATGGTTTCTAAAACTGAGCCTCCAGCTGTTGCAAAACAACTCCTAGTATTGCCAGACAGCCATTGACTGTCCAGGCATGCCGGGAGTTTTGCAACAGCTGGAGGCACCCTGTTTGGGAGATACTGCGGTAGGGTAATTTTGGTATCGGAGGCAAGTCTAATTCTTGCATCCGGGTACGTTCCTATGCAAATCCCTAACTTAGGCCTCAAATGAGCATGGCGCACTCACTTCAGAGCCCTGTCGTATTTCAAGGCAACAGTTTAGGTCCACATATGGGGTATTTCTGTACTCGGGAGAAATTGCCTAACAAATTTTGGGGGGGCTTTTTCTCCTTTTACCCTTATGAAAAGGTAAAGTTGGGGTCTACTTCAGCATGTTCTTTTAAGAAAATGGATTTTTTTTAACTAACATGCTGGTGTTGCCCCATACTATATTTTCACAAGAAGTAAAAAGTAAAAAAAAAAAAAAAAAGTAATACATTTGTAATGCAATTTCCTGAGTACGGAAATACCCCATATGTGAGAGGAGAGCATCATGTACATTTGAGGTGATTTGCACAGGGGTGGTTGATAGTTACAGCGGTTCTGACAAACGCAAAAACAAAACAAAAAAACATGTGACCCCATTTTGGAATCTACACCCCTCAAGGAACATAAGGGGTATAGTATGCCTTAACACCCCACAGGTGTTTGAAGAATTTTCTTTAAAGTTGGACATGAAAATTACTTTTTTAACCCCATTTCTTCTGAGTATGGAAATACCCCATATGTGGATGTAAAGTGCTCTGTGGGCGAACTACAATGCTCAGAAGAGAAGGAGCGCCATTGGGCTTTTGGAGAGAGAATGTGTCTGGAATTGAAGGCCATGTGTGTTTACAAAGCCCCTATGGTGCCAGATTAGTGGATTCCCCCCATTTTGGAAACCACCCCTCACTGAATGTAATAAGGGGTGCACTGAGCATTTATACTCCACAGGTGTCCGACAGATTTTTGAAACAGTGGTCCTTGGAAATGAAAAATTTGCGAGATTTTGAATTTTCTCCTTCACTTTGCTGCTATTCATGTGAAACACCTAAAGGTTAACATACTTTCTCAATGTCTTTTTGAATACTTTGAGTGGTGCGGTTTTCATAATTGGGTCATTTATGAGGTATGAGAAGTCCCCTCAAATCCACTTCAAACTGAACTGGTCCCTGAATAATTCAGATTTTGAAAATTTTGTGAAAAATTGGAAAATTGCTGCTGAACTTTGAAGCCCTCTGATGTCTTCCAAAAGCAAAAACATGTCAACTTTATGATGCAAACATAAAGTAGACATATTATATATATATATGAAATATAATTTATTTGGGATGTCCATTTTCCTTATAAGCAGAGAGTTTCAAAGTAAAAAAAAAAAATGCTAAATTTTCACATTTTTCATCTAATTTTGGAATTTTTTTTTACCAAGAAATGAGGCATCGACGGAAATTTACCACTAAAAGTCACAAAAATAAAAATAAAAAATAAATCGGAATCAGAATAAACGGTAAAAGCATCCCAGAGTTATTATATTAATGCATAAAGTGACAGTGGTCAGAACTGCAAAAAAGGACTCAGTCCTTAAGGTGAAAAAAAGGGCTCAGTCCTTAAGGGGTTAAGGTACAAAATAATGAAATTAAAGAATACAATAACATGAAACACTTGTTTTACTTCATTTTTTATTTATTGAATACACCAGTTAATGTAACATTTAACAATACATCAAACTTTTGAATGGCTATGGACACCTTTAGCCAATTTTTGACTAAAATCTTTGTGGCACTGTCAGATTCAAAACCTTTTTATATGTTGTACATCTTGGCAAAACATTAACCTTTTAATATACTTCATAAGAAAAATATTTCCTTTTTATAGAAATGATGGCTTGAAAAAAAAAAAAAAAAAAAACACACATACCATCCAGAACATAATCCTATTATTTTTGTTCAAGCTGAAGCACAGGCAGGGAAAACCCCAGTAAATGAGGGTGGGACTAGCACTCCTCTGTGCTCACTCCAATCCTATTAGACTGCAGCATACAAAAAGGAGGAGGGTTAAAGAGCAGCCTGCAGTGATTGGATGAAGAGACCCACTTAGGGAGGAAGATGAGTCATGCAGAGTGAGGACAGGCACGCCCCCTCCAAAGCACAGGATTACAAAACAAGTGAGCAAAAGATAGAAGGTATTGGTGAGAAATATAGGTGCTAGACACACAAAAATTATATCTGCATGATCAGGATTAGATACTGAGTAACATAACTTTTTGTGGCATGTGACAAGCATGCTTTAAAAATGAGTCAACGGAAAGTCCTTCTGACTGACGTAACTTTCTTTGTGTGGCAGCAAAATGCTAGGAGATTTTTTTTTTTTTTTTTTTTAATGAAGGCTAATTAAGCCTCTTTCATATATGTGCACTGCCAAAGGGGTTTCCCTCCGACAATGTAAAAAAAAAAAAGTACCAGAGGGAAACATAGTAGAACTGATCCCATTCATTTAAATGGGACAGTTCACATTCATCCAGCATCTCAAGTTGAACGCTGGCTAGTGGAACATGCTGCGTTCCCCAGTCTGGCATGCACAATCAATTAACGTCAGATTCTAAACAAACATCAGTGGAGAGCCAAGTGCTAGAAACCCTGTTGACCAGAACAAGCAACTAATGTGCCCTGCCACTCCTTTAACCCCTTAAGGACTCAGCCCATTTTGGCCTTAAGGACTCAGACAATTAAATTTTTACGTTTTCATTTTTTCCTCCTCGCCTTCTAAAAATCATAACTCTTTTATATTTTCATCCACAGACTAGTATGAGGGCTTGTTTTTTGCGCGACCAGTTGTCCTTTGTAATGACATCACTCATTATATCATAAAATGTATGGCGCAACCAAAAAACACTATTTTTGTGGGGAAATTAAAACGAAAAACGCAATTTTGCTAATTTTGGAAGGTTTTGTTTTCACGCCGTACAATTTATGGTAAAAATGACATGTGTTCTTTATTCTGAGGGTCAATACGATTAAAATGATACCCATTATTATATACTTTTATATTATTGTTGCGCTTAAAAAAAAAATCACAAACTTTTTAACCAAATTAGTACGTTTATAATCCCTTTATTTTGATGACCTCTAACTTTTTTATTTTTCCGTATAAGTGGCGGTATGGGGGCTCATTTTTTGCGCCATGATCTGTACTTTTTTTTTATACCACATTTGCATATAAAAAACTTTTAATATATTTTTTATATTTTTTTTAAATAAAATGTATTAAAAAAGTAGGAATTTTGGACTTTTTTTATTTTTTTCGTTCACGCCGTTCACCGTACGGGATCATTAACATTTTATTTTAATAGTTCGGACATTTACGCACACGGCGATACCAAATATGTCTATAAAAAATGTTTTTTACGCTTTTTGGGGGTAAAATAGGAAAAAACGGACGTTTAACTTTTTTATTGGGGGGAGGGGATTTTTCACTTTTACATTTTTTTTTACACTTGAATAGTCCCCATAGGGGACTATTCATAGCAATACCATGATTGCTAATACTGATCTGTTCTATGTATAGGACATAGAACAGATCAGTGTTTTCGGTCATCTTCTGCTCTGGTCTGCTCGATCACAGACCAGAGCAGGAGACGCCGGGAGCCGCACGGAGGAAGGTGAGGGGACCTCCGTGCGGCGTTATGAATGATCGGATCCCCGCAGCAGCGCTGCGGGCCATCCCATCGTTCATTTAAATCGCGCACTGCCGCAGATGCCGGGATCTGTATTGATCCCGGCACCTGAGGGGTTAATGGCGGACGCCCGCGAGATCGCGGGCGTCGGCCATTGCCGGCGGGTCCCTGGCTGCGATCAGCAGCCGGGATCAGCCGCGCATGACACGGGCATCGCTCCGATGCCCGCGGTTATGCTTAGGACGTAAATGTACGTCCTGGTGCGTTAAGTACCACCTCACCAGGACGTACATTTACGTCCTGCGTCCTTAAGGGGTTAAAGCTAAATGGCACTGACTGAAACAGCAAATCCTTGGTGACCACTGTGATAAATATAATTTATTCCCAGTCGATAAGTAATAAATGCTAGGATATTTCTTTGACATACAAATGTTGTGCTTGTACATTATTGCTTGAAAACAATTCTCTTCAAGATCAAGTTTAGCAATATTTAGATTTTTAGGAGGGATGCAACAACATTTTGGCAACCAAAAATTATCAGCCAAAAATGGTGCATTCAGCATTTTGCAGAAAGGAAAATTTGTGAGTGTGTGTGGCTTACAGTAGGGGGTGTGGTTTGTGCCCTACATATGTCCCTGACCTATGAAGCGAATTCATTGCGTGTCCGGAGCGGCTGCTTCACTTTACCTCTGTTCCTGCAACGTGTACAACTCCAGTCTCAATGGCTTTCCGGACTGCCAGGGCTGTACTGCCTCCTCCTCACTACCAGGTGTTGTGGAGCTCAGAAAAATGGTGGGTAGCGGAGAGATGAAGAGCGCAGCGCCATGCAGCCGTAATGTCAAACTGAGAGGAAGGCCTGTGTGTACCCCCCTATAGTGTCCCTGCCCCTACAGTGGATACGCCCCTAGAATGTGTCCCCTCTGTGTACCCCTTTTTATGTGTTCACTCCTACGGTGTGTCTTCTCTGTGTACCGCCCTTTAGTGTCTCCTCCTCTTTGTGCCCCTCTACAGTGTGTCTCCCCCCACTCTCTGTGTACCCCCTACTGTGTCTCCTCCTACAGTGTGTCCTCTCTTCTCTGAAACCCCTACAGTGTGTCCTCTCCTCTGTGAACCCCCCCCCCACAGTGTGTCCCCGCGTGTACTCCACTACAGTGTTTCCTCCTCTGTGCACCCCCTACTGTGTCTCCTCCTCTGTATACTCCCCAATAGTGTGTCCTCTGTGTACCCCCTCCTCTGTGTACCCTCCCCACAGTGTCCCCTCCTCTGTGTACCATCCTCTGTGTACCCCCCAACTTATAACTTATAGTGCAACATGCTGGGAGTTGTAGTTTTGGTTTTGATCAGCTGCAGAGCAATAGGCTGTGTAAAATTCTAAGATAATATGATTATAATATAACAAAAACTATTTTTTAAGTGGGTAGGGAAAGTCCTTTTCATTTTTCTGCCAAGCACATGCTACATTTTCGTTTTGCTCCAAAATTTTCATTTTGGTGCACCACTATATTTCAGTGTAAGTCCTGAGTTCACAAAATTACATAGTTATTACATCAATCATGAAAGAGATGTAAGAAAATTTTGCAAATCTTGCTTTTTATCTTGCTCTTTTTCCTCTTGACTAAGGAGCATTTTTAACCTTGAAAAATGGAACTTGCCCTTCTTTGAAGATTTCGCTACTGTGGCTGGTGAAGATGTAGCAGAGACACATGACCTGCAAAAATTGTGTGTAGATCAATTATATTTATATCAGGTTATAAAACACAAATCATATTACAGATCATAAAGATGTAACTAGGAAGGATTTTTAGAATTTAGAAGACATTGCGGAGTCAAAGGATGTGGAGTCAAAGCATCTAATCCTAAAACTAAATTTTTTTTTGACAAAGACAGACATTCGTTATATGGGTCAAAATGTTCCTGTTCTCTGAAAAAAAATTATGTGACACTAATCATATAGATTTTTTTTGATTGGGTGCCCAAAATAGTTGGCAGAGGTGCAGTAGACATCTCTGATCTAGATTTTAGTATGGCTTTTGACACTGTCCCACATAGAAGAATTTGCAATAAACTGCAGTTTGAGTTTAGACTCCCATAGTGTTGAATGGATTAGGCAGTGACTGAGGGACAACAGAGGGTTGTAGTCAATGGAGTATATTCACAGCAAGGTCTTTTTACCAGTGGGGACCTCTGGAATTTGTTCTGGGACCCATTGGCTGGCATTTATCATTGTAGGTGTAAGTAAAGCCCTTTTCTACACCTTTTTTTGTGTAAAAGCACCAAATTTATATAATGGTCAGAGAGCATTTGATAAATTTTGTGCAGGTAAACTTTTTCTGAAATTTCTCTCTTCACGTACACCAAAAAGCTAAGCTAGGTCTGAGCTGGTGTAGTTTTAGAGACTTTTCTCTTATTTTTTTTGTGAAAAGGCGCAGTTCATAAAACCCTTCCATATCATGTGTATTACCAAAATCAGTGGAATGCCACTCAGTGGATTGCAAATGTGTAAACCAAAAGGCGCAAAAATGATGCAAATAAACCCTCCTTGCGCCTTTTTTATGCCTTTTGTACACACAAAAAATAGTCTAAAGACAATGATAAATGTCGGCCATTCTGTTTTATATTTTTATTAGTGATATTGCAGGTCTCAATAGTAAGGTATTGGTCTTTTTGCTGATAACACAAAGATTTGCAAGGTTGGGTTCACATATGTCTGGAATCCAGCATAAGTGAACTCAGCCTAGATCTCGACGCAACTGATGCCATGAATGATAACAACATGCATCAGTTAACAGCTGTATGGCATCCGCCATACATTGTTTCTGGATGCTGGACAGGGGAACGCAGAATGCTGCATTCCTCTGTCTGGTGCCTTCCGGCGTCAAAATTGAGACGCTGGATGATTGTGAACTGTCCCATTCAAATGAATGGGATCAATTCTACCATCAGTTTCACTCCAATGCATGCCAGAGAGAAGCTATGCTGGATGCCCAATATAAATAAACCCAGCCTAACAGGGTTGATGTTCCTGAAGAGATACGCCAAATGCGAAAGGCTTTAGGTTAACTACAGAAATGGTTAGAACTCTGACAACTGATATTTAATGTGGATAAGTGCGTAAAATCCCCAAGACAGAATATAAGAGATTAAATAGAGTCATAACCTTAGTATCTAAAGAAAGGGATTTCAGGGTCATTATTTCAGAAGACTTGAAGGTAGGCAGACAATGCCATAGAGCAGCAGGAAATGCTGGAAGAATGCTTGGATGTATAGGGAGAGGTATAAGCAGTACAAAGAGAAGTGATCATGCTGCTGTACAGAACACTGGTGAGACCTCACTTGGAGTATTGTGCGCAGTACTGGAGACTGAACTCTCTCCAAAAGATATCCTTCTAGAGACAGAGAAAAGCTACTAAACTAGTACATGATTGCAGGATAAAATTTACTAAGAAAGGTTAAAGGACCATAACATGTATAGCTTGGAAGAAAAACAATACAGAGGGGATATGACAAAAACTTTTAGATACATAAAAGGAATCAACATTGTTAAAAAGAAGTTAACTATATTTAAAAAAAATAAAAAAAATAAAAATAGGACACAGTTTTAAATTAAAGCGCAACAGGTTTTTGCAGTAATATCAGGAAGTATTACTTTACTGTGAGAGTTAGTGCCATGTTATGATGTTCAGAGCGCTAGAATTACTTTTTTTAAGGTTTTCATTCAGACACATGTATAGATAATTTATTATCTTAAAAATTGGCCTAAAACAGAGACAGTGGGATGGTACTATAGTCCAGTTACCAAATTCTTACATACAAAGTGATTTGAGGCAGGAAATCAGCAAGAGGGGTTGGCTGGATTCACACAATAGAATTTCCTCACTAACTCCACTTCTCTATACAAAAACCATGTCAGACATGTAACTTGAGGGAGATTCAAGCAGAATTTCCATGTGGAATCCTCATCCTCAATTTGCCAATTTTCTAATTCTGTAGTGTGGACTCAGCCTTAGTATACAAGCAGATTTTTAGACTTAATGTGAGGCTATTGCAGAAGTTTTAGAGCCTACTACAGATTTGCCAGCAAAGTCAATCTCAATATATAGACACATAAAATGTTCATAAGAAAAGGAACTTTACTTTAAAATCTACTTTATATAGATTATACATGGCTGTATAAAAAATAAATCAATAAGCACATATGTAAAAAATATATTATACCTTGGTGTTAGTACAGGGCTTCGCGTTTTAGAACTAAGCTTCTCATCGCTGTAAGAGAGGTTGACTTTTCGACTGGATCCAGGTTTTCTTAAATCAGGAGATCCAAAATTCCTCATGGTCTTGGGCGTACCTGGACTGTTGGCAATAACGATTCTGCTTTCTCCAGGATACTTGGAAACCATTTTGCATGTATTGCATGTAACCACCTAAAACAGATATAAGAGGATAACAATGAAGTTAACCCATGTTAAAACACACTATTTTGTTAACTATAACACTTACATAATATACTCTTAAGTCAGAAATAGAAAACTAATATTTAAATTAAGCCAACTTGAGATAAAGTATACATGGCAATACCGAGGTAAAAGCTGCCATTCTGTAAAGGAAAACTAGATATCTGTTCAGCCTGTAGATGAATCTGGCTTTCTGACGAGCCACTGATTTATATAGCACTATTGATGTAAACTGGGTTGCGTCAATAACGGGATAGCCTACGGTACGGATGTCTGCTCTAGTATCAATCACATCCTAAAATATAATACCATTTTCACAGAACTAATGTTCTCTTGCAATTGATTTGCAGAGTATAGTAGAAATAAACAAAAAGGTATGTAAAAAATGTGTACCCATGTTTAGATATACATTGTTTTCTTCATTTTTATATTCATTTATTGGTCTGTTCTCACCGCTATTGTCTAAAACCTCACACAACATCTTGAAATCCAGTTAAAAATTTAAGGTATGTGGCATTATATATTTTATATATACACACATTCCCCACGATTTGGGGAAAATGTGCGATTATGGAGGTATATATTGTGATGTCTATATGTGTTTGCGATAAAATAAACAAATGGTTAACTCACCCCCACCCCGGGATTGAATATGAAATAGGAATTTAACTTAATTCCTTCTCCATTTCATGTACCGTACCTGGCCTCTGCACACATTCAGAGTCTCATTGCCTATAAATAAAGGGGTATTTTGGGATTCTCTTTTTTATTTGACAATGCTACAGGGGCTGTTAAGTTAGTGTAGTTGATAATATATAGTATCTGTACCTGTGTTTCATGGTGGTCTTCTAATTCTTCTGTGATTTTTTTTCCCCAAGGTTTATTTTTAACAGCATACAAAATGAGTGTTGTCTAGGCTTTCCCAGGTTGCAATGCGGCTTGAGACATTACATCACTAGTCAGCCGATCAGAGGGAGCCTGTTTTAGCTTCAATTGGTGGAGCGACGGCTGGATGGGAGGCAGATCATTCTGTTTTTTGCAACAGCTGGAGGCACTCTGGTCAGAAAACACTGGTCTATTGCATTGAATAGATCACAGGTGTGCTTCAATGGGTGGGGTGGCTGATGTGTGATAGGGAGAAAAGTGACCTAACACTTACAAACAAGAAATAGCCTCAGCTTTGTGGTAATCTCACATCATCTTATGGGGGATAACCCCTTTGAGTTACTTCCTCCCAGCGCTTGGAACTGCTGGGAGAATCAACATTCTGATGCACGCCACCAATCAGCTGGGACATCGGCCAAGCCAAGGGGCAGGTTATCGCAGAATTTTCCTGGTGGGACGAATTAAGATATCAAAAAACACAATGCAATTGAGATACATTGTGCAGGCCTAACACACACACACACACACACACACACAGTCGTGGCCAAAAGTCTTGAGACTTTTCGATTTAACAAAGTTTGCTGCTTCAGTGTTTTAAGATCTTTTATTCAAATGATTCTTTCTATGGTATACTGAAGTACAATTATAAGCATGTCATCATTTATTTTTTTTTTAAATACATCAAAGTTATGTACTCAATGGGGGAGATTTAGCAAAACCTGTCTGGAGGAAAAGTTGCTCAGTTGCCCATAGCAACCAATCAGATTGCTTCTTTCATTTTTAACAAGGCCTCTGCAAAATGAAAGAAGCAATCTGATTGGTTGCTAAGGGCAACCGGGCAACTTTTCTTCCAGACAGGTTTTGATAAATCTCCTGCAATATCCTAAAACTTCTGCATTTCGTCCTGACATTTCAGCTTCTGGGCCAAATCCTGACTGATGTCAACCCATTATTCCCTAATCAATGCTTGGAGTTTGTCACAATTGGATTAGAGGTTTGATCACAGGATTGAGATCTGGGGGCGGGGGGCTTGGGGTGCCACACAAGGGGCCTCAGGATGCTTTACTGTACAATACTTACGGTGGTGCTCACATTTTCTTGCCTCAAACTGTCTAAAGAGGGCATTAACAGATAAAATACATTTACCACAGTCCTCTGCTGCCAAATTTCTGCATTTCGCATAGAATGTCAGTCTGTTTTGTAGAGAAGGGACGACTTTGCTGCCTTCTTCAGCAATCACAATAGATTACTTAAAAAATGCTCTGCAGCTGACACAAAACTACTAGTTTTCAGTCAGCTGCAGAGCCAGTGTCAGGACATGCTGAGAGTTGTAATTACTAACCAACTACAACTCCCAACATGTCCTGACAAAGCCTATGGCTCTGCAGCGGACCAAAACCAGTACAACTCCCAGCATGTTGCACTATAACTTATACTATACTGCTATATAGAACAACATGCTGGGATTTGTAGTTCTGGTTTGAGTCAGCTGCAGAGCCACAGGCTGTGTCAGTGCATGCAGTTAGTTGCTTACTACAACTGCCAGCATGTCCTGACTGTCTATGGCTCTGAGCTGACCCAGATCTCTGTGTACACTGGTGAAGGGGGGGGGGGGGGGGAGAAGGTCTCTACACACAGTAGACAGGAGAGGACAGGGCAGAGTGGTCACCAAACGGTCCCGTTCTCTAATGGATGAGGTGCCAGTGGGGTGAAACCTAGACCTTCCGGGCGGGGAGTGTAGGACAGCCTGAGGCTACACTAGGCAATGGTGCTCCTCAGTGTCTGCTTCCTGGGCCCCAGGAAAGCGGACATCTGGATCTCCGGGCTGTAGTGCGGAGCTTAATGCAGGCCCGAGACAGGAGCGGAGACTCAGCTGATTCGATCAACTGACGGCCAACCAGACACCTGGCCTGTCTCCATGCTACCCAGATTATACAGAGTACACAAAGACATACCACCTGTTATCTATCCACCCACTGCAGCATAGCTACACACAGTATTAGGGTAGATTAACACCATGTTTTTGCAATACAGTTCCCATATACGTTTTCAATTTGATGGAACTGTATTGAAAACCGTATGCATTGACTCTCCATTGAAAACCGTATGCCAAACGATGCACCCGGTTGCATCCGTTTTGCGTCTTGTACGTTTTGTCCGTTTTTTTCCCGTACCCAAAAACGTAGCCTAAGAAGGTTTTTGGTCCTGGTGAAAAACCGTATAATTTTTAAACATGGGAGTCAATGGGAACCACAGAGAACCTAATAGGCGTACGGTTCCATCCGGTTTACACCATACGGTTTTTTACTTTGCACAGTTTTTTCCTTGAAATTTCAATCAAACAAGTGAAACTTTATTCATAATTAAGTGAAAAGTTAAAAACTTACAATTTTTTTTTTTTTAAACGGACGCAACCGGACATCATTTTTCAAACTGTATACTGTTTTTAAACATACGGATTAAATTTGTACACACGTTTTTATACAGTTTAGTCAGGATGCCCCATTTAAATAAGCCTATGCAGTTCTGGGCGCCGGGCAGGTGAATTTTTCAGGCATTTATGCCTGCTTCAGGCTAAATGCCTGAGGAATTCACATATAACGGGGCAATCACTCTCGCCCCATCACTAAACTCCTAGAGACTGCAGCTGTATGCTACAGCCTATAGCGAGCCTCGCAGGACGTCTGCGTCCCAGCGTAGGCGCGTGCGATGAGGTCACTCAACGCGCACCTCTGTCAGGACCGAGGACGCAGTCAAGCAACATAACCGACATCCCTCTAAGCCTGCCAGAGCGCACATGGGGACAGAGGACAGGTAAAAGCAGGTGAGGGGGTTTGGTGAATCAGTGAAAGATGTGACAAAATATAATGGCACCAGGGGAGCTGAAATATAATGGCACGGGGGCTGAAATATAATGGCACAGGGAAGAGGGGGGCTGAAATATAATGGCACATGGAGCATCAAAGAAGTGGGAATATAATGGCACAGGGGATTGATATGGCACAGGATGGTAGCAGCTTTTCTTTTTTTTTTAAACTAATTTTTATTAAAGTTTTTGAAGAACACAGAGACAAAGCAAACAGCAATGAAGGGATAGCAATCCCAAAAAAGAAGGTGAAAGTACAAGAAATACAGCAAAAATCGTTGTGCAAAATGTCAGCACTATATAGTCAATTCACAAAAGACACTAGACGAGAACAAGAAACAAAAAAGGAGGGGGGGGGGAAGGGAGGGGAAACACAGAGACAACGAACCAACATCAGGGTAGGACCAATGGGGAAAATACAATGAAAAAGAGAGAGGAAAAGTGAGAAGCAGGGAGTGGGGAAAAGAGAAAGGTGGATCAGGCGGATCCTCCAGCTACATAATTGTCCCAGGGATCCCACACAGACAGGAATTTCAGGACAGTATTGTTTAGAGAGGCGGTAAGGTAGGTAGCAGCTTTTCTAATGCTGATACTGGTACTACAGTTTGGAAAGCTCTGACTTAGGGAGTATAATTGTTTAAATGGGATGCCCTACCTGCCTACCTGATGGGAGTTTTATCTATCTGGGGCCTGTCTACCTACTGGGAGAGCTCTACCTAATGGGGTGTCATTTCTATATGGGGCACTGGCTGGGAGACCTACCAACTGGGGGGGGGGGGGAACATACATAGATAGATATATATACATATATATATATATATATATATATATATATATATATATATATATCTATATATCTATATCTATATCTATATATCTATCTCTGAGGCCCTATTTACATACTAGGGGAGCCCTTCATGCCTGCCTACGTGATGAGGGGACATATCTACCTGAAGGGGGAACTACCTATTTAATGGGGCGGACTTATCAGAGGCCCTATCCACCCAATGGGGTGACCTACTAGTCTGCCTATTAAGTTTCTATTAATAAAGACATTAATTTACAGACTATTTTGGTTGAAATAATTTTATGTACCAGGACAAGTGGATCGTCATGAGGGACACGTAGATTGTGTTCCGTTTTAGTCCCTTGGACAAGTTTTTTTTCCCACACCCCCGTTGTACTACCCTCATTTTGGTTGTTGTCTTTTTTAGATAGTATGGATATATGTATAATTTCCATGAAGGGTAATCGATATGTGCATATATATCTGCTGAGAATTACTGTTTCAGCTCTCAAAGAGTTCTAGGTCACACTTATCGACTGAACTCTATGTTATCACATACACAATGGCTACATACAAGTCCGCAATGTGATATAACTGAACCAAATGCTTTTAACTAATCGTTTAGGACACAGTAAACACTATTAAGCCATTATTATAAATTGGAAAGGTTAGCTGTCTGGCAGGCAGAAAAAGCCCTCTCTCCTCAAGCCAAATTTGCCCTTGAAATCTGCATACCCTACACATGAGCACACAGAAGGCAATCCAATTATCTGTTAGTCACTGATGAAAATTGATCTAGCAAGAAAGCTCTAGTGATATAATCTATCAATTTACTAGTTACGTAAAACAAGGCTATGTGCGAAAAAGGAAAGCAAACATTTTTCCTGCGAAAATGAAACACAGGTTTATTGTGCACACAAAAAGTAAAAATATAATATATAATAGCATATATATATATATATAACAGGTTTCTCCCAGAGAGGGAAATAAAATGAACATAACATTTATTTAATGGGGTACTCCAGTGGAAAACTTTTATATACGGTATAATATTATATATATATATATATATATATATATATATATATATATATATATATATATATATATATATATTTATTATATCTCGACTGGTGTCAGAAAGTTAAACAGATTAGTAAATTACTTATATTAAAAAATCTTAATCCTTCTAGTACTTCTTTTCTTCTTGGAACATAGTGTTCCCTGCTGACATCACGAGCACATTGCTCTCTGCCGACATCTCTGTCCATTTTAGGAACTGTCCAGAGCAGCATATGTTTGCTATGGGGATTTTCTTCTACTCTGGACAGTTCTTAAAATGGACAGAGATGTCAGCAGAGAGCACTGTGGTCAAGATGTCAGCAGAGAGTTCTGTGTTCCAAAAAGAAAACCATTTCTTCTGTAGTATGCAGCTAATAAGTTCTAGAAGGATTAAGATTTTTTTTTATAGAAGTAATTTACAAATCTGTTTAACTTTCTGGCACCAGTTGATAAAATAAAAATTAATACATTTTCCACCGGAGGACCCCTTTAAGCAATTTATAGTACAGGCTACTTGGCTCCTGCAAGATCTATTCCGCAAACTTGCCAGAAAATTTTCACAAAAATATTTTTACCATCGTAATCAGATGTTCAAAAGTTTAGAGATTTTAGTAAGAAGGACAAAGAAACAAAATTAAAGTAGTCCCTTACTACAGTCACTAGAGCAGTTTTTCCCAACCAGGGTGCCTCCAGCTGTTGCAAAACTACAAGTCCCAGCATGACCGGACAGCCAAAGGCTGTCCGGGCATACTGGGACTTGTAGTTTTGCAACAGCTGGAGGCACCCTGGTTGGAAAACACTGCAATAGAGAGATCTCCAGAGAATTGGTGCTACTTACCTCACTGTGGTGGACAACAGCCACGAGCACTCTGCTTTTCAGCTGAGACATGACAAACTCTGAAGAACATGCTGTGAAACTAACAATATCTGAACACTGTCTCAGCACAGAAGGGGAATGTAACACTGTCAAGACCCGTTCATGTCTTCTTTTAGTCCCATATTTGTCAGGAAAACTTTCTGCATTTTCAGTGAATGTATCCATTGTACACCATTAACCCATGATCTGCCAAAAGTATGTCCTACTGGCAACAAACTAAGCCAGCATACATAGTCACACCTTTTGTTTGCAGCATTTAATACACTCATTGACAAAATATAAATAAGAATAATGCACCAAAGAGAAGTTGTTGGACTCCAATAATGAAATATTGATGGATGTAAGTGGTTAAAATGTTAGAGCAAAAGAAAATGTTTAATGGTGAAAAACCGTACAATTGAAAAAAGGCTCTGGTACACTGTTGAGCTGCCCCTAGCCTGGATACAGATGAGATACAGCTGTAATCATTTACATATCTGACAGACATAAATGAATGCTGGGTTTTGCAGCAATCTGATATTTCTATGTAGATGCATTATTATTATTTTGTCAATGAGTGTAGATTAGTAGACTCCCAGAGTAGACAGTTAACCTGTTAAGGCATAGGACATAACTTTACGCCCTTGACGTCGGGGACCTAATGCACCAGAGTGTGAATATAGGCCATGGAGCGTTAAAGGGGAACTCCAGTGGGAAACAATATGTTTTCAAATGAACTGGTGCAAGAAAGTTAAACAGATTTGCAAATCACTTCTATTAAAAAATCTTAACCCTTCTAGTACTTAGCTGCTGTATACTACAGATATACTACAGAGAAATGTATGTAGTTCTTTTCTGTCTGACCACAGTGCTCTCTACTGACACCTCTGTCCGTGTCAGGAACTGTCTAGAGCAGGAGAGGTTTGATTCTAATCTGGACAGTTCCTGACACGGACAGGGGTGTCAGCAGAGAGCACTGTTGTCAGACAGAAAAAAAAAAATCACAAATTTCTCTTTTTTTTATTTTTATTTTTTTTACCAGCAGCTAATAAGTACTGTAAGGATAATCATTTTTATTAGAAGTAATTTACAAATCTGTTTAACTTTCAGGCACCAGTTGATTTGAAAACATTTGTTTTCTACTTGTTTTTTTCACCGGAGTTCCCCTTTAAAGGGGTATTCCAGGATTTTTTATTTGACTTTGCTACAGGGGCTGTAAAGTTAGTGTAGTTCATAATATAGTGTCTGTACCTGAGTAACGGTTTTCTCACAATTCTTCTGTGATTTTCACCCCAATATTTATTTTTACTAGCATACAAAATGACTGTTGTCTCAGATTTTTCCCAGTAACTAATGCAACAGCCGTAGGCACCCTGATTGAAAACCACAGGTCTTTGAATGGATGCAGCTCATTTTTGTTTCAATGGGTGGGGTGGCTGATGTGTGGGAGGGAGGAAAATGGAATTTTGTAGTCAATTTTGTAGTCAAAAGAAGAAAAGTCAAACAGGAAATACAAGTTCAAAAAAAGCTAGCCACAGTGTTATGGTAATCTCACAACATAGCCATTTAGCCCCAAGACAAGCGCAGATCCTTCCTAAGCATGTCCATTACTGTCTGCCAGGTACGTACTAAAATCACCTTATGGTGGAGAACCCCTTTAAGTGACTTTGAAGATAGTGCAGGAGCTAGACACCTACCGCTTTTCAAGGGCATCTGCGATCTGGTCGCTTCTTGTCATTAAACCTTTAGATGCAGTGATCAATGACAATCACAGCATCTAAAGGAATAAATGAGCCATCCTGGCTAGCTCAAGGGGCTCATTGGACCCCAACAACATGGTCGCAGGAGTCCAATGAGCTAACACGGCAGTGGAGAGTCCCCTCACCTGCCTGGTCGGCTCTCCAGTGATGCAGCCTGGGCAAGCCAGGCTGCATCAGTTAAGCGCTGATCTTACTTTGAACATTAAATTCTATATGGCGGCCGCAGCGGAAATAATTTGGTAGTAGGATTGCTCTGCCCTGTGCCGACATGCATGAACATGTTCTTTCTTTGCGCGGATAAATTTAAGTGGCGGACAAATTTTAACAGTGGGCCATGAAAAGTAATGCAATTTCTTCCAGGTATGGAAAGTTTGGGCTCAGAACGGAAGGACTCCTTAAGCATGGATTTTGCTGGAATGTGCGGTTGACACCCCTTCGGCAGTATGGCCGACACCCCTGAGAAATAACAGTTTTTTTGGAAACCACATATCTATATGGAGCACTAGAGACATAAGGTGGTAATCACAGGGATATGAAGGGGATAATGGAATGAAGGGGTTATGGAAGTGATCACAGAGATGATGTAGATTGTGGGATGGGGGGGGGGGGGGGGGGGTAAGGAGGGGGCACTGATCCACAAAGTATTTGTGATTATACTACAATTGCTTAAAGCAGGGTGGAGAGGGGGGATTGTGTAAATGTTGCAGCATACTCCCCTTACACTTCCCAATAGTGGTGTTGATCATCAACAAAATATACAATGGGTTCTTACCAGATAACTCCTAGAAAGTTTATATTTCCTGAGTAGGTTTGTTTGCTTCAAATTAAGTCTGTGGCATTTGGCCTCCTTCTTTAGCAGATTTTCAATCTGAGGTGTTAGCTTCATTTTGGGCTTGAGACGGACTTTATGATTATCAGGCAAACGGATTTGGAAACAAAATGGACAGATTCCTTTATCATCTTTTTTCTTCTCTGCAACAAACAAAAAGCATTGCCAAGTAATATTACTGCCCGTTGCAATAAAAGTATACATGCAGTTACAAATTCTCTCTCACTGCTGGGCCTGTAAAAAGGCATTGTATCCTTTAAAGGAGCTTGTTATGGAACTCAAAGTGGTTTGACCTCAAGGGTAGGGTCACACGTGCCGTATCTTGCTGCTGCATATTTCTTACCCATTGAAGTCAATGCCTAGCAAATCAGCTGTGTATTATGCTACCCACTGACTTCAAGGGGTAGGGAAATAAGCAGCAGCCAATACACAGAAAAATACATGTGTGATCGTAATGAATTAAACTTGAAGAGACTGAACTTTAGACAATCTATTACAATCTTTTAAATTCAGCAAGGAGATAGAGGGAGCATTCGGCACAGCAGAGCTGCTGTGGCAGGAATACAGTTGAGTGGAAAATGGATGTCAAATGGAAGTTCCTGTAAGTGAGTGATGCTCAATTCATAGAAGGCAGATCCACAAAACGTATTCCAGAGAGAGAAATGTAAGAATGGCACTCACCCATCCGGCTGCAGGAACAGTGATATTGTGCAAGAGCAGGCAAACAATACAGCATCGGGGGGAGAGGGACGCCGACAGAGGTGGGGATAGCTATTTCACACGTATCACGTGCTTCTTCAGACCACTCTGTGGTCTGAAGAAGCACGCCATACGTGTGAAATAGCTATCACCAGCTCTGTCGACGTCCCTCTCCCCTGATGCTGTATTGTCTGCCTGCTCTTGCACAATATCACTGTTCCTGCAGCCGGATGGGTGAGTGCCATTCTTACATCACTCTCTCTGGAATACAATCTTTTAATACTGACTTTCCAAAAAAAATTTAAATAAAAAATAAAAAAAAAAAACAGAATTCAGTGCTATACTTTTCACATAATCTTGGTAAGATTGTATCTAATCAGCGGTAGAGTTAGGCAGCGGTGGGAGACCCGCAGTAAACTGTAGATGGGATGTAACATACTGACAACGGAGGAAGACATGCAGTAATCAGTGGATCATATGTAAAAAAGAGGCAGATGGATCATACTGACAGCGGATGGAGATGGTAAACTGTTTATTACATTCCACTGGTTACCAAGAGTCTACCTCCGCTGTCAGTATGATCCAGCTGATTTACAGTTCACTGCTAAATTCCCTCCCTCCACTGTATCACTACTGCTGCCTAAGATTACGCTAACTACGCTACTCCTTAACCCCTTAAGGACCAGGCCGTTTTACACCTCAGGACCAGAGCGTTTTTTTGCACATCTGACCACTGTCACTTTAAACATTAATAACTCTGGAATGCTTTTAGTTATCATTCTGATTCCGAGATTGTTTTTTCGTGACATATTCTACTTTAACATAGTGGTAAAATATTATGGTAACTTGCATCCTTTCTTGGTGAAAAATCCCAAAATTTTATGAAAAATTTGAAAAATTAGCATTTTTCTAACTTTGAAGCTCTCTGCTTGTAAGGAAAATGGATATTCCAAATAAAAAAAATTTTGATTCACATATACAATATGTCTACTTTATGTTTGCATCATAAAATTGACGTGTTTTTACTTTTGGAAGACACCAGAGGGCTTCAAAGTTCAGCAGCAATTTTCCAATTTTTCACAAAATTTTCAAACGCACTATTTTTCAGGGACCAGTTCAGGTTTGAAGTGGATTTGAAGGGTCTTCATATTAGAAATACCCCACAAATGACCCCATTATAAAAACTGCACCCCCCAAAGTATTCAAAATGACATTCAGTAAGTGTTTTAACCCTTTAGGTGTTTCACAGGAATAGCAGCAAAGTGAAGGAGAAGATTCTCAATCTTCATTTTTTACACTCGCATGTTCTTGTAGACCCAATTTTTGAATTTACAAGGGGTAAAAGGAGAAAATGTATACTTCTATTTGTAGCCCAATTTCTCTCGGGTAAGCACATACCTCATATGTCTATGTAAAGTGTTCGGCGGGCGCAGTAGAGGGCTCAGAAGCGACAAGGGGATTTTGGAGAGTACGTTTTTCTGAAATGGTTTTTGGGGGGCATGTTGCATTTAGACCCCTTAAGGAACGTAACAAGGAATTAAGTGAGCCTTAATAGCCCACAGGTGTTTCACGACTTTTGCATATGTAAAAAAAAAAAAAATTATTATTTTTTCACTAAAATGTGTTTCCCCCCAAATTTCACATTTTTGCAAGGGTTAATAGCAGAAAAGACCCCCCAAAATTTGTAACCCCATCTCTTCTGAGTATGGAAATACCCCATGTGTGGACGTCAAGTGCTCTGCTGGCGCACTACAATGCTCAGAAGAGAAGGAGCGCCATTGAGCTTTTGGGAAAAAAATTGTTTGGAATGGAAGTCAGGGGCCATGTGCGTTTACAAAGCCCCCCGTGGTGCCAGAACAGTGGAACCCCCCACATGTGACCCTATTTTGGAAACTACACCCCTCACAGAATTTAATAAAGGGTGCAGTGAGTATTTACACCCCACTGGCGTTTGACAGATCTTTGGATCAGTGGGCTGCGCAAATGAAAAATAAAATTTTTCATTTTCACGGACCACTGTTCCAAAAATATGTCAGACACCTGTGGGGCGTAAATGCTCACTGTACCCCTTATTACATTCTGTGAGGGGTGTAGTTTCCAAAATGGGATCACATGTGGGTATTTTCTTTTTGGGGTTTATGTCAGAACCGCTGTAAAATCAGCCACCCCTGTGCAAATCACCGATTTAGACCTCAAAATGTACATGGTGCGCTCTCACTCCTGAGCCTTGTTGTGCGCCCGCAGAGCATTTTACACCCACATATGGGGTATCTCTGTACTCAGGAGAAATTGCGTTACAAATTTTGGGGGTCTTTTTTTTCCTTTTAACGCTTGTGAAAATAAAAAGTAAAGGGCAACACCGGCATGTTAGTGTAAATTTTTTTTTTTTTTTTTTTTTTACACTAACAGGCTGGTGTAGCCCCAACTTTTCCTTTTCATAAGGGGTAAAAGGAGAAAAAGCCCCCCAAAATTTGTAGTGCAATTTCTCCCGAGTACGGAGATACCCCATATGTGGCCCTAAACTGTTTCCTTGAAATACGACAGAGCTCCGAAGTGAGAGCGCGCCATGCGCATTTGAGGACTAAATTAGGGATTGCATAGGAGTGGACATAGGGGTATTCTATGCCAGTGATTCCCAAACAGGGTGCCTCCAGCTGTTGCTAAATTCCCAGCATGCCTGGACAGTCAGTGGCTGTCCGGAAATTCTGGGAGTTGTTGTTTTGCAACAGCTGGAGGCTCCGTTTTGGAAACACTGCCATACAATAAGTTTTTAATTTTTATTGGGGGGGACAGTGTAAGGGGGTGTATATGTAGTGTTTTACTCTTTATTATGTGGTAGTGTAGTGTAGTGTTTAGGGTACATTCACACTGGTGGGTTACGGTGAGTTTCTTGCTAGAAGTTTGAGCTGCGGCGAAAAATTTGCCGCAGCCCAAACTTGAAGCAGGAAACTTACTGTAAGCCTGCCCGTGTGAATGTACCCTGTACGTTCAGATGGGGGGGGGCAAACCTCCAGCTGTTTCAAAACTACAACTCCCAGCATGTACTGACAGACCGTGCATGCTGGGAGTTGTACTTTTGCAACAGCTGGAGGCACACTGGTTGGAAAACCTTCAGTTAGGTTCTGTTAACCAGTGTGCCTCCAGCTGTTGCAAAACTACAACTCCCAGCATGTACAGATCACTGAATGGCATGCTGGGAGATGTAGTTATGCAATAGCTGGAGGTACGCAACTACAACTCCCAGCATGCCGAGACAGCTGATTGCAGTTTTGCAACATCTAGAGGGCTACAGTTTTAGAGAACACTGCAAAGTGATCTCCAAACTGTGGTCCTCCAGCTGTTGCAAAACTACAATTCCCAGCATGTACTGACAGCAAACAGTTGTTTGAGCATGCTAGGAGTTGTAGTTTTGCAAGATCTGGAGGGCTACAGTTAGAGACCACTGTATAATGGTCTCAAACTGTACCCTTCAGATGTTGCTAGGCAACTCACCGGCTTCCGTCGGATCCAGCCGCACGTCATCGTCGCCCGCAGCCTCCGTCGCCCGGATCGGTAAGTGGATCTTCGGCGCCGGTCCCCGTCGTTTCCCCGTCCTGCCCCGCCTATTGTGGGTGGGCAGGACGGGGAAAATGAAAGTAAACCCCCCTGCCCCGGATCTGCTATTGGTGGTCGCGTCTAGACCACCAATAGCAGGGATAGGAGGGGTGGCACCTGTGCCACCTCACTCCTATGCCTTCAGGGGGATCGTGGGTGTCTTAGACACCCGCGATCCCCCTCACATTCCGGGTCACTATAGACCCGTAATGACCCGGAATCGCGCAAATCGCAAGTGTGAATTCACTTGCGATTTGCCGTGATCGCCGACATGGGGGGGGTCTGATGACCCCCCTGGGCATTTGCACAGGATGCCTGCTGAATGATTTCAGCAGGCATCCCGCTCCGATCCCCGCCCGGCGCGGACTAGAACTGCCCATGACGTAAATGTACGTCCCTGGTCCTTAAGACCCAGGGTGTCGGGACGTATCGTTACGTCATGGGTCCTGTAGAGGTTAAAGGAGTACTCCACTGGAATATTTTTTTTTTTTTTTTATTCAACTAGTGCCAGAAAGTTAAACAGATTTGTAAATTAAGAAACAATAGGGTATGTGAAGCTCACAAAATATATGCGGGGTTAACTGAAAAACTCTCACACCCAAATGAGAATTAAAGGACATGTCCGGTGCTCACTTTTCTTATTGTATCCGTTCCGGGCTGCAAAAAAAGAAAATAAGCTTTCTCTTGCCTGCCTACGCTCCCCCGGTGCTCCGGTACAGGCGTTCGGTCCCCGGGCTATATTCTTCTTACTTCCTTTTAGCCCGGTACGTCACACGGAGCTTCAGCCTATCACTGGCCGAGGCGGGACATCGCTGCGGCCGGTGATAGGTTGAAGCTCCGTGTGACATGCCGGGCTAACAGGAAGTAAGAAGAATACAGCCCGGGGACCGAACACCTGTACCGAAGCACCGGGGGAGCCTAGGCAGGTAAGAGAAAATTTGTTTTCTTTTATTTTTCAGCCCAGAACGGATAAAATAAGAAAAGTGAGCACCGGACATCTCCTTTAAGAAAGAAAATATAAAAAATAGGAGACTCAGTCCTCAACTATATCACTCAAAAAAAGTGTATGATGGATGGATGGTTCAGATGAAAAACATTAACTTTCCAGACCAATTAAGGTTATAATATTTAATGTAAGAAATAGCAAAACAATCCTAAAATCACAGCCGTAGGGCCCTACAGCTATGTGAGATTAAAATTATTTATAATAATAACAACAACATTAATTTCTATCACAAATGGTAGATATGCCCTGGGGAGTAAGAATATTGCTCACATCTAGTGGATCAAATAGATTATTGATATGTAATGTTATATGATATATTCCTGCAGAGAAGATATAATGGCAATAAAGTGCAACAGCAATATAGGATTGATATATCCCTACAAGGAATTATATCCCTGCAAAAAAAGTAGCAACAGTGTCCCTGCGAAAAAAGATGTAGCAACAGTATGTCAATATAGCAACAGTAGCGTGCCGGCTTTGGATGAAGAAAGACTATAGATGATCCTGTAAATGGATAGCAAATAATAAACCAGTCCTATGTAGCAGAATTATATAGTAGAATAAATCCTGCAAAGGAAACTCAATACTGAGCGCTTGAGAGTTCTGCGCAGAGTGAGAATCACACACCCCACATAGAGGCTATGAGCCCGGCTGGTATTACCAGCTGTGCCAAAGTTAGAAGAACAACACAGGCACCGAAGTGCCACTCACCCACTCCGCGTTGGTCCCGATGTCTGGGCTGTCCTGCTCTAGCTAAGAACGGTGGCAGCACCGGCAAGTGCAGCCGCCACGAGCTCTTGGCGTGTGACGTAGCGGGTGGATGGTCACGTGTTGGGCAGTCAGCTGGTCGGATGAAAGTGGGCCGACTCCGTGATTTTGTGGAATTGGTAAAGCCTCTGTAACTCAAGTGGGTGATGAATTATCCTACGCAGAGAAGATAACTTTAGTCCGGCAGCTGCTAGTATATCCAATGGTGGATCCGGTAATCAGGTGTTTCCAAGGGTCCGGCAGAACTAGTAGTCCTTCATCTCAGGCAGCACAGCATAAAGGCAAAAAAGTCCCCATGTGGAGGGGGTAAATAGTCTCTCCAAGGCTTAAGAGGATTTGAACCGGGATGGTTGGTCCAAAAAAATCAAAAATTAAATAAAATACAATTGCAATTGTATAAACATCAAACGCGTTTCAGGGTGTAACTGGAGCATAGGCCGCTCCAACCCCTTCCTCAGTGGTAGAAATGTAGTGGATGAGTAGATATCTTGCTACTTTTATATGGTCTAGAAGTGTCACAGCTGTAATTAAATCCTGTTTGTTACAAGATGTGGGATGGATTTAGGTTATATGTAAACTCTGCAAATTTAACCAATGCATAATATTGGGAGCAAAAAAATCAAGACATGAGAGAGAAAAAGGCAAAGATCCAAAGAAACTCATAGAAATATGAATAAACAGGTAAGACCAATAAGTGAATAAAATAAAATTGTATGTAAATATATATGGGAAAAAAAGTAAAATTAAATTAAATGAAAATAATGTGATGATGGATATGAAAGTAGAATGGATATACAGTGGTCCCTCAACATATGATATTAATTGGTTCCAGGAGAACCATCATATGTTGAAACCATCATATGTCGAGTACTTATGTCTATGTAAAAATGGTAATTGGTTCTGGGGCCTCGGAACCATCGTATGTTGAATACATATCTCTATGGGAAACTGCCAATTGGTTCTGGGATGACCATTGTATGTGGAGTGTATGGGGAGTGTACAAACCAGGGTGCCTCCAGCTGTTGCACAACTACAACTCCCAGCATGCATGTACAGCCATTGATTGTCTGGGCATGCTGGGAGTTATAGTTTTGCAACAGCTGGAGGCACACTGATAGGGAAACATTGATGTATGGGGTGTATAGTGTGTATATGTATTGTATGTGATGTGTGACATCGCATACAGTACTGTACAGTTCTTTAAATACCTTCAGGGGGGACAGAATGTCCTCCATTACGATCCTGCCGACTACAGCTCTATAGGAAAGGAAGGGGAGGGCAGTCAGCAGCTCATTGGATGCCTGCAGCAAGATGCTGCAGGCTATTGGCTATGGCTGCACTGGGGGGGCGGGGCTTACACGGAGCTCACAGTGGAAGCCTGTATGAGTTAGCAGGACAGCATGTGAGTAACAGGAGGCAGAACGGGACACACGGGGCACATTAAACAACTGTCAGTTGCTGAAGTTGTCAGCGCTGTCAGATAGCTGTTTGTATGATGGCCCCGACACACAGCAGCATCATATGTCGATGCTGCCTTCAACATACGATGGGCTCTGAGAGGCCATCATATGTTGAAATGATCATATGTCGGGGCCATCATAAGTCGGGGGGTCACTGTAAAAGTAATCTAAAATATATATATATATATATATATATATATATATATATATATATACATACAATTTTATTTTATTCACTTATTGGTCTTACCTGTTTATTCATATTTCTATGAGTTTCTTTGGATCTTTGCCTTTTTCTCTCTCATGTCTTGATTTTTTTGCTCCCAATATTATGCATTGGTTAAATTTCCAGTGTTTACATACAACCTAAATCCATCCCACATCTTGTAACAAACAGGATTTAATTACAGCTGTGACACTTCTAGACCATATAAAAGTAGCAAGATATCTACTCATCCACTACATTTCTACCACTGAGGAAGGGGTTGGAGCGGCCTATGCTCCAGTTACACCCTGAAACGCGTTTGATGTTTATACAATTGCAATTGTATTTTATTTAATTTTTGATTTTTTTGGACCAACCATCCCGGTTCAAATCCTCTTAAGCCTTGGAGAGACTATTTACCCCCTCCACATGGGGACTTTTTTGCCTTTATGCTGTGCTGCCTGAGATGAAGGACTACTAGTTCTGCCGGACCCTTGGAAACACCTGATTACCGGATCCACCATTGGATATACTAGCAGCTGCCGGACTAAAGTTATCTTCTCTGCGTAGGATAATTCATCACCCACTTGAGTTACAGAGGCTTTACCAATTCCACAAAATCACGGAGTCGGCCCACTTTCATCCGACCAGCTGACTGCCCAACACGTGACCATCCACCCGCTACGTCACACGCCAAGAGCTCGTGGCGGCTGCACTTGCCGATGCTGCCACCGTTCTTAGCTAGAGCAGGACAGCCCAGACATCGGGACCAACGCGGAGTGGGTGAGTGGCACTTCGGTGCCTGTGTTGTTCTTCTAACTTTGGCACAGCTGGTAATACCAGCCGGGCTCATAGCCTCTATGTGGGGTGTGTGATTCTCACTCTGCGCAGAACTCTCAAGCGCTCAGTATTGAGTTTCCTTTGCAGGATTTATTCTACTATATAATTCTGCTACATAGGACTGGTTTATTATTTGCTATCCATTTACAGGATCATCTATAGTCTTTCTTCATCCAAAGCCGGCACGCTACTGTTGCTATATTGACATACTGTTGCTACATCTTTTTTCGCAGGGACACTGTTGCTGTATTCAATTGTTGCTACTTTTTTTGCAGGGATATAATTCCTTGTAGGGATATATCAATCCTATATTGCTGTTGCACTTTATTGCCATTATATCTTCTCTGCAGGAATATATCATATAACATTACATATCAATAATCTATTTGATCCACTAGATGTGAGCAATATTCTTACTCCCCAGGGCATATCTACCATTTGTGATAGAAATTAATTTTGTTATTATAAATAATTTTAATCTCACATAGCTGTAGGGCCCTACGGCTGTGATTTTAGGATTGTTTTGCTATTTCTTACATTAAATATGATAACCTTAATTGGTCTGGAAAGTTAATGTTTTTCATCTGAACCATCCATCCATCATACACTTTTTTGAGTGATATAGTTGAGGACTGAGTCTCCTATTTTTTAGATTTGCAAATTACTTCTATTAAAAAATTTTAATTCTTCCAGTACTTATCAGCTGCTGTTATGTTCTACAGGAAGTTCTTTTCTTTTTGAATTTCCGTTCTGCCTGACCACAGTGCTCTCTGCTGACACCTCTGTCCATGTCAGGAACTGTCCAGAGCAGGATAGGTTTTCTATGGGGATTTGCTCACATTCTGGACAGTTCCTAAAATGGACAGAGGTGTCAGCAGAGAGCACTGTGGTAAGGCAGAAAGGAAATTCAAAAAGAAAAGAACTTTCTGTAGATCATAACAGCAGCTGATCAGTACTGGAAGAATGAATATTTTTTAAATAGAAGTAATTTACAAATCTGTTTAACTTTCTGCCACCAGTTGATTTAAAAAAAAAAACTAATGTTTTCCAGTGGAGTACCCCTTTAAGCCGGGCCCAGAGTGTGTGCGCTGCCATGCCAACTAGGGAGCAGTGGGAGAGTGGCCGCTAGATCCGTAGTAAACTGCGCAGTTTACTATGTACTCGCACTAAACTTTATGACATTGGTAAGAACCAGGGTGAAGTATGAAAACCAGTCTCTCACAGACACCCCACATGTCCCATGAGTACCACTTTCTTAGGAGTGCTGTAATGGTCAAGTCTCCTTGCTTAAATAACCACTATGATTACCTCCATATCTGTGTGTCTCAGAAACCCACCCCATCATATACAGGTGCGGCAGCAATGCAAGGAAGTGATCAGGGATGGCACCATGTCTGTGACACATGTGATCTGTGTCCAGGGCAGCCATTTCAGTCAATGGGCAAATGATCAAATCACTGTATCACTAATATGCCATCATTTTAGAGTTAGTTGTGGCCAACTTCTGGGATCACCACAAATGACTGGAGCACAGCTGTGGTGTAGCACTGCATCCCCATCACTGTTTGTTCTATGCCTAGCTATGTCTATGCTGCAGACACCCAACTGTGCAGGGAATGCCAGCACAACCCAAGAGAATGGGTCCGGTTGAAGTTCCCAGCACAGCCAACTGACCAGGATTTCAGGGAAATTAGGCAGGTGGGTTTAATGTTATGGCTTAAGGTTGTGTTCACATGTTCAGGTTTTCAATTGCAATTAATGAATTCAAAGCCAAGAACAGGTCGTAAATTTAGGACACATATAAAGAAGGCTGAGACTTTTATGCTTTGTATTCAATAAGTAACCCCATAAATGTACAGTGGTGCAGCGAGTAACTTCGCGCACAGCGCTGTACATTTACGGTGCGGCTACGTAACAGGCGCAGGAGCAGCACTCGCCACATGCATGTGAGCTCTGGCCACCAATAATGGCGGACATCAGTGATCCCACCATTAGCCCCTCAGATGCCGTGATCAATGCCGATCATGGCATCTGAAGCATCTGCAGGGCTTAAGGGGGATTCAATAGACCACCCGCAGTGCAATCGATGAAATGTCCGATCTATTAAAATATTATGTTAACTATCCCATATGATGACCGGCGTAAATGCAACAAATATGAAAGTCCCATTTTTAAAAAAAAGTAGTACTACAATAGAAAAGCGTGTCAAAATGGGTAGCGTTTTAATCGTATTGAACTGACCGGCGATCGCTGCTATAGGTCCGTCAGTACACACGGACGGACCAATAGCAGGGAACTGGTGTGGGTCTCCTCCGTCGCTTCACTGAGGAGGCCACCCGCGCTCCGATCCTGGGTTAACCCTATAGACCCCAGCGTCTATTAAGGTAACAGAGGGAGGGAGCTCATTCTGTCACTGACCTCACACAATTGCTTCAGTGAAAAAATAAAAAAGGTTACAGCTCGCAGAATCTGGCGACTTACAAACATAATAAAAAAATTATATATAGTTTTTAATGCCATAAATGAATTAAAATATATACATTTACATGTATACCACCTCATAAAACATAAAATAAAAAGTGATCAGTGTCTCACATGTACCCCAGAATGGTACCAATGAAAGAGTCAACTTGTCTCCCAAAAATATTTTTGCACCTCAAGGTCCCCATAATTTATAATTTTGATCAGTACTGAGCAGTCATTCGACGATCGGACAGCATGGAGGCAGGTAGGGACCCTCCGGCTGTCATGTAAGCTGTTCGCCGCAGCGATCCCGAACAGCTCCCTGAGCTAACCGGCATTGTTTTACTTTCACTTTAGACGCGGCGTTCAACTTTGAATTCCGTGTCTAAAGGGTTAATAGCGCACGGCACCGCGATCAGTGCTGCGCGCTATTAGCCACGGGTTCCGGACGCTGTTAGAGGCCAGGCCCGACCCACTATGACCCAGGGCCACGACGTGGCCCCGCATTATAGAACGGGAGCGGACTCACGACATACCGGTACGTCATGGGTCCTTAACCCCTTAAGGACTCAGCCCATTTTGGCCTTAAGGACTCAGACAATTTAATTTTTACGTTTTCATTTTTTCCTCCTCGCCTTCTAAAAATCATAACTCTTATATTTTCATCCACAGACTAGTATGAGGGCTTGTTTTTTGCGCGACCAGTTGTCCTTTGTAATGACATAACTCATTATATCATAAAATGTATGGCGCAACCAAAAAACACTATTTTTGTGGGGAAATTAAAACGAAAAACGCAATTTTGCTAATTTTGGAAGGTTTTGTTTTCACGCCGTACAATTTATGGTAAAAGTGACGTGTGTTCTTTATTATGAGGGTCAATACGATTAAAATGATACCCATTATTATATACTTTTATATTATTGTTGCGCTTAAAAAAAAATCACAAACTTTTTAACCAAATTAGTACGTTTATAATCCCTTTATTTTGATGACCTCTAACTTTTTTATTTTTCCATATAAGTGGCGGTATGGGGGCTCATTTTTTGCGCCATGATCTGTACTTTTTTTTGATACCACATTTGCATATAAAAAACGTAATACATTTTTTATAATTTTTTTTTTATAAAATGTATTAAAAAAAGTAGGAATTTTGGACTTTTTTTATTTTTTTTCGTTCACGCCGTTCACCGTACGGGATCATTAACATTTTATTTTAATAGTTCGGACATTTACGCACGCGGCGATACCAAATATGTCTATAAAAAATGTTTTTTACGCTTTTTGGGGGTAAAATAGGAAAAAACGGACGTTTTACTTTTTTATTGGGGGAGGGGATTTTTCACTTTTTCTTTACTTTTTCTTTACTTTTTTTACACTTGAATAGTCCCCATAGGGGACTATTCATAGCAATACCATGATTGCTAATACTGATCTGTTCTATGTATAGGACATAGAACAGATCAGTATTATCGGTCATCTCCTGCTCTGGTCTGCTCGATCACAGACCAGAGCAGGAGACGCCGGGAGCTGCACGGAGGAAGGAGAGGGGACCTCCGTGCGGCGTTATGAATGATCGGATCCCCGCAGCAGCGCTGCGGGCGATCCGATCGTTCATTTAAATCGCGAACCGCTGCAGATGCCGGGATCTGTATTGATCCCGGCACCTGAGGGGTTAATGGCGGACGCCCGCGAGATCGCGGGCGTCGGCCATTGCCGGCGGGTCCCTGGCTGCGATTAGCAGCCGGGATCAGCCGCGCATGACACGGGCATCGCTCCGATGCCCGCGGTTATGCTTAGGACGTAAATGTACGTCCTGGTGCGTTAAGTACCACCTCACCAGGACGTACATTTACGTCCTGCGTCCTTAAGGGGTTAAGGGATTAAAATGAAAAATCTACAAAAAAAAAAAAAAACGTACATTTTAAAATTCCACCTACAATTTGCTTTTATTTCTGTGAAACGCCTAAAGGATTACTAAACTTCTGTAATGTCATTCTGACCACTTTAAGGGGTGCAGGTTATAAAATGGAGTGATTTATGGGGGTATCTAACATTCAGGCCCCTCAATTCCACTTCAGAACTGAACTGGCCCCTGAAAAATCTGATTTTGCAATTTTCTTGAAAATCTGGAAAATTGCTACTAAACTTATAAACCCTCTAACATTCTAAAAAAGTTGGCGGGGGAGGAGTGAACGGGCTAGTGCCGTAGCAGGGGGGGGGGGGGGGGTGGTCGGGGAAACGGGCTAGCAAAAAAAAAAAAATAGGATGGTGGGAGCTACCCTTTAAAAACCGGACACTGAAAAAGGACTGATTTTGGAGTGGCAATCAGTCCTTTTTCAGTTAGGCTGCACTCGCTCCCTGCCTGGGGGGGGAGGAGGGAACGGGCTAGTGCCGTAGCGGGGGGGGGGGGGGGGGGGGAAGGAGTTAACGGGCTAGTGCCGTAGCGGGGCGGGGGGGGGGGGGGGGAGAACGGGCTAGCAAAAAAAAATAGGATGGTGGGAGCTACCCTTTAAGGACCACGCCCATTTATAAAAAAAAAATATATAAAAAAAAAATCGCAAACCATTTTAACAAAATTAGTATGTTTGAAATTGCTCAATTTTGACCACCTATAACTTTCTAATTTTTCCGTATATGGGGCGATATGAGGGCTCATTTTTTGCGCCATGATCTGTAGTTTTTATTAGTACCACTTTTGCTTAGATTTAACTTTTTATGAATTTTTTATTCATTTTTTTTTTATAAAATGTGACAAAAAAAGCAGCAATTTTGGATTTTTTTTACGTTTACGCCGTTCACCGTACGGGATAATTAACTATATATTTTAATAGTTCATACTTTTACGCACGTGGCGATACCAAATATGTGTATTAATTTTTTTTACGCTTTTTGGGGGGTAAAATGGGGAAAAACGGACGTTTTACTTTTTATTGGGGGAGGGGATTTTTCACTTTTATTTATTTTTTTACACTTTTTATGTCCCCATAGGGGACTATTCATTGCAATCAGTTGATTGCTAATACTGTGCAGTGCTATGTATAGGACACAGCACTGCTCAGTATTATCGGTGATCTTCTGCTCTGGTCTGCTCGATCTCGGACCAGAGAAGAAGAACTCGGGAGACGGCCGGAGCCAGGTGAGGGGACCTCCGGCCGCCATGCTGGATGATCGGATCCCCGCGGCAGCGCTGCGGCCGATCCGATCGTCCATTCAAACTACTGCAATGCCGCAGATGCCGTGATCTGTATTGATCACAGCATCGGAGGGGTTAATGGCGGACATCCGCGCAATCTCGGATGTCCGCCATTACCGGCAGGTCCCTGGCTGCTGATATCAGATATCCGATCGTCCATTCAAACTACTGCAATGCCGCAGATGCCGTGATCTGTATTGATCACAGCATCGGAGGGGTTAATGGCGGGTCCCTGGCTGCTGATATCAGGGCATGACGCGAGCACCGCTCGCGATCATGTCGGCGCGTAAATGTACGTCATGGTGCGTTAAGTACCACGTCACCATGACGTACATTTACGTCCATTGTCGTTAAGGGGTTAAGATCGAAACAGGCTATTGAGTAAAGGGGTTAAAGAGTACCTGTCATTAAATCTTTCACCAAATCACCTCTATAGACATCCTTATCTACTTTTCACAATCCCCTGCCTTCAAAAAAAAAATAAAAATACATTTCAAGCTTGTGAACTCATTGGGGGAGATTTAGCAAAACCTGTGCAGAGGAAAAGTTGCCGATAACAACCAGATTTCTTATTTCATTTTTAACAAGGCCTCTGCAAAATAGAAGAAGCGATCTGATTGGTTGCTATGGGCAACTTTTCCTTTGGACAGGTTTGATAAATCTTCCCCATTATTTCTGTCTTTTTGCTCGGTAGAGAGGGAGGGGGCGTTCCCCAGCAGGCATAATGTTATCTAAGGCCATGCTGGGGATCGCTTCCGCCCTCATCTATGCAGCATTCCGTCTCGGGAGCACGCATATATGAGGCAGCCTATGGCACGGCAGGCTGCTCCGGAATCCCCTCCCCTCTGTTCATCACTGCATGTGGTATACAGAGAGGAGGAAGACCTGCCGTGCAGGCCGGCCGGCTCTGTATAGAGAAGGGTGGCGGGAACATGCTAATGAAGCTGGCGGTGCACAGCCGTCAAAGCACTCGCTCTCACCTGTTTTATATAAAGGCAGAGAGCAAGAGCTATGCACTGCCTATGACCAGACCACATTTCCAGACTTCGGTCTCCTGCCAGTCCAGCAGGAGACCAAAGTCTGTGCTATTGAGGAGACAGAATGCGGACTGGCACAGAAGGGAGACCCCTAGAGGCCATATGTATTGGGCCATGAAAGTCACATAAAATTAGGGCTGCAACGATTAATCGATGTAATCGATTAAAATCGATAACGGGATTCATTGTCGACGAATCCCGTTATCGAATAATTGCCCGATTTGTTGTCTGCCGTCAGTGGCAGCAGTGAATGAATGAAGCCGACATGTCCCGCATATAAGCTACATTCAATCGTTTATTCACCCGACATGTCCCCGCCGCTGCCCTACTCCTAGTGCAATCAGCGCAGTGTCGGGACGTGCTGCTCATCTCCGTCGGGTACAGAGATGAGCAGCAGAAAATAGGCATGTCCCGGCGGGTGCTAGGAGCAAGGCAGCGGCAGGGACATGCGGGGCGGCAGCAGGGCCCACCTTTAGACCGCAGCCCCCACCCTTGTACACAGCTCACTTACAGCTGTCCTCTGTTGGGGCTGCCGTTCCGCTGCACAGTTCTAGCGTCCGCATCATGTAGTTCTATGGAGGAGAATGTGACACACACGTCACTCCTCCTCCCCTGCGCAACGTTACGGAGGAAGCAGAGTGACGTGTATGTCACATGCTCCTCCATAGGACTACGTGATGCGGACGCTAGAACTGTGCAGCGGAATGGCAGCCCCGACAGAGGACAGCTGTAAGTGAGCTGTCTACAAGGGTGGGGGCCCCGCTGTCTAAAGGGGGGGGGGCGCCCTGCTGTCTAAAGGGGTCTGTAAAAGCAATGGTCTGCAGTCTGCACATACACATGTGCATAGGAGTGCTATATTAAAAAAAAAAAAAAAAAAAAAAGGAAAAAGATATAGAAAAAAATATGTAAATTTACTGCTCCCCAATAAAAATTAGCTCCCCCTTTTCCTATTGCTATACAAAAAAAGTTAATGAATTTTTCTTTTACATATTTAATACTACCGCATGGGTAACTGTCTGAACTATTAAAATATTAGTGAATCATTTTTTTTTTAATAGTTCAGACAGTTACCAATGCGGCAGTATCAAATTTACGCTGGTTTCTGTACAAGATTATTAATAATGACAGCAACCAGCATAAACGTAAAAAAAAAATCCAAAATTGCTGCTGTTTGGTCACATCACATGCTAGAAACTTTTAATATGGCCATTGTACATAGTTTTTCAAGTAGAATCAGCTGAACCCCTTTTTTTGGCATTTTGACATTTTTTTCTGATTAATCGATAAAATAATCGACAACTAATCGATTATTAAAATAATCGTTAGTTGCAGCCCTACATAAAATGTTTTATTTATTTATTTTAGCTAATGAATCAAATATAAAAAAATGATGTTAAATGACAGTGCCTATTTAAAGGAGTACTCCGCTCCTAGACATCTTATCCCCTATCCAAAGCCTAAAAGCAACTAAATCATGGCCAAGTGTTTTTATGGAAAATAAAAGTGGAATGTCATCTCACATCCTTTGGATACAATTATGTCAAGTTTATGAAGAGTATCAAATTTACTATTTTTTTGTATATCATATATCAATTTACTTACTTTTGTGCGAAGGTTGGAGTGAGCTAGAAGAAAAAAAAAAGATAAATATATATAAATATAGATATATGCAAGATGTACAGTGGCAGACAGCAGCTACATAAAAATAAAAAAGTGTAACCAATTATATCAGCGTATAACAGTGCCAGCAATGTGAATGGGATTTTAAAAGGAAATTGACAGATGGATCAACTGCACTGACCTGAATATGTACGTGGTTAGCGGGAGTGATCTTAAGTAAAACAATATATTCCTTACCCAATTTGTTTAACTGTTTCAGAGATAAAGAACAATCTAGCAAAATGCAAATGAACATTTAATTGCACTGGAGGCAGGTTTGAAAAATATCTCCATCCCCTGGGTCCTGTTCGCACCTCCTCGCTCATCAATACTCATCTCCTTGATGAGCGGGGTGGTCTAAACGGGACCCAGGGTATGGGGTCAGATTGCAGATAATCTTCAGACCCCGCCTTCAGTGCAGTTAAATGTTCATTTGCATATTGCAAATTGTGTTACATCTTGAGAACAGCTGGACTGATTGGGATAAGGAATATCATTTAAGGCTGGGTTCACATCACGTTTTCAGCCATACGGGACTGCATACGGCTGGGGGGAGCTAAAACCGGGCGCTGCTGTATGCCACCCGTATGTAATTCATTTCAACTGCATGCAGTTTTCCCACCTGACCTAAAACAGTTGTCGACCACAGTTTAAGGTCTGGTGGAAAACTCATTCGGGTCATTGAAATGAATTACATACGGGCGGCATATGGCAGCGCCTGGTTTTAGCTCCCCCCAACCGTATTCGGTCCCGTATGGGAACTTATGTGATGTGAACTTAGCCTTACTCAGGATCACCCGCACTAAACAAATGTATATCCAGATTAATGGGGTTGACCCCAGTTTTCATGACAGACACTGTGTAGGGGCATATGTATATGTAGTGTTTTACCCTTTATTTTGTGTTGGTATAGTGTAGTGTATTTAGGGTATATTCACACAGGCAGGTATACAGTGAGTTTCTCGCTGGGAGTTTGAGCTGCGTTGGAAAATTTGCCGCATCTCAAACTTGCAGCAGAAAACTCGCTGTAGACCCACCCGTGTGAATGTACCCTGTACATTCACATGGGCGAGGGGCAAACCTCCAGCTGTTGCAAAACTACAACTCCCAGAATGCACTGACAGACCATACATGCTAGGAGTTGTAGTTATGCAACAGCTGGAGGCACATTGGTTGTGCAACACAGTTTGTTCCTTAAAGGAGTACTCTAGTCCAGAGTATTCCTGCTCCGTTCTGCCCGGGCTGCAAAATAAATGAAAATGAACCATCACTCACCTCCCTGGGTTCCCGCGGAGTGCCACTACAGCTGTTCGGTCCTCCAGTCCATCTCCTTCATACTTCCGGGTGTAACGAAGCATCACATGGCGCTCAGCCTATCGCCGGCCGCCGCGATGTTCAGCCTCGGCCAGCAATAGGCTGAGCGCCATGTGATCCTGCTGCCTGCACCTCCGGGACCATCGCCGCTGCTGCCACCGTGACCGCTGCTGCCGCTCCTGAGGTGATCCCTGCCAGCCCTGATCTCCACCCCGATTGCCCGCCAGCACGACAGTGATTGATCAGTCGTTCTGACTGAAGGGTACAAGAGTCTTGATAGAATAATACAGATCTGTAATCTTGTATGATGTGTATCATAATTCTGTAATCTTGTATGATATATCTTAATTCTGCCGTTTGTAACCGCAAGGCTCGTACCGTACTTCTCGTTTTCTCAACTGCTGATTCCTAACTGTTGTGCACGTACATCCTGTTCTTGTGTTCTGCTGACTTGTAACTATTAAGCAACATGGTATATATATATGAACGTTGGCAAATAGTAAAACAGAGCGTACTTAGACGGCATCTTGTGTGCATGTATTTTTTCCACACCTGATAAGACGCTCTCCTGGCCAGTACAAGCCTTAAGCCAAATTGGACCTAGTACCAGGGGTACAGAAAAGACAGAGAACCAGTACCAGGGGTACTGAGTAGATTATTCAGCAATACCTTTCAGCTGGGGGCTCAGTCCGGGGTCGAGAGGGTCATCCTCCGGACCGGTAAGAACCATATCCTTGTGTGGTATTGTCGATCCGGGGGGGCACTGGCCACGTCTCGATTCCAGTAAGTATAACAGTTACTTTAATTTCGTGTCTGGGACACAGTATTACAGTATTTGCCTTCTGTTCAGGGAACAGGGGAAATGAGGAACTAAGAGTAATTTGACAATCCAGGGTGGTTGTCTTGTTTCAATTTGGCTTAACGCTTACAAAAATCTTCTTGTATTTCTGTTTAGTTCTGTTTAGTGTTTTACTTGTAACTTCCTTTTTTTCCCCTTACGCTTAAGAAGACACGTGAGTATACTAAAATTGCTTTAATGTATAGAGTAAGGTGCATATAACTGTTATAATATTAATACTGATAATAATAAGTAATATTCTGCTGGTTCTCAAAACATCTGTAAGACGCCCCACCCTCCCGGCTAGAGGTAACTTGTTGACCCGGGATGTGGTGAAAGCAAGTGACAGTTTGTTCAGAGATACCGTGCATGCTCAGTGATTGGTGCAATTAAATCAGAGAATCCCTAATCTGTTGAGAGGAATTGTCGGAGCCATCAGAGTTCAATACAGCCAAATCCAGAGATTGAGGCTTTGCACCAATTACTGAACATGGGTTCCAAATCATCTAAGTCCTATCCTCCTCCCCTTCCCGGTGAAACATGTAAGGCTTATGTGGCCCGAGTTAGCCCTACAAGATGGGACTTAGTGAATCCGTGGGTAGATGATATAGTTGGTTGGTCAGAATTCATGAAGGACTCCAGCCCATTCCCAAGGGAGGGGGCCAATGATAAATACCACCTGACCCCCACTCTAACAACTACATTTGTAATCTCGAGAAGGGTAGAGAGCGTATATGGAGAGAATTAAAAGAGGAACCAAAATCATCACTGCCTATTGCTGTGGCATGCAAACAAAAACTAGGTGAAACTGTTACTGAATTTTGGGAAAGGTTCACAGCATGTTGGCGTTATGATGCAGGGCTGTGTAAATTGTTTGATAGGATTAGAGATTGTTGTCAGAAATAGAGACTCAACGATTTGGTGGAGAAGCAGGTGATTTGTGAAGGAGAAAGCATGTGAAGCAGTGTGAGGAATGTAGGATGAGCAGAGCTGAAATTGCTGGAATAAATGAAGTGAAGATGAGTGTTCAATGCTATGGAATGGAGTGATGTGGTAAATCGCTTGGAAAGCCCTGTGTATGTGGTCATATGATGGCGTTTATAGGATGGTTCTTATGATATAAAGTATGTTATATATGTGTGAGGTGTATAGAATCAGGAGTGTATAGAAAATGACCAGTGAATGTTTTCCCTGTGAAGCTGTTGTGTTGTAATGAAAATGGTGTTAAAAGAAAAATATATTCACGTGGTATTAAATTGAACTATTTGATGATTTTTCATTAATTTCTTGCCTTCACAGTAACACAGGGTTGATGCCAAAAAAAAAAAATGAAATGTATCAGGAAATGCGATTAATTGTCTGATTATATTACAGGAGTAATAACAGAAGAAATTTGGCCAAGAAGATAAAATAAATATAAAAAGTGATCACTATTTAATTGATAAATATTACTTTAGGCATTTACAATCAAGCTAATGGTTTACTGGATTATAAACAATGCGCATTGGAGATAATTATTTTTACATTTTTTTTAAGAGAGCTGTGTACACTTTTATTTTTATATCTTTGGTGAGAATGTGGGCCCTGTGTGTTGTACGTTAAGTATTTGTAAATGTCGGTATTGTTACATGTTATGTTTCTTGTATGTCTCTTGATGTTATGTAACACTGTCAGTAACACATGTGATAATAGATGTTTCATGGTGACTGACCAGAACTGGGGAAAGACAAGAAGCCAGACTCAAAGGGGCGGTGACTGGTGACATAGAGGTTTGGGAGGAGTAAGGCGGGGTTTACAGGGAGCATGACAGCTTCTTCTTCGGATCTGGTGCAATTTTGTTTTTCAGGGGATATGTGTGTATGTGCATGTGTATATGTATATATGTATATATGCGTATATATATGTCTACTGTTTGAAATTGAGTATGTTCATAGCACCTGTATACACAATGCCCCGAGGGTGACCATTTAACCTTCCCTTCCTTTCGCATCATACCTGAATGCCCTGTAAACCTCCTGAGAAGAGACCTCATATGTAAACTCAAATTACATATCACTTCATCCCAGTCCAGGTTACATGTCACGTCTGACCTCGCACCCATAGTCACACCTGCAGGGTACTATCCTGCTGGACATTATCCTGTTATGTCCCCGACCCAAGTCCCACCTGAGGTAGACCCCATTGTCTGGTCACATGGTGACCATGATGTAGGACACATTGACTGTACACCATACAAGGCAAGACTCAAACCAGACATCCTCCCGGTCTACCAAAAACAGTACCCCTTGTCACCCCTTGTATCCGCCCTATGATCAAACATTTCCTACACACTTGAGTTTTAGAACATACTGTCTCTCCCTACTGCACTCCAATTAATCCGGTCCCCAAACCCGATGGTACTGTCTGTTTTGTACCAGACTTGAGAGCCATCAACAGACTAATTGTGCCTATTGCCCCTATAGTTCCTGATGTCACTCACCTGTTGTCATCAATCCCAGCACAGGCAACTCATTTTTCTGTCCTCGATCTGAAGAATGCTTTCTTCTCGATCCCAGTGGACGAAGAGACCAGACTCCTTTTTGCTTTTTCCTTTGAGGGACTACAGTTAACCTGGTGTGCAATGCCCCAGGGGTATGCTGATTCACCAGTTGTGTTCAGCATTGTCCTCCAAGCCTTTTTACAATCATGGCACACCCCCCAGGGTTCTGTTCTCCTCCAAAATGTTGATGATTTGTTAATGTGTAGTTTCTCTGAGGAGGCCTGCCTTGAGGATGGTGTTGTGAACAGGTTGAATATCCGGGTTTTGTTCTGCCAAAAGGGAAAAGGGAGTTGAGCAAGTCTAGAGTCCAGTCTGTAGCGGGCCTGGTCACCCCGCACGCCCAGAAGGAAATGCAATCTTTCTTGGGTATGATAAACTACTGCAGACAGTGGATTCCCGACTGCTCATAGAGATGCAACCCTATCAGGCAAACCAGATCTAATCAAATGGTCCTCATAAATGTACAAATCTTTTAATAACGAGTCCAGGGCTAGGTCTCCCAGATTACAATTTGCCTTTCCACATGTATGCACGAGACAATTGTAAAACCATGGCGGGTGTGCTGACACAATTTCACGGAGGCAAACTGCATCCTTGTGCTTTTTTCTCAAAGGTGATGCCCGTCTCCGTACAGGGGATGCCGGCATGTCTGCGAGCTCTTTCTGCCTGTGCTATGATTGTTGAACAAGCTACCACCCTTACTTTAGGACATGACACTACCTTGTACACTTCTCATGATGTTATCTCTCTCCTTAAAGGCCTACATACACAACACATGTAAACACAACGGCTCTCTGGATATGAGGCAATTTTCCTCAGTAATCCATCCTTGAAAATGGTGTATGCCTCCCCTACATCTGGCCCTGCGCACTAGTTGGCCTGAAAATTCATGATGATGTGATGCCGGACATACATGACTGCTTGCAAGTCATCCACACTGACGCCTCACACAGACCCGACCTCTCTTCAGTGCCCATACCTGATGCTCCAGAAGTCTTTGTAGATGGGTCATGTACACGCCCCAATGACAATGTTTACCATGCCAGTTATGCTATTGTCCAATTACCTGACATTGTCCTCAAGGCCCAGTCCATCCCCTATAAGTCCGCACAAGCTACAGAACTCATCGCCCTCACAAGAGCCTGTACACTTTTTGCTAAGAAACCTGTCACCATTTACATGCACTTACCCTACCATCACAATCAGTCATCATTCACTGCAGGACACACACACGTGGGACTGATCACATTTCAAAGGGCAATGCTCTAGCAGACCACACCGCCAAACTGGCTGCTACACAACAACCTGTCTCACTGATGTTACCAGTTCTTACACCTCCTTCACTCGTAGACACACAACTTCTTCTCTCTCTTCAGTCCTCTGTTCCCAAACAAGAGGAATATGATTGGTGTTATCCAGTATTGCAGAAAAATCCTGTAACAGGATTGATCTACAAAGAGGGGAAACCATGCATACCCCAACACAGTGCCACAGTTTTATTGCTCATTTCCACGGAGTAGGCCACAGGGAGCACCTTTGAGAAGTGGAAACCAGTCCTTCCCATCATACTCTCAGAAATTAGAAAGACCCCCCATAAGACTTTAAAACTCTCCCCTTTTTGAGATTCTCATGGGTAGGCCTTTCCCGACTCCATGGGCCCAACGACCACTTATAACAGAAGAAGGGGACCTCGACCAGATAAGGGAACAATATGTCACAGACCTCATCCAAACCCTTGATAAAGTAGAACAAAATGTTGTCTGTAATTCTCCTTCTCTCCCACAGGAACCAACACACCAGTTCCAGGAAGGCGACACTGTCCTGGTTAAGACTCTGTCGAAAGGAAAGAAGCCCGGAGACTTCACCTTTGGACCCCCAACCACAGTTGTTGCCGTGAAGAGGACGGCGGTTCTCACGGAAGACAGCCCTTCTTGGATCCACGCCTCTCGGATCAAACTCGTTCAACATCACCCAAAGGAGGTAATAACGGGGGCAGACAGCCCTGACCTTGAAAGCCTACCGAAAGATGTACCCGCTGATGCCCTGGCCTTGTTCTGGCAGATGGTTGAAGAAACTAAGTCTCCTGATGTTTGCATTAATGACTTTATTGACTTTGATACACCCCACGGTGACTCTACAGAATGAATTAGAGAGACACCCAAACAATAAGTTCATGAAACACCATATAATGTTAGCACAAAACCTCACTGCAAAGGATTGTTGGATATGCACCCATGCCCCTGTGTCTGCCCAAAGCATGCCCTACTTTGCTATCCCTGTGCCCTCATATGAATTATTTCAGGGAGACTGTTTTGACATGCTTGCTGACAATGAGACACCATATGCAAAGAACTGAAACACCTCAGTGGGTATTCCTATAGTAGGATGGGTGGGGCAGCCATGGTGGCAGGGAAACTTAAGCAGCCCAGGCCCAGGACCACACCAAATGTTGGTCTTCAAAGGGGGTTCCTGGGTAACTCGAGTAGTCACACATATATTAGACCTAGGAGAGATCCCCACGGAAGGGATAAAAGTTAGTTTTCACAGGACATCCGCAAGTACTGATCTTCTTAAGCCCAGCCAGATAGAAAGGTACTTACATGACCCAAAATGGCCAAATAACACCCTCTTTATTCAGGCTACTCAAGACGTAGACTGCTATAATATAACAGGACACCAACCATGCAATGACACGTCAGAATACCAACTTACTGATCCAATATGTAATAACCCAGATGTGGGCTACTGCGGTAGATTAGGGCAGATACCTTCCTGGTGTTACTTAACAAATGCCTCTAGACTCATTGACATAGTTAATAAACTTATCAATCAACATTCCTCTTTCTGGGAGCTCCCACGAGACATCTATTGGGTATGTGGTAGGGAAGCCTACAAGTGGTTGCCGGTAGGGGTCAAAGGCACATGCACCCTAGCTAGACTTACCCCCTCCACCTTTGTCATATCCAACGACGACATTGACATGAGAGCAGCTCCTAAACATATGTTATACCGAAGAGCAGCAGATAACAAAGAAAGGGAAAACGGTAGGCCACATGTTGTACAAATGGAAATAACCAACAAGCTTTTTAGCACCATTTTTATATATCCAATGGTGATGCAAATATGGGATAAGTTAGTCGAAGCCACTAACTACCTCGACGACCAAATATATGACATTTTAGAAATTACTAATACCTCTGTGTCCGTGCAAAATCAACTGATGATAGTGACTAACCAACATGCAATAGTCTTGGACTATCTCACAGCAGCTCAAGGAGGGATGTGTCAAATCATAGGTCCTACTTGTTGCCATTACATAGACACTTCAGGAACAATTCAGATGCACCACCAGCTTGAGAACATACAAAAATTGAGGGACAAATATGCCAAAGAAAATGAAATCAACAGGGATAAGTGGTGGGGGGATACCTTTTCAATATTGAATCCCGCTACCTGGCTCAAGGGCGTAGGAGGATGGATAGGGGGCGTTCTGCAGCTCATAATACACATTACTGTCATTGCCCTCATAGTATATGTGTCAATAAAACTTCTTTTCTTATGTATGAAACGATGCAAGCCAAGACCTGCTGCAGATACTAAAATCCTCCTCTCCACCTCATCAGACACCCAAGTCCCTCTACTTCACCGTCACTCGGCAGAAGGCTATACTGCCTACATATACTGCCTACATAAAGACTTTTCAAAAGAAAATAGAATACAAGAAAAACCAAGTTGTCTAAAGTGACAACTGGTTTTAAGAGGGGATTGAAGGGTACAAGAGTCTTGATAGAATAATACAGATCTGTAATCTTGTATGATGTGTATCATAATTCTGTAATCTTGTATGATATATCTTAATTCTGCCGTTTGTAACCGCAAGGCTCGTACCGTACTTCTCGTTTTCTCAACTGCTGATTCCTAACTGTTGTGCACGTACATCCTGTTCTTGTGTTCTGCTGACTTGTAACTATTAAGCAACATGGTATATATATATGAACGTTGGCAAATAGTAAAACAGAGCGTACTTAGACGGCATCTTGTGTGCATGTATTTTTTCCACACCTGATAAGACGCTCTCCTGGCCAGTACAAGCCTTAAGCCAAATTGGACCTAGTACCAGGGGTACAGAAAAGACAGAGAACCAGTACCAGGGGTACTGAGTAGATTATTCAGCAATACCTTTCACTGACCAATCAATCACGTGATCATGAGGTGGCACCCATGCCACCTCACTCCTATCTCAGGATCGTGGGTGTCTCGGACAGCCCCATTCACCCTTTTTTTTTTCCCCAAGTCACCAGAGACCCGATTGACCCAGAATCACCACAAATTGTCGGTCCGAATTTCTGAATTGACCGGCGATTTGTGGTGATCGACGACATGGGGGGGGGGGGGGGGGTGGTCTCAGGACACCCCTGGGCACTTGCACGGGATGCCTGCCAATAGATATCAGCAGTGAATTCCCACTGGCGTACAGGTAAGCCCTGGGTCCTTAAGGGGTTAAATAGAAGTAATTTACAATTCTGTATAACTTTCTTAATTGAATTTTTTTCCTCCCTTAGAACCCCTTTAGCTGCACAGAGAGGAGTTGAGGGACACAGCACAGGCAGCCGAGTACTTGCGGTCCTTCATTTTAGTTAGGTCTCAGTACCCACATCAATACTAACTTCGACATTTCACCATGACATTCAAAAATTAAAATAAAATATTAAAAATGATCACTATCACAGGTCAGTAGTATGATGTAATGGATATATGTGCTGTATGATCAGAGCCAGGCGAACTCTCTGTTGGGATATTACTGGGTTACACTCCCCCCTATCACAGCTCACACAGTCATAATGCGCATGCGGGAGCCTCTCAGTAGACGTAACACGGGGACAACCAATCAGTGGTCAAATCGGTCTCCAGTACTAGAACATTCTTCCCTAGTCGCCATTACTCACATGAGGTGCCGAGCCAGTCCGGGGCACGTATCCTTCATGGCTGTAGCCGCTTTTCTGAGAAACCTTTCCGTCATTGCGTGCACGCTGAGAGAGAGAATTGCCGAGTGCCTGAAACTAAACTCGCCAGATTCTAGGGGATTCGTCACGTGACAGGCACAACTTCCTGCCTCAGGTGCCGCCATGATACCGAAGCACAAAGCTCCCGGGATAGGGATGGTCACGTGTTCGTCCTATAGTTCTCTACTGAATTTTAGACAGGGCTGGAGATGTAGTAAAGCTATAGAGTAATACTGCAGAATAGTGAAGTAAAATGTCTCTAAATACTGAACGTCCAGTATCAGGGCTTTATATAGCAGTTGTGTGATGTGGAAACCTGTCCTACAGCTCTTACCCCCTCTGAATAAACTGCTATATAGGGTCTATACAGACATTTCAGAACACAACCATGTGTCATGGGCAATTAACATTTATCACCAATCCCAGTGTTTCCCAACCAGGGTGCCTGCACTGTTGCAAAACTACAACTCCCAGCATGCCCAGACTGCAAAAGGCTGTCCAGGCATGCTGAGAGTTGTACTTTTGCAACAGCTGGAGTCACCCTGGTTGGGAAATACTGACTTAACCGCAAGCTAGGTAACAAACTATGATTGCTGGGGCTTCACAAGAGCACTAGACTGCCATTCTATTTTATTTCAGCATTTGGACCGGACCCCCAGGTAGGGTTGCCACCTGACCGGTATTTTACCATTTGGCCACCCTGCCGGTATTGTTATATTAAAAATACCATGCAATGCCCGGTATTTATCCAACTGTGGTGGCCCAGTACAGGAGTTGTACCCTTGCTGCCCTGTCAGGCGGCCTCCCTTAAGTGTCCCCTAAGCCCCCCTTGCATCTGCCCCCATGTATATACATTTATTATGTAGTATAATGTATAACGTGTAAGGAAAGCGTTGTCACTTTAATACTGTTAACATGTGAGTTATCATGTGATTTTTACCCAGGAGGTATCAGTGACCAATAGGACCCCCAGAGCCTCCCCATATATGCCCTGGGTGGAGCCTCTGCTCTCTCTCTTGCTTTCTGCTGAGGTCAAGTCGAGCCTAAGTGTGTGTCCAGAGTCATAGGAGGCCTCAAGTCCAGTCTGCAGCCACAAGCTACAAACCTGCAAGTAAGCCACAGTCTTGTCAGTCAAGTCAAAGTCATCAGTCTAGTCAACGTGGCCTGCATTAAATTGTCCACCTCTACTACAAGTCCCAGCCAGCCCTTAAGGTCTCTGAGTCACTGGTCACCTCCGTGGGCCTGGCTGAACTGTATAGACTGCGGTGCCAATACCGACAACGTCCAAAATCGTGAATATCAGCCGATAATATCGGCCAAACCGATAATCGGACGATCCCTACTATATACTACTATATAGTCCAACATGCTGGGAGTTTTAGTTTTCGTTTGGGGCAGCTGCTGACCCACAGGCTTTATCAGGGCATGCTGGGAGTTGTAGTTAGTAATTAACTTAAAAAAAAAAAGTCACATCAAAACAAAAATGGTCCTGTTAAAATCTACACATCAGGGCACAAAACATATAAGGAGAAATAAAAAAGTTATAGCGGTAAGAATAGGACAGCATTTCCCCTGCATATGTCTATCCTTTGATGTCACGCATATATAATAATGCAAATTTGCATATCCGGTATTTTTTTACAAGAAAGGTGGCAACCCTACCCCCAAGGATCATTCATTTCTCTTTAAACCTGTGTATATGTGATAAATAAAGCTTGTGGTCCAATCCCTTTATAACTCATGCGTCATATACAAATTAATCTGGTGATGTTTGATAAAAGCTTCTTCAACATTTGATTGTTGTGCAATCTCGACAGCAATGTTATCTGTAGCCATTGTGCTTTGACCAGTTCAGGGTCCGTTAGGCCCTTTATGGTGTGAAGAACGGACCATGAACGAGTCGGACCACAACTAACATCGGCAGATTTCGACGGATCCCATTGACTTGAATTAGGTCCGTTGGGTGTTCGGTATTTTACAGAAGTTGAGGGGAGAAAAGAAATGGGCCATGAAGTATTTTTTTTCTCAGCTCAACTCCTGTCCTTTCGTCCTTCCAACGGCACTGTGAACGATCCCTTACTCACTGCTGTCACCGCAAAGATTGTACACAACTGCAATAACATTCAACCCCTTAGATGCAGTGTTCAATAGTGACTGTGGAATCTAACCAGTTGAAGAAGAGGGAAAGGAATCCCACCATCAATCTCCTGTGATGCACTGAATGGGGGCAGATGGGTAGTCACGGAAGCCAGGGGTTATCCAGGAATAGAAAAACAGAGCTAATTTATTCCAAAAACAGCTCCACGTCTGTCCCCAGGTTGTGTGTGGTATAACAACTTGGCTCCATTCACTTTAATGGAACTGATCTGCAGAACCACACCCAACCTGGAGACAGACGGGGAGTGGTTTTTAAAAGAAATTAGCTCTGTTTCTATTCCTGGATTTTCTCAGAACATTTTCTCACCAAAAAGCAAATAAATTACCAAGTGCAGGTGACGATTTAGCACCCATTGACGCTCCCTTTTTTTTGCAAATAAAAAAACCCATTAAACAAAAAGTAATTGTTCTGTAAAACATAAGCAGTGACGTCCAGAATAAATTGTTTTAAATCACAATTAGAGATGAGCGAACTTACAGTAAATTTGATTCGTCACGAACTTCTCGGCTCGGAAGTTGATGACTTTTCCTGCATAAATTAGTTCAGCTTTCCGGTGCTCCGGTGGGCTGGAAAAGGTGGATACAGTCCTAGGAGACTCTTTCCAGCCCACCGGAGCACCTGAAAGCTGAACTAATTTACGCAGGAAAAGTCATCAACTGCCGAGCCGAGAAGTTCGTGATGAATCGAATTTACTGTAAGTTTGCTCATCTCTAATCACAATCATAATTAGAAAACTTGTTCATGATATCTGTAAGGGCTGTCAATGCTAAATGATGGGGGATGCACGAATAAAGATATTCAATGTTGCGTGTTAGCCATGAGTACAGTTCACACCACTGAAAAGAGTCAAGGATTCTTAAAAGGTGCTTGGTATCTTTTATAAAACTTGGACATTTGCCAACTAGTGGCTGTAAAACAGAATCGAGCCACTCACAGGAGATGAAATACGTACATTATACTGTGTCTATAAAGGTGTAACTTGCATGGGTGAGGTTGTTGGGGCCAATGATCTTCTACTACCTGGGGGGCCCCATGAGGTGTCAGTGCACCCCTGGATGTAGCGTACAACGAAAACCTATGTTACATGAGTTGCCTCACATTATCAATGTTTACCACAAAAAATGCCCTAGCTGGGATGCGGGTAAGTTACAACTAAAAACTACAAATACTACAAAGAGGATCACTAATATCCTAGTTACCTTAAAGGAAATCTGTCACCAGTGTCACCTGCCCTAACCTGTTGGTACCGACAGTGCAGGTGACACTTGACACTGATGACAGTGGTACTTACCTTCTCCCGTTCCTTGACGGGATCATCGGTAATCTCCATTTAGCTTTAGCCCCGGCCCGGCTTGGGGCGCAGGCGGAGCTTAGTGACATCACCGCTGCTGCTCTCTAGCAGTGGGAACCAGCAGGGGGGGAGCAGCGGTGACGTCACTTAGCTCCGCCCGTGCCCCAAGCCATGTGCCAGGAGCTGAAGTTTTCAGAGATTACCGGAGATCCCAGCCGGTACCAACAGCTAGTGCAGGTGACACTGGTGCCAGATTTCCTTTAAAACTTCACTTTTATTGGACTTAATTACTGGAGACTTTAGATGTTAGACTTTAGACGTGAGACAACAGATACCAACTTGAGACTCACTATAGTGCATCCAGGGAATTAGCTTACCGCCAGCCTTCAACTTTAGACTTTTTGGTCTGGAGCTGCCTGAGGCTTTCTACTCTGCTTCCTGGCTGGTGTGATGGGTCTCCTGTTGGTAATTTTGCTTCTTCTCCCCACAACTTAGGACTTGGACTTTTCCTGGATGGTGGAACACCTGTAAGTAGTGTTGTTGCTCACTTCAGTGGTTCAGTGGCTTGGCTATGTGCTCTATTGGTAAAGCCTGCCACAGCAAAGGATGCAGGCCACTGTGACAATGGATTGCTTCCTCATGATCATGTTGTGGTGAAGTGATCCATTGTCGTGACACTCAAAAGAGGACACGCCATATAGGGAAATTATAATAATAGGGGGTACAATCCCTTATTCACCCCTATGTATTACTGCTATAGTAGCTTCCTATAGGTAACACAAGTGAGTAAATAGTGAACTCCTAACACAATTAGGGTCACCAAAACATATGGTTAACCCTACATATAGTAGGTGAAGGTACGTGGTAAAGTCTATATCACCAAAACAGAAAAAACGTACCAGAGATAAAATAGAATAATATTAAAAAGGTACATTTTTATTAATTAAACATGATAAAAACAATTACAGAAAAAGAAAGAAAAAACTGTGTATAAGCACCGGTAACATACATAGATGTAGGCAAATGGTAGGACCCTAGTACATGGAAGTAGTGGGAAGAAAATGCATACCGAAGGGTACCAACATAGCAGGTTAAGTATACAATCGAGAAGCAAATGCAATATTATGGGTGCCAAGCCATACCTACACCTCACCCCAACGATTGTTTCGCTATTCTGCTGCTTCCTCTGAAAAATCACGCCCCCTGAGGAAGCGGCAGAATAGCGAAACAATCGTTGGGGTGAGGTGTAGGTATGGTTTGGCACCCATAATATTGCATTTGTTTCTCCATTGTATACTTAACCTGCTATGTTGGTACCCTTCGGTATGCATTTTCTTCCCACTACTTCCATGTACTAGGGTCCTACCATTTTCCTACATCTATGTATGTTACCGGTGCTTATACACTGTTTTTTCTTTCTTTTTCTGTAATTGTTTTTATCATGTTTAATTAATAAAAATGTACCTTTTTAATATTATTCTATCCTAACACAATTACCAAACACCAAAAAATTTACAAATATGGAGTCACTTCCAAACAATTATATTAAAAAGGTATCTGTTTATTTAATCAAAGATATAAAAACCACAAATGATGAAAGGAGGCATACACACATCACAAAAAAAGAGATTACATATCTTGGACCTGCATTAACAGTAGTGATGGTAAAATGGTAGTATCAAAATGTTATGGCAATCTCAGATCAATATAAATAGAAGTAATACAGAGAACAGTGAAAAAACATTTAGGTAGAGACTAATGTGCAATGCTGCTAACAGTATTGCCCACTGTCTCAGATCACACAGTAAACAATAATGTAATAACATTAAGCCATACTGACCAAACAAAGTGCAAATGCAAATTAGAATTGGTTGCAAGGACAAAGGTAGCGTCACCCCGACATGCGTTTCAGCATGTCCAGCCATTGTCATGACAGCCTGAAGATTTGCTAGGCTTCTGAGGCTGCTAGGACTCTGTTATTTATATAATCTGCGTGTGGCAGGCTCTATAAATAGAACACAGATGTAATGGGTTAATGCAGTACATACTGTATATTCTTCATTGATCTGTAAGAGCAATTAAGTAATTGCCTTAGGGGACTAAAATAGTAGGGTAAAAAAAAAACTTCCAGGGGCCAGAATATAGCGATGTAAAGCAATTTTATTTTTTTTAGTTTATTATTACTTAAAAGTAATAAAACCTGATAAAAACGAAACTAATTGAGTATCAATGTAATTGTACTGACCTGTTGAAAATAGAAAACATGTAAAATTAACCATGCAGTAAATGACATAAAAATAACCCAAACCTAAGCCAGCCCCCGCCCAGAAATTAGCTAAATTTCGTTTTGTTTTAATTTTACCTCACAAATAATTTTTATTTCTGTTCAGCAGTATATTTTATAGTACAATTAAGGGGGTTATTATGAAGTACCATTGGTGTTAATAGAAATAAGCCCCACTATACATTGAAAAATTAAATTTGGCGATTTGGCTGGGAATATTGGGCCATTGTGGGTGGACACTATCTTGGCATTTTGGATGACATTTGAGGGCATTGCAGCTGACAGTATGAGGGAATTAGGGAAGTCATCTTGGTATGGATGACCATTTAACCCCTTCCTGTTACATTGGTTTTTGGTGACAGCTTTTTCATTCTTTCATTCCAACCTCCCAAAAACCTTTAAAGGGTATGGATATCTTTGGAAAGCAAATTAACTTTCTGCTGTCTCAGTGTTAGAGATAACAGTATGGGAGAAGAAGTGAGTTACATACCAGCTCAAAGAGTAAGGAGTGGGAGGACAGATCAAACAGGCTAGAGAAAGTGAGGAGAGCACACACAAGGTGGTTTGAACAATATAGGCTGTGAACATTTATAGAGAGAAAATAGAGCTTACACAGCAAGGTGTACGGTATATAACACAGCAAGCTGTATATAAAACAGGATAAATTCCACAGCACTTAAACTTTGAATGCTGTGGGATTTCTTCATTGTTATATACACGGCTCAAAAAAATAAAGGGAACACTAAGATAACACATCCTAGATCTGAATGAATGAACTAATCGTATGAAATACTTTTGTCTTTACATAGTTGAATGTGCTGACAACAAAATCACACAAAAATTAATCAATGGAAATCAAATTTATCAACCCATGGAGGTTTGGATATCAAAATCAAAGTGGAAAACCACACTACAGGCTGATCCAACTTTGATGTACAGTACTGTCCTTTAAAACAAGTCAAAATGAGGCTCAGTAGTGTGTGTGTGGCCGCCACGTTCCAGTATGACCTCCCTACTACACCTGGGCATGCTCCTGATGAGGTCATGGACAGTCTGTGATGCAACATGGCGTTGGTGGATGGAGTGAGACCTGATGTCCCAGATGTGCTCAATCGGATTCAGGTCTGGGGGACGGGCAGGCCAGTCCATAGCATTAATGCCTTCCTCTTGCAGGAACTACTGAGACACTCCAGCCACATGAGGTCTAGCATTGTCTTGCATTAGGAGGAACCCAGGGCCAACCGCACCAGCATATGGTCTCACAAGGGGTCTGAGGATCTCATCTTGGTACCTAATGGCAGTTAGGCTACCTCTGGCAAGCACATGAAATGCCACCCACACCATTACTGATCCACTGCCAAACCAGTCATGCTGGAGGATGTTGCAGGCAGCAGAACATTCTCCACGGCGTCTCCAGACTCTGTGACGTCTGTCACATGCTCAGTGTGAACCTGCTTTCATCTGTGAAGAGCACAGGGCTCCAGTGGCGAATTTGACAATCTTGGTGTTCTCTGGAAAATGCCAAACGTTCTGCATGGGCTGTAAGCACAACCCCCACCTGTGGACATCTGGCCATCATACCACCCTCATGGAGTCTGTTTCTGACTGTTTGAGTGGACACATGCTCATTTGTTGCCTGCTGGAGGTCATTTTGCAAGGCTCTGGCAGTGCTCCTCCTGCTCCTCCTTGCACAAAGGCCGAGGTAGCGGTCCTGCTGGTGGGGTTTTGCCCTCCTACGGCCTCCTCCATGTCTCCTGATGTTCTGGCCTGTCTCCTGGTAGCACTCCATGCTCTGGACACTACGCTGACAGACACAGCAAACCTTCTTGCCACAGCTCGCATTGATGTGCCATCCTGGATGAGCTGCACTACCTGAGCCACTTGTGTGGGTTGTAGACTCCATCTCATGCTACCACTAGAGTGAAAGCACCACCAGCATTTAAAAGTGACCAAAAGATCAGCCAGGAAGCATAGGAACTGAGAAGTGGTCTGTGGTCACCACCTGCAGAACCACTCCTTTATTGGGGGTGTCTTGCTAATTGCCTATCATTTCCACCTGTTTTCTGTTCCATTTGCACAACAGCATGTGAAATTAATTTTCAATCAGTGTTGCTTCCTGACTGGAAAGTGTGAATTCACAGAAGTATGATTGACTTGGAGTTACATTGTGTTTAACATCTTCAGGACGAAGGGTGTATGCATACACCTTGCATTCTGAGTCCTTAAGTACGGAGGACATATTGATACACTCGTGGGAATTCCGGTCCCCACCGCTAGCAGATCGGGACCGGACCGGGATGACTGCCGGAAATCGCAGGTCAATTCAGAACGGCGATTTTCGGCGGATCCGGGTCATACTGATGACCCTGTGACCGGAAAATCAGGGGGATCGGGGGTGTCCAAGACACCCTCGGTCCCCCTGAAGGGATAGGAGTTAGGTGGGAGGGGTGCCACCCCTCCTATCCCTGCTATTGGTCTTCAAGAAGCGACGACCAATAGATCGGGGGGGGTGTTAAAGTTCGGTTCCCCCATCCTGCCCACCGACGGTAATCCCGGCAGAACAGGGGAACTGTAGTGTGATCGGCGGCAGCAGCGGTGGAGGTCCCTTACCTGACCGGTGCCGGCGGGCAGCGATGACATGCGGCTCCCTCGTGGCTCCCAGGTGAAGACTACGGAAGCCAGTGAGTAGTTGCCTAGCAACATCTGGGGGGGCCAAAGTTTGGAGACCACTATACAGTGGTCTCTAAACTGTAGCCCCCCCCCCAGATCTTGCAAAACTACAACTCCCAGCATGACCAGACAGCCGATTGGGCATGCTGGGATTTGTAGTTTTGCAAGATTTAGAGGGCTACAGTTTGGTGCTCACTGTGCAGTGGTCTCTAAACTGTAGCCCTCCAGATGTTGCAAAACTGCAAATCCCAGCATGCCCAAACAGCTGTCTCGCCATGCTGTGAGTTGTAGTTGCATAACTACATCTCCCAGCATGCTCTTTGGCGATCAGTACATGCTGGGACTTGTAGTTTTGCAACAGCTGGAGGCACCCTGGTTGGAAAATACTGAGTTAGGTAACATAACCTAACAGAAGGTTTTCCAACCAGTGTGCCTCCAGCTGTTGCAAAAGTAGTTTTGCAACAGCTGGAGTTTTGCCCCCACACGGGCAGGTTTACAGTAAGTTTCCTGTTTCAAGTTTGAGCTGCTGCAAATTTTCTGAAACTCACTGTAAACCTGCGCCAGTGCAAATGTACCCTAAAAACACTACACTAACACATAATAAAGGGTAAAACACTACATACACACCCCCTTACACTGTCCCCACCAATAAAAAAAAAAAACATTGTACGGCAGTGTTTCCAAAATGGAGCCTCCAGCTGTTGCAAAACAACTCCCAGCATTTCTGGACAGCCACTGACTGTCCAGGCATGCTGGGAGTTTAGCAACAGCTGGAGGCACCCTGTTAGGGATATTCTACGCCAGTGATTCCCAATGTCCACCCCAATGCAATCCCTATTTTAGTCCTCAAATGCGCACGGTGCTCTCTCACTTCAGAGCCCTGTCGTATTTCAAGGAAACAGTTTAGGGCCACATATGGGGTATTTCCGTACTCAGGAGAAATTGAGTTACAAATTTTGGGGGTCTTTTTCTCCTTTTACCCCTTATGAAAAGTTGGGGTCTACATCAGCCGGTTAGTGTAAAAAAAAAATGTTTTTTACACTAACATGCTGTTGTTGCCCCATACTTTTTATTTTCACAAGAGGTAAAAGGAAAAAATGACCCCCAAAATTTGTAACGCAATTATTCCTGAGTACGAAAATACCCCATATGTGGGCGTAAAATGCTCTGCGGATGCACAACAAGGCTCAGGAGTGAGAGCGCACCATGTACATTTGAGGCCTAAATTGGTGATTTGCACAGTGGTGGCTGATTTTACAGCGGTTCTGACATAAACGCAAAAAAATAAATACCCACATGTGACCCCATTTTGGAAACTGCACCCCTCACAGAACATAACAAGGGGTATAGTGAGCCTGAACACCCCACAGGTGTGACGAATTTTCATTAAAATTGGATGGGAAAATGAAAAAAAATATTTTTTTTTTACTAAAATGCTGGTGTTATAATACATTTTTCATTTTCACAAGGGAAAATAGGAAAAAAGTCCCCCAAAATTTGTAACCCCATTTCTTCTGAATAAGAACATACCCCAAATGTGGTTGTAAAGTGCTCTGCGGAATGTAATAAGGGGTGCAGTGAGCATTTACGTCCCATAGGTGTCTGACAGATTTTTGGAACAGTTGTCCGAAAAATTGAAAAATGTAATTTTTCATTTGCACTGCACACTGTTCCAAAGATCTGTAAAACATCAATGGGGTGTAAATGTTCACTGCACCCCTTATTAAATTCTTTGGGGGGGTGTAGTTTCCAAAATGGGGTCACATGTGGGGGGGGGGGTCCACTGTTCTGGCACCACAAGGGGCTTTGTAAATGCACAAGGCCCCCCGACTTCTATTCCAACCAAATTCTCTCTCCATAATCTCAATGGCGCTCCTCCTCTTCTGAGCATTGTAGTGCGCCAGCAGAGCACTTAACGTCCACACATGGGGTATTTCCATACTCAGAAGAAATGGGGTTACAAATTGTGGAGGGCATTTTCTCCTATTACCCCTTGTAGAAATGTAAAATTTGGAGGAAAACCCAGCATTTTAGTGAAAAAAAATATATAAATTTGTTTACACATCCAACTTTAACTAAAAGTCGTCATACAACTGTGGGGTGTTAAGGCTCATTGTACCACTTGTTACGTTCCTTGTGGGGTGTAGTTTCCAAAATAGTATGCCTTATGTTTTTTTCTTTTTTTTGCTGTTCTGGCACCATAGGGGCTTCCTAAATGTGACATGCCCCCAAATAACCATTTCAGCAAAATTTGCAAAATGTGACTCCTTCTCTTCTGAGCATTGTAGTGCGCCCCCGCAGTTCACTTCACGTCCACACATGGGGTATTTCCATACTCAGAAGGGATAGGGTTACACATTTTGGGGACATTTTCTCCCATTACTCCTTGTAAAAATGTAAATTTGGGGGAAAAAACTGCATTTTTGTGAAAAAAATATTCATTTACACGTCCAACTTTAACGAAAATTCGTCAAACACCTGTGGGGTGTTAAGCCTCACTGGACCTCTTGTTACATTCCCTGAGGGGTGTAGTTTCCAAAATAGTATGCCATGTGGGGGTTTTCTTGCTGTTCTGGCACCATATGGGCTTCCTAAATGTGACATGCCCCCCAAAAACCATTTCAGAAAAACTCCCAAAATCCCATTGTCGCTCCTTCCCTTCTGAGCACTCTAGTGCACCCACAGAACACTTCACATCCACATATGAGATATTTCCTTGCTCGAGAGAAATTGTGTTAAAAATTTTAGGAAGATTTTTCTCCTTTTACCACTTGTAAAAATTCAAAAACAGGGTCTACAAGAACATGCGAGTGTAAAAAAATGAAGATTCTGAATTTTCTCCTTCACTTTGCTGCTATTCCTGTGAAACACCTAAAGGGTTAACACACTTACTGAATGTCATTTTGAATACTTTGAGGGGTGCAGTTTTTATAATGGGGTAATTTACGGGGTATTTCTAATATGAAGTCCCCTCAAATCCACTTCAAATCTGAACTGGTCCCTGAAAAATTCTGATTTTGAAAATTTAGTGAAAAATGTGAAAATTTCTGCTATACTTTGAAGCCCTCTGATGTCTTCCAAAAGTACAAACATGTCAAATTTATGATGCCAACATAAAGTAGACATATTGTATATGTGAATCAAAATATAATTTATTTGGAATATCCATTTTCCTTATAAGCAGAGAGTTTCAAAGTTAAAAAAATGCTACATTTTCAAATTTTTCATAAAATTTTGGAATTTTTCACTAAGAAATGATGCAAGTATCGACGAAATTTTACCACTTACATAAAGTAGAATTTGTCACGAAAAAACACTCTCAGAATCAGAATGAAAAGTAAAAGCATCCCAGAGTTATTAATGCTTAAAGTGACAGTGGTCAGATTTGCAGAAAAGGCCTGCATCCTTAAGGTCAAAATGAGCTGCGTCCTTAAGGGGAGAAAATCCCCATACTTATTAGCTGCTGAATACTACTGAGAAAATTATTTTCTTTTTAAACACAGTGCTCTCTGCTGACATCACGTGCACAGTGCTTTCTGCTGACATCTCTGTCCATTTTAGGAACTGTCCAGAGCAACATATGTTTACTATGGGGATTTTCTCCTACTCTGGGCAGTTCTTAAAATGGTCAGAGATGTTAGCAGAGAGCACTGTGTTCATGATTCAGCAGAACGCTCTGTGTTCCAAAAAGAAAATAATTTCCTCTGCAGCATTCAGCAGCTAATTAGTACTGGAAGGATTAAGATTTTTAGAAGTAATTTACAAATCTGTTTAACTTTCTGCCACCAGTTGATTTAAAAAAGTACCCCTTTAAGGCTAGAATTCCACTGAGGTTTTTTCCCCCCAGCAAAAACGCCAGGAAAAACTGCCAGGAAAACTGCCACTGATTTTTCCTGCGTTTTGGCAGTTTTTCTGGCGTTTTTCCTGGTGTGTGGAAATAGCCAGTTTTGTACCCTGTGGCAGTTTTTTCACAGTCGGATGCTGAGCGCCCGGTCCACAGAGTGTAAGGAGGTGAGGAGTGATGTACAGCATCACTAATCACCTCCCCCGGCCGTATAGTATACAGGGGTGCATAGTGTACCCTTGTATACTGTACAGGAGCTGGGAATCCTGTCACTATACTGACAGGACTCCCTGCTCCTATAGCCCTTTTGGGCGGTATACAGAATATACAGCTATCTACAGATAGCTGTATATAGTGTATACAGAACACGAGGTCCACTTACCACCCTCGTTTCCGTCCCTGCTGGGTCTGTGTAGCTCCGCCCCTAGTGATTATGTCATTAGGGGCGGAGCTAGAGACGTGAGCCAGGCTAATAAGTCTGAAGCTCTGTTCACATTGTCAGTTTCGTATAATGTGAACAGACCCTTCTGGCAGTGTCTACCCAGACAGGGAGACTCCAGCTGTTGCTAAACTACAACTCCCAGCATGCAGAGTGTATGCAGAGGATTATGGCGGATTCGATGGTTTACAGCGGATGAACAGTGTTTTTTTCTTTTAATAAAATGGTTAACGAGGGCTGTGGGTGAGTGTTTTTTTAAATAAAATAATTTTTCCAATGTGTTGTGTTTTTTTTTTTCTATTGAATTTTCAGGCTTAGTAGTGGAAGCCAGTCTTATTGACAGAATCCATTACTAAGCCAGGGCATAGCGTTAGCCCCAAGAACAGCTAGCGCTAACCCCCAATTATTACCCCGGTACCCACCGCCACAGGGGTGCCGGGAAGAGCCGGTATCAACAGGCCCGGAGCGTCAAAAATGGCGCTCCTGGGCCTAGGCGGTAACAGGCTGGCTGGGGAGGGCCAGTAACAATGGTCCTCGACCTCCCTGGTAATGTCAGGCTGTTGCTGTTTGGTTGGTATTGTGCTGAGAATGAAAATACGTGGAACCCTATGCATTTTTTTTTATTTATTTATTTATATTAATATTATTTATTTATATTAATTAATTTATTTAAAATTCAAAATCTTCATTTTTTACACTCGCATGTTCTTGTAGACCCAGTTTTTGAATTTTTCAAGGGGTAAAAGGAGAAAAATCTTCCTAAAATTTGTAACCCAATTTCTCTCAAGTAAGGAAATACCTCATATGTGGATGTAAAGTGTTCTGCGGGCGCAGTAGAGGGCTCAGAAGGGAAGGAGCGACAGTGGGATTTTGGAGAGTGAGTTTTTCTGAAATGGTTTTTGGGGGGCATGTCACATTTAGGAAGCCCCTATGGTGCCATAACAGCTATAATAGCATGGCTTAACTTTTTTTTTATTTTTCTGTGAACAAAGCCATATGAGGGCTTTTTGTTTTGCTGTACAAGTTGTACTTAGTAATGCCATCATTTTTTGGTTCATTTATCTTAAAGTTTTATTTATGTATTTATTTATTTATTTTTGTAGGGGAAGTGAAAAACACGTGATTTTGTCATTCCTTTTTTGCACCTTACATTTATGATAAAAATAACATTCTGTGAGTCAGTCTAGTGTTGGGCGGTATACGGGTTCATGCGGTATACGGGTTCATACCGAATACCAATTTTTTTTTCCTGCACAATATGAATTTTGCCCATACCGCAATACCGGTTGGGCCCCTACCCCCCCCCCCCCCCCTTGAATGAGTGAATTATCCGCCACAGTGCGCTGTCCCCACGGGCACTCTTCTGCCCCCCAATGAATTATCAGCTGCGCTGTCCCCACATCTGTCCCCACATCATGTCACCCGCAAGCGCTCCTCTGCTCATCCTCCTATGAAAATACAAAAAAAAACTAAAAAATAACCAATCCTACGCAAAGAAATATAAATATACAAAGAGAGACAGCGTATAATGGATCATAAAAAAATTATTGATTACAGATTAAAAAACACAATACAATAAAATACAATAGACTGTAGACAGAAAAAACTGCCTACATAGAGGTACATAGACTGGCAATAGGACCAGAGAAAAATGCGGAGTCCTGCTTTACAGCATACTTTGAAAATAGTACATAAGCATCCACAATCCCAAAAGAGAGCTGAAAGATATTTAGTGCCCAAGCAAAGGCTACCAGAAAAACTGCTACTTCACAATAAATAACATAGTGTTAAACCTAACATTACCAAATAGTGCAGACCGAGCGCAGGACGCCACTGCCCAACGTTTCGCCACTCAGGGAGGCTTCTTCCGGGGCGTGGGCGTGGTTAGAGCTGTCCACCATTAAATATATGTCTCCGTTCAATGGGGTTCCTCATACGGATCACGTGTAAATTACGTAAGTAACAGAGACATTGGCCCCGAGACCTCCCTGGATTGCACTGCGTCCGGTCAGAGGCTCCAGGCCGTGTCTAAGAACCTCCAATCAGACACCAGGTAGTAGTAGTAAACAAAGCTACACATGCGCATTACGTCAGCGCAGTGTATATCAACGCCGGTGTCGGCTCAGTCGCTAGTGCGCGCATGCGCCCAAGCGACGGATCAAAGACCGGCCAACCCCCTGCTGAGACAACCTATCTGGTAAGTATACAGGCGTGAAAAACAACACAGTGTACGGACGTGTGAGGAACGCCTTACAACAGCAGGAGGACATCGCTTCAGACCACCGCATACCAAAGGGACATAAAGGTCTAAGCACCGGTCCCGGAGGGGCGCAGACACCGGTCCCGGAGGGGCGCAGACACCGGTCCCGGAAGGGCGCAGACACCGCCCCGGCCCACAGAGACCACCACACAGGCGGAGACGACAAGGTCCCAGATAAACATGAGACCCCATCGCCTCCTACCGGGCAGCCGAGCAGAGACCAGGGCAGCAACGGCACCACACCGGGAGCAGAAACAACCCTAATAATATACAATATAAACCACATTGTCAACAAAACGAAGTATTACAAATTTAGTTGGAGGTACAATTGTTTCATATTATACATAGTTCAAATACATTACAATTCATATATGCATGGGAAAGGGAGAGGAATAAAACGTGCATATTGATAAGACAATACAGATTATATATATATATATATATATATATATATATATATATACAAATTCATCAAATATATATATATATATATATATAAATATATATATATATATATATATATATATATATATATATATATATATATATATATATATATACCGTATATACTCGAGTATAAGCCGACCCGAGTATAAGCCGAGACCCCTAATTTCAACCCAAAATCCCAGGAAAAGTTATTGACTCGAGTATAAGCCTAGGGTGGGAAATACCTCATCCCCCCCTGTCATCATCCAGACCCGTCATTAACATCCTCATCATCATCCCCTTGTCATCATCCCACACATCCCCCCTTCATCATCCCCTTGTCATCATCCCACACATCCCCCCTTGTCATCGTCCCACACATCCCCCCCTTCATCATCCCCTTATCATCCCACACATCTCCCCTTCATCATCCCCTTATCATCCCACACATCCACCCTTCATCATCCCCTTATCATCCCGCACATCCCCCCTTCATCATCCCCTTATCATCCCACACATCCCCCCTTCATCATCCCCTTGTAATCTTCCCACACCCCCCCTTCATCATCCCCTTATCATCCCGCACATCCCCCCCTTCATCATCCCCACCCCCCTTCATCATCCCCACACCCCCCCTTCATCATCCTCTTCTCATCATTCGCCCTCAGTGGTCTTCAACCTGCGGACCTCCAGAGGTTTCAAAACTACAACTCCCAGCAAGCCCGGGCAGCCATCGGCTGTCCGGGCTTGCTGGGAGTTGTAGTTTTGAAACCTCCGGAGGTCCGCAGGTTGAAGACCACTGCGGCCTTCAACATCATCCAGCCCCCTCTCACCCCCTTTAGTTCTGAGTACTCACCTCCGCTCGGCGCTGGTCCGGTCCTGCAGGGCTGTCCGGTGAGGAGGTGGTCCGGTACTGCAGGGCTGTCCGGTGAGGAGGTGGTCCGGTGGGATAGTGGTTCCGGGCTGCTATCTTCACCGGGGGCGCCTCTTCTCCGCGCTTCCGGCCCGGAATAGAGGCGTTGCCTTGACAATGACGCAGAAGTACGTTGGCAATGAACGCACCTCTGCATCGTTGTCACGGCAACGTGACTATTCTGAGGCCGGGCCCGAAGCGCTTAGAAGAGGCCTCCCCGGTGAAGATAGCAGCCCGGAACCACTATCCCACCGGACCACCTCCTCTCCGGACAGTCCTGCAGGACCGGACCAGCGCCGAGCGGAGGTGAGTACTCAGAACTAAAGGGGGTGAGAGGGGGCTGGATGATGTTGAAGGCCGCAGTGGTCTTCAACCTGCGGACCTCCGGAGGTTTCAAAACTACAACTCCCAGCAAGCCCGGACAGCCGATGGCTGCCCGGGCTTGCTGGGAGATGTAGTTTTGAAACCTCTGGAAGTCCGCAGGTTGAAGACCACTGCGGGTGGGGGAGTTCACTCGAGTATAAGCCGAGGGGGGTGTTTTCAGCACGAAAAATCGTGCTGAAAAACTCGGCTTATACTCGAGTATAAAAAATATATATAAAAAAATCAATGCATGAAGTGATACATAATACGGGATGTAAAAAAGTGTAAAGTGCAAATTATGCATGCACACAAGTGTCGGCGGAGCACACTGTGTACCCCCACCGTCCACAGTGCGCCCGTAAGTGTAAAAGATGGTAGCCGTGCAAGTACCTGCACATACACGGCCACCAATGAATAAATCAATGTGTGCAAAATCAAAAAGACAATGATTGATGGAATGGCCAGTTCCAGTAATCCAAATGTGAAAACAAAAAATGTGAAAGGTGAAAACACGCGTGAAAGTGCACAAGTGATGGTGAGTATACTATATCTATGAGGCCCGTATTGGTTCATAAAAAAATACCTATAGACTAAAAAATAATGGAAAAGTGCCTAGATTGGACATAATTATTATTAATATAACATACAGAAAATATTCCTCGTATCCCCAGCATAAAAAATAATAAGTAAATAAATAAATGAATACATATGAACTATACAGCACAAGGCCAAAAGATCAAGGGCCCCCCAAGAAGAAGTCCCATAACAAAATAGTTCCTTTGAAAGACGCCTGCAGAAGAAGTTCCATAGAGATCAATTCATGCCGGAAAGACACCTGATGAAGAAATATCCGATTGGTGGGTCTCATATAGATAGACAGATGGGAAAAAACTGTAGGCAGTTTTTTCTGTCTACAGTCTATTTTTTTATTGTATTGTGTATTTTTTAATCTGTAATCAATACATTTTTCATGATCCATTATACGCTGTCTCTCTTTGTATATTCATCCTCCTATGAGTTGCGGGCCGCTGGCACTAGAAATCTGTACTATACTACAAATAAAGTTACCCGGGCTTCAAAAATAAACAAAATTAACTTTAACTCACCTTCCGACGTTCCTCGTTACCGGCCTCACGGTCCCTCCGCTGCGGTCCTCGGGATGGGAACGTCACAGAGCCAACAGGCTATCACTGCCTCGGCCGCTTGCTTGCTTCATACATGACAGTGCGCTCAGCCTATCATCGGCCACAGCGAGGTCCCGCCCCGGCCGATGATAGGCTGGCGGCTCTGTGACTTTCCTGTCCCAAGGAAACAGCAAGACGACCACAGCGCAGGACAGTGAAGATGGTACCAGAGCCCGGGAAACGTTATTTGAAGTGCAGCACAGATTTCCACAACTTATAGGAGGATGAGCATTTGCCGTGACAATATGTGGGGACAGCGCAGCTGATAATTCATTGGGGGGGTGTTCGGAGAGAAGCGGCGCCCAGGACACATGGGGGGATACCGTTAAATACCATGGAACCGACATCGCTTACAAAACTACCGTGATACACATTTTTGCTCATACCGCCCAGCTCTAGGTCAGTCCAACCTCATTCATACCAAATGTATAGATTTGGGATGTGTTTTTTTTTTTCCATTTTACTATTACTTATCTACATGAAACTTAATTTGCCATTTTTTCACCCAAGTCTTCCCAGATCTCTTTGTAATATTATCTCTGCTTTGATTACCTTACCAAATTAAGTATGATCTAGAAATAATAAAATTCTACTCTGATAATCAACTACAAGTTCATTATGTAACACTCACGTTTCTGAAGACAGAAACTCCGGTGTATGTGGATCCGCTGGACCTATGTGGCTCGGACCGTACCAGAGAGTGGAGTCTAAGGTGCCGCTGGTCTTCACCAGAGCCCGCCACAAAGCAGGATGGGCTTGCAGCTGCAGGCGACACCCAGGTCGCTACCCCTGGCATGGCTCGACCACACAGGCAGCTGAGGAGATGCGAGGCACAGGAGGGATGAGGCAACTCATAGTCTGGATAGCAGAAGGTGAGGGCAGGCGGCACAGTAGCGTAGTCAGGACGTAGCAGGAGTTCAGTAGGCAGGTGGCAGACGAGCAAGGTCAAGTTACAAGAGCAGGAGATCTGGTAGACGGCAAGGCAATACAATGGAACGCTTTCTCTAGGGCACAAGGCAACAAAGATCCGGCAGAGAACTGCGGAGGGTGGAGGAATTTTTAAACAAGCCACAGGTGGTTACACTAATGAGCTTACTGGCCCTTTAAATCTTAAAGCTCTGGTGCGCACACGCCTTAAGGGACGGGGACATGCGCGCCGGAGCTGAGAGGTGGAGGCAGAGGCAGGAGAAACACCCAGAGAGTGACGGACTGGGGCTCGCATGCGGGCGCGTCCCGCGATGCGAGTCCCAGCCCCGTCGGCAGCAGAAGGTAAGGGGACCATGCACTCATCATGGCCAGCGTGTGAGGCCGGAGCGCATAGTGTAACACATTATCCCTTTAACAACATTCTAGTCCCCTGCTATGGTCTGCCTTCTGGAAGACCATACAAGTAGATAGCAGATAGTACTGATCAATGCTTTGCCAATGGATAGCACTGAACAGTATAAGCAGTTGAGGGATTGCTATAAATAGTCCCCAATGGCGACATAATAAAAATTTAAAGTCTGTAAAAAAAATGTTTTTCAAAATGGGAGTAAGACCGTTCCTCAATTAAAATTAAAATCACCCCCTTTTACATTTTACAAAAAAAGTGTAAAATAAAAAAAAAGATCTGGTATTGGCACATGCGTAAATGTCCTAAATATTAAACTATAATGATAACTATCCAAAAAGTCCAAAATTATTGCTTTCTGGTAACGTCACATGCCAGAATAAGTGAAATAAAAAGTGATTAGAATATACACAAAAGTGGTACCAATGAAACTACAGATCACAGCACAAAAAATGAGAGTTATAGGGGTAGATCACAGATCACAACGAAAAAATGAAAGTTATAGGGGTCATTTTAAACATACTTATTTTGTTACAAAAAGTTTGGGTTTTTAGTAGTAATGTACATTTATCGAAAATCTTGTATCTATGGGTATCATTTGAATCATATTGACCTACAGAATAAAGAGAACATATCAGTTTTACCATATTGTGCACTGTGTAAAAACAAAAAACGTTCAAATTTGTTTTTCAGTTTAATAATAATTTTTTTTGGTTGTGCCATACATTTTTTGGTAAGGTGTCATTGCAAAGTACAATAAGTCACACAAAAAACAAACCCCAATATATTTCTGAAGATGTAAAAATGATAGTGATATTTTTTAGAAAGAGAGGAAAAAATGAAAATGCAAAAATGAAGCTGGCTGTGTCCTCAAGGCTAAAATGAGGTGTGTCCCTAAGGGGTTAATAAACATTTTTAAAAAAAAAAGGCCCAGTCTTGACCCCTGAGGTATCCCACTAGTAAGTGGGACCCAATTTGAAAAATGTTTCATTAATGGTTATTGTGAATTGTTTTTACAGATCTTCCCATAAATACATCATATCCTGCATTTACATATGCCATATATTGTTTCTATAGCTCTTAGGGTAGGGTCATATGTGCTATAATTTGCTGCATATTTGCTGCTGTTTATTTTCCTACCCATTGACTTCAATGGGTAGAAAAATAGGCAGAAGCAAATAAGCAGCAAAACACAACATGTGTGACCCTACCCTCAAAGTAACAAATTATTACAGTTTGTGTAGATATATATTTACTTTATCTTCAGTATAAAATATATAAAACAAAAAATAAGTAAACCTTTTGGAATTGTTTAGATTACTAATTTACAAATAAATTGTGTTGTGATTGTTTTCAAAAGGTGAGTAAACTTTCACACTACAGCAAAAAAAGTAAGACGATCTGTGGAGCTAGTTGCCAAAAGGTGCTCCAGTTAAGATGATATGGTAAGTGTGGGCTTCACAGGTGTTTTGCCTATTAAATAAAAGCACACAGAAAAATACATTGTTAGGGTACGTTCCCACCTATTTGCTGCATATTTGCTGCTGCATATTTTATTTTCCCATTGAAGTCAATGGGTAAAAAAATACACAGCAGCAAATACGCAGCAAAATACGCCAGGTGGGAATACACCCTTACTGACAAATCTGTTCTTCTCGAGAAAGGCTGGTTAGTGGGAATAATTCCTTGATGCAAACAACTTTTAGAAGACATTTTATATACTTTCTGTGGGCTTTTTTGTCAATCCATTTTGGTGATGATTAGAAACAAACCGGGATATCACTTAGCTAAGCACTGCTACGTGTTTATTTTAGGGATTGGTGGGGATCTCAGTACCCAGATCTGCAATGATCAAAACTTCTGACATGTTGCTATTTTTGCAAGGGATGTTGGGTGAGTGGTATAGGCATCAAGGCATCAGGTGGGATGAATATTGAGGTATGCTGGATTGTATCTTTCGATTATATGAATTTTGGATTACTAATACTGATCAGTGCTATGCATAGGCATAGCACTGATCAGTGTTATCTGCGATCTACTTCTCTGGTCTGGCAGAAGGCACACTAGAGGAAAAGATCACAGGAGCTGGCTGAGAGCAGGTAAGAAGATCTCCTATGGCTATCTTTACTGATCGGACATCTGAAGTATCTGCAGGCTTTGCGTACAGGCCGGGGACAGGTTGACAATAATTTTATTCCGGCAGTCCAGGCTTAAGGTATGAAAAAAACATTTTCACTGGAGTCTTCCTTTTTTTTTATTTTATTTTTTAATAATAATTGTTTATTTCATTTTTCAAAACAAGAAATCTACATATGAAAAAAGGCATATATGAAAAAAAACAAAAAAACAAAAACAAAACAAGCACAGTCATATAAACTCAAATAACTGTTTATCTCCATAATGATAACCAAAGGGGTGTACCCATATAAACAAGGAGTTTTCAGACCCGAGTAAGCCGGGTAGCCAATGAGCGAAACAAGCTCCAGCAATAAACTATTGTATGGCTAAGTCAATATAGACAAGGGAGGACAATAGAAAAGCCAAATAGTATTCAACAGAAATGTAAGGGGTACAGGCAGATTATCAACTTCCCAGTAAAAATGCAGAGAGAAAAAAGGGGGAAAAGAGGAGAAACACAAAGAAAAGAAGTAGGAAAAGAGGGGGAGGGTGAAGAGAACAGAGATAGGAAGAGTATGTACCTCGGCGGGCTGTGAACACAGGCAGGGCCCCGGATGGTGGGCAGGCTGACACTACTTGGTGGGTAACACACTCAAGAATAGGCAGGGAAACCAAATGGGTAGTTATGGTGTCAGGTACAGGGATCTGTAGGCAGTGGAGGACATAAAAGAAATATAGGGTCCCAAAATTAACTTGTACATTTGACAACATTATTTCGGGCGTAGCTGCAATTTGTCTCATCATGTAGATCTTTTTCTACAGAGTTATGTCCATGATATACCATAGTTTTTAAAGGATTCTACCCAGCTTATTGCAGATTTTAATCTTCAATCTTTTCCCCAGACTGTTTATTTCTGTTCTTAGATGTCAGTGCACTTTATTCGAATATCCTAGAGGACAAAGAATCAGTGAGATTTTCTTTAGATCAAGATACCGATATCATCACAGCGCAAGCCGATTTTATAGTGGATTCAATTTTATAAATTTTACAACATAATGTGTTCGAATTTGATGATGTCATTTATCGTCAGATGCGGGGATGTGCTATGGGGACTCGATTCACCCCCAGTTACGCAAATTTGTATATGGGGATTTCGAGCCCCTATTTACAGCACATCCACGTATCTTATTTTATCGGAGGTTTATAGATGTTTTGTTAATCCTGTGGTGGGTCTCCGAACAGGAAGCCTTAGATTTTGTTAACAATATTAATTCAAATAACTGGGGTTTAGTTTTTACACCGAATATATCCGATAAGTCAATAGTTTTTTTGGGATCTAAAATTTTTTAAGAGAACCGTTTTTAACTCGACAAACGCATTTGCCGAAACGCCAGCGTTGGGACGGTGTCGCTCCGGTGCCTGTCTTGTTACTTTGTGGTAATGTATTATGTGTCATGCTTTGTATTGTTGACCCTGTTTGTAACATACCTTTATAACATTGTGATTTAGTCTCACAGTACATTTAGCAATCCACTTTTGTCAGTACGATTTCTGTATAGACTTTATATGGCAGCCTGAGTGACACCTATAGTCTTCTTCCCCCCCCGGGTGGAATCCTTCCTATTTTTATATATATATATATATATATATATATATATATATGTAAATACATGTTTTACAAATGACTCCATCTTTTTTCTATATGTTTAGTGTGTTTACGCCTGATGAAAAAACGGATGGGTTTTGAAACGTGTTGCGTGCACTTTGTACAAGAATAAACAGTTTGCTATCATTACTTTGGATCCATCTTACCTCCTTCCTCGACAGCGCGATTCCAGCTTCCATTTCTCCCGCCTCACTTAGTTTCCATAACCACTGCGGAAGGGCAGAGGTTCATCTTCGAGGGTATCAAGAAGAAGAGCATACAGTCATGGCCGTAAATGTTGGCATCCCTGAAATTTTTCAAGAAAATGAAGTATTTCTCACAGAAAAGGATTGCAGTAACACATGTCACATGTTTTGCTATACACATGTTTATTCCCTTTGTGTGTATTGGAACTAAACCAAAAAAGGGAGAAAAAAAAGAAAATTGGGCATAATGTCACACCAAACTCCAAAAATGGGCTGGACAAAATTATTAGCACCCTTAAAGGGGGATTCCAGGAATTTGACTATTCTTGTGTCAAATTTTTCCCAGGTTGCAATGTGGCCGAGACCTGACATCACTAGTCAGCTGATGACAGGGAGCCTGTCTGCTTCAATGGGTGGAGCGATCGCTTGGTGGGAGAGAGATCAATCTGCAACTAATTCAACAGCTGTAGGCACCCTGAATGAAAACCACAGGTCTTTTGAATGGACGTAGCTCATTTATGTTTCAATGGGTGGGGTGGCTGATGTGTGGGAGGGAGGAAAATGGAATTATGAGATTTTAAGGCAAAAGAAGAAAACAAACAGGAAATATCAGTTCACAAAAAGCTAGCCACAATGTTATGGTAATCTCACAACACAGCCATTTAGCCCCAAGACAAGTGCAGATCCTTCCTAAGCATGCCTATCACTGTCTGCCAGGTATGTACTAAAATCACCTTATGGTGGATAACCCCTTTAACTTCATATTTGGTTGCACACCATTTGGAAAAAATAACGGAAATCAGTCACTTCCTATAACCATCATTAAGCTTCTTACACCTCTCAGCCGGTATGTTGGACTACTCTTCCTTTGCAAACTGGAAGGGCACCTTTTCCCAACAGCAATTTTAAGATCTCTCCACAGGTGTTCAATGGGATTTAGATCTGGACTCATTTAGATCAGGGCCATTGTCCTGCTGGAAGACCCAAGATCTCGGACGCAAACCCAGCTTTCTGACACTGGGCTGTACAGTGCGACCCAAAATCTGTGGGTAGTCCTCTTGATGCCTTGCATGACATTGCACACATTCAAGGCACCCAGTGCCAGAGGCAGCAAAACAACCCCAAAACATAATTGAACCTTCACCATATTTCACTGTAGGTAATGTGTTCTTTTCAGTAGGCCTCATTCCATTTTCGGTAATCATTAGAATGATGTACTTTACCGAAAAGCTCCATCTTGGTCTCATCTGTCCACAAGACGTTTTCCTTGAAGGATTTTGCCTTAGGCTAGGATTCCACTGAGATTTTTGCCCTGTGATTTTTTTTGGCTTAAAAAAACCAGAAAAATCGCCAGAAAAACTGCCACTGTTTTTCCCTGTGTTTTGGCGTTTTTTCTGGCGTTTTTACCTTTGTGTGGAATTTGCCTTTTTTTGCCCCTTTGGCACTTTTTGTACAAAAATTGTTGGGTACAAAAAAAAAAAAAAAAAAAGAGGATGCAGTAGGGATGTAAACATTTTAATTTAACTAAATGTTTTTTTATAACAACATTTTTATAATTTTTTTTATAAAGTCTGTGTGTTTTACTTTTTTTTCTATATTTTTTTTTTTTACATTTTTTTCCATGATGGGAATAGTAGTACCTGTACTATAGACAAATCACTCCGGGTGTCAGTCCTGACAACCGATGCGATAGTCCATAATATAGCAGAGATGCGGCTCTATACAGCGCTTGCATCTCTGCTCTGTACTCCGGCCAATGATGTGAATAGAACATCATTCATATTTTCCGCCCAGAGCTGTGGTTGGCCGTATGGTTGCAGCCAATCACAGCTCTGAGGAAAATATGAATGAGTGAGTGGCGGGAGTACAGAGCAGAGATGTGAGCGCTGTATACAGCCGCTCTGCATCTCTGCTATAGACAGGACGATCGCAGCGGCTGTCAGTAGTGATACCCTCTGTGATCTGTTCTTACCTGCAGGTACTACTACTCTCAACATGGAGCACACTCTGCTCCATGATGGGAGCTGTAGTACCTACATTAATAGACAGATTTTATTATTGTCTGCTACATTTTTAGTGCTTTACCCGCCCACATAAATTGATCCCTGTTTAAAATTTCGTAGGGTACCATTAAAAAAAATAATAATAAAAAAACAGTAATGATGGAAAAAATTGTACCTAACAAAATTTTTCTTTTTTATTATCAAATGTTTATTAATTTTTAAAGTCCAAAAAAAGAATAAAAACCGCCCGCAAAAATGCAAAATTTAAAACCAACATGGCATTTTTCTTGGCGTTTTTGCTCTCTCATAGACTTCTATGGGAGGAAAACACCACGATTTCTGGGCAAAAAACACCAAACTAGGTTTTGTCGGGCATTTTGAAAATCCAGCCTGTGAGCCCGAAATTGCTGAAAAACGCCAAAAGGATAAAAAAAAAAAAAAGCCAAACTGAAAAACGCCAAATGAATCTGGCATTTTGCAGTTTACTATTGACCTGTAGCTAACATCTGGACGCAGCGTTTTTTCGCAGAAAAAAACGCAGTGTGGGAAAATTGGTGTTTTTTTACGGCATTTTTGCAAAAAAAGACTCCGTGGAATTCCAGCCTTACTCAAGTTAATTTTGGCAAACTGTAGTCTTGCTTTTTTATGTGTCTGTGTCAGCAGGGGGGTCCTCCTGGGTCTCCTGCCATAGCGTTTAATTTCATTTAAATGTTGACGGATAGTTCGCGCTGACACTGATGCTCCCTGATCCTGCAGGACAGCTTGAATATCTTGGAACTTGTTTGGGGCTGCTTAGCCACCATCCGGACTATCCTGCGTTGACACAAACTTCTTGCACTTTGTGGACAAAGGCAAATCTAGATCTCTGGAGATGGACTTGTAACCTTGAGATAGTTGATATTTTTCCACAGTTTTGGTTCTCAAGTCCTCAGACAGTTCTTTTCTCCTCTTTCTGTTGTCCTTGGTTAGTGTGGCACACACAGACACACATTGCAAAGACTAAGTGAACTTCTCTTCTTTTAATCTGCTTTCAGGTGTAATTTTTATATTGCCCACACCTGTTACTTGCCCCATGTGAGTTTTAAGGACCATCACATGCTTGAAACAATTGTATTTTTCCACAATTTTGAAAGGGTGCCAATAATTTTGTCCAGCCCATTTTTGGAGTTTGGTCTGGCATTATGTCCAATTAGCTTTTTTTCCTCCCTTTTTTGGTTTAGTTCCAATATTTACAAAGGGAATAAATGTGTATAGCAAAACATGTGTTACTGCAATACTTTTCTGTGAGAAATACTTCATTTTCTTTAAAAATTTCAGGGATGCCAACATTTACGGCCATGACTGTATATATAACGCTGATCGGACGGTGCGTCCCAGATTCAGTTATGCAGAGTTTCTCGAAGGGGGAAAGGGGATGGATAAGGTTGAGGGCACTCCACTAGTGGCACAAAAATGACTCAGTTGAACGTATTGAAAACGAAGAATGGGTGTGAGTGAGAAACCAGGTATGAGTTCTTGCAGGGGTTTCAGACCCGACGAGTCCAAGAAGGGAGTACCCTCGGAAAGGGTACCCTGGAGCAACCCAGAAAAGAGGCAGATGGTAAAGCAGGTGGGAAAGTGGGATTTCCGAAGACAGGAGACAGCGGGCCGTCCGACTGATAGGTGCTGGTCAGGTAGGTACAGTGAGCCAGGGATTGAGGAGCCACAGTAATGTTCTGGGATCTAAGTGCATGGAGTTGTTTTTCAAGGCGACCCATTGCTTATTTGTAACCAAGGTGACCTGACAGTCAATTACTCTGGTCAGTACTGCAGCTAAAAAGTAGAAGAGACAATAGGGTAAGCCCAATCCCCCATCAGTTTTGCGCCTGGTCAGAATACACCTCGCTATCTGTGGGCGCCCATTAGCCCATATAAATAATATTATTTCTCCCGAGAAATCTTTCTGCTCCCATCTAGCCAAATCTGCTTTAATGGAGTTTAACAAGGGGGGGGGGTGGTCATTAATACGGTAGGTTTCACTAAAATTACTAGGGACTTGAATACCTAGGTATTTGAGGGAGTCATTGCACCACTTAAAAGGGTAGTTGTTCCGCAGTTGTTGAACAGTTCTAGGGGATAGAGAAATATTTTGTGCCTCACTTTTAGAAGGGTTAAGCTTATAGTTGGAGTATCGAGCAAATGTGTGCATAGTAGAGAGCAAGGAAGGGAGAGAGGTAAGGGGGGAAGTTAAGAAGAGCAAAAGATCATCTACAAAGGCTGAACATTTGTGATGGTGCGAGGAGATTTGTAAACCCTTGATGTCTTGGTTCCGACGGATTGCTACCAGGTGTTCCATACACAAAACAAACAGTAGAGGAGTGTTACGCCGAGCGCTCCGGGTCCCCGCTCCTCCCCGGAGCGCTCGCTTCACTCTCCCCGCGGCAGCGCTCCGGTCACGTCCTCTGACCCGGGGCGCTGCGATTCCGCTGCCAGCCGGGATGCGATTCGCGATGCGGGTAGCGCCCGCTCGCGATGCGCACCCCGGCTCCCCTACCTGACTCGCTCTCCGTCTGTTCTGTCCCGGCGCGCGCGGCCCCGCTCCCTAGGGCGCGCGCGCGCCGGGTCTCTGCGATTTAAAGGGCCACTGCGCCGCTGATTGGCGCAGTGGTTCCAATTAGTGTTTACACCTGTGCACTTCCCTATATCACCTCACTTCCCCTGCACTCCCTTGCCGGATCTTGTTGCCTTAGTGCCAGTGAAAGCGTTCCTTGTGTGTTCCTTGCCTGTGTTTCCAGACCTTCTGCCGTTGCCCCTGACTACGATCCTTGCTGCCTGCCCCGACCTTCTGCTACGTCCGACCTTGCTTTTGCCTACTCCCTTGTACCGCGCCTATCATCAGCAGCCAGAGAGGTGAGCCGTTGCTAGTGGATACGACCTGGTCACTACCGCCGCAGCAAGACCATCCCGCTTTGCGGCGGGCTCTGGTGAAAACCAGTAGTGGCTTAGAACCGGTCCACTAGCACGGTCCACGCCAATCCCTCTCTGGCACAGAGGATCCACTACCTGCCAGCCGGCATCGTGACAGTAGATCCGGCCATGGATCCCGCTGAAGTTCCTCTGCCAGTTGTCGCTGACCTCACCACGGTGGTCGCCCAGCAGTCACAACAGATAGCGCAACAAGGCCAACAGCTGTCTCAACTGACCGTTATGCTACAACAGTTACTACCACAGCTTCAGCAGTCATCTCCTCCGCCAGCTCCTGCTCCTCCTCCGCAGCGAGTGGCCGCTCCTGGGATACGCTTATCCTTGCCGGATAAATTTGATGGGGACTCTAAGTTTTGCCGTGGCTTTCTTTCCCAATGTTCCCTGCATCTGGAGATGATGTCGGACCTGTTTCCCACTGAAAGGTCTAAGGTGGCTTTCGTAGTCAGCCTTCTGTCCGGAAAAGCCCTGTCATGGGCCACACCGCTCTGGGACCGCAATGACCCCGTCACTGCCTCTGTACACTCCTTCTTCTCGGAAATCCGAAGTGTCTTTGAGGAACCTGCCCGAGCCTCTTCTGCTGAGACTGCCCTGTTGAACCTGGTCCAGGGTAATTCTTCCGTTGGCGAGTATGCCGTACAATTCCGTACTCTTGCTTCAGAATTGTCCTGGAATAATGAGGCCCTCTGCGCGACCTTCAAAAAAGGCCTATCCAGCAACATTAAAGATGTTCTGGCCGCACGAGAAATTCCTGCTAATCTACATGAACTTATTCACCTAGCCACTCGCATTGACATGCGTTTTTCCGAAAGGCGTCAGGAACTCCGCCAAGATATGGACTCTGTTCGCACGAGGCGTTTCTTCTCCTCGGCTCCTCTCTCCTCTGGTCCCCTGCAATCTGTTCCTGTGCCTCCCGCCGTGGAGGCTATGCAGGTCGACCGGTCTCGCCTGACACCTCAAGAGAGGACACGACGCCGTATGGAGAACCTCTGCCTGTACTGTGCTAGTACCGAACACTTCCTGAGAGATTGTCCTATCCGTCCTCCCCGCCTGGAAAGACGTACGCTGACTCCGCACAAAGGTGAGACAGTCCTTGATGTCTACTCAGCTTCTCCACGTCTTACTGTGCCTGTGCGGATGTCTGCCTCTGCCTTCTCCTTCTCTACAGTGGCCTTCTTGGACTCTGGATCTGCAGGAAATTTTATTTTGGCCTCTCTCGTCAACAGGTTCAACATCCCGGTGACCAGTCTCGCCAGACCCCTCTACATCAATTGTGTAAATAATGAAAGATTGGACTGTACCATACGTTTCCGCACGGAGCCCCTTCTTATGAGCATCGGATCTCATCATGAGAGGATTGAACTTTTGGTCCTCCCCAATTGCACCTCGGAAATTCTCCTTGGACTTCCCTGGCTTCAACTTCATTCCCCTACCCTGGATTGGTCCACTGGGGAGATCAAGAGTTGGGGGTCCTCTTGTTCCAAGAACTGTCTAAAACCGGTTCCCAGTAACCCTTGCCGTAGCTCTGTGGTTCCTCCAGTAACCGGTCTCCCTAAGGCCTATATGGACTTCGCGGATGTTTTCTGCAAAAAACAAGCTGAGACTCTACCTCCTCACAGGCCTTATGATTGCCCTATCGACCTCCTCCCGGGCACTACTCCACCCCGGGGCAGAATTTATCCTCTCTCTGCCCCAGAGACTCTTGCCATGTCCGAATACGTCCAGGAGAATCTAAAAAAGGGCTTTATCCGTAAATCCTCCTCTCCTGCCGGAGCCGGATTTTTCTTTGTGTCCAAAAAGGATGGCTCCCTACGTCCTTGCATTGACTACCGCGGTCTTAATAAAATCACGGTTAAGAACCGCTACCCCTTACCCCTCATCTCTGAACTCTTTGATCGCCTCCAAGGTGCCCACATCTTCACTAAATTGGACTTAAGAGGCGCCTATAACCTCATCCGCATCAGAGAGGGGGACGAGTGGAAAACGGCATTTAACACCAGAGATGGACACTTTGAGTATCTGGTCATGCCCTTTGGACTGTGCAACGCCCCTGCCGTCTTCCAAGACTTTGTGGATGAAATTTCTCGTGACCTTTCCATCATATGGAGAGAGACCCAAAATTCTCTCTTACAGGCTTCATCACGCATGAAGAAGTTCGCGGATAAGAAAAGAAGAGCTCCCCCCGTTTTTTCCCCTGGAGACAAGGTATGGCTCTCCGCTAAATATGTCCGCTTCCGTGTCCCTAGCTACAAGTTGGGACCACGCTATCTTGGTCCTTTCAAAATTTTGTGTCAAATTAATCCTGTCTCTTATAAACTTCTTCTTCCTCCCTCTCTTCGTATCCCTAATGCCTTTCACGTCTCTCTTCTCAAACCACTCATCCTCAACCGTTTTTCTCCCAAGTCTGTTCCTCCCACTCCTGTTTCCGGCTCCTCGGACATCTTCTCGGTCAAAGAAATTTTAGCTGCCAAAAAGGTCAGAGGGAAAAATTTTTTTTTAGTGGACTGGGAGGGTTGTGGTCCTGAAGAGAGATCCTGGGAACCTGAGGACAACATCCTAGACAAAAGTCTGCTCCTCAGGTTCTCAGGCTCTAAGAAGAGGGGGAGACCCAAGGGGGGGGGTACTGTTACGCCGAGCGCTCCGGGTCCCCGCTCCTCCCCGGAGCGCTCGCTTCACTCTCCCCGCGGCAGCGCTCCGGTCACGTCCTCTGACCCGGGGCGCTGCGATTCCGCTGCCAGCCGGGATGCGATTCGCGATGCGGGTAGCGCCCGCTCGCGATGCGCACCCCGGCTCCCCTACCTGACTCGCTCTCCGTCTGTTCTGTCCCGGCGCGCGCGGCCCCGCTCCCTAGGGCGCGCGCGCGCCGGGTCTCTGCGATTTAAAGGGCCACTGCGCCGCTGATTGGCGCAGTGGTTCCAATTAGTGTTTACACCTGTGCACTTCCCTATATCACCTCACTTCCCCTGCACTCCCTTGCCGGATCTTGTTGCCTTAGTGCCAGTGAAAGCGTTCCTTGTGTGTTCCTTGCCTGTGTTTCCAGACCTTCTGCCGTTGCCCCTGACTACGATCCTTGCTGCCTGCCCCGACCTTCTGCTACGTCCGACCTTGCTTTTGCCTACTCCCTTGTACCGCGCCTATCATCAGCAGCCAGAGAGGTGAGCCGTTGCTAGTGGATACGACCTGGTCACTACCGCCGCAGCAAGACCATCCCGCTTTGCGGCGGGCTCTGGTGAAAACCAGTAGTGGCTTAGAACCGGTCCACTAGCACGGTCCACGCCAATCCCTCTCTGGCACAGAGGATCCACTACCTGCCAGCCGGCATCGTGACAAGGAGACAGAGGGCACCCCTGTCTCGTACCATTACAAATGTTGAAGGTGGGGATAGTTGGCCATTGATTCTAACCTGAGCTTAGGGGTCAGAGTAAAGTGCCATAATACGTACCTTCATCCGGGATCCCAATCCAATTTGAGTCAAAGTGGCCCTAAGAAAACCCCAGTTCACGCAATCAAAGGCCTTCTCCGTGTCCAGGGAGAGCAGAAGAAGAGGGGCCTTTGTCATACGATCGTTATGGATAACTGAAAAAGTCCAGAGGGTGTTATCTCTGGCCTCCTGGGCATGTATGCTGCCCGCTTGATCAGCATGGACAAGAGCGGACATATGAGGGGCCAACCTGTTCGCAATCAATTTAAGAGTTTGGTGTCTTTCTTGAGTAAAGAGATGTGGCGATAACTTTGGCACAACATTGGATCCTTTCCTTCCTTTGGGATCACAGTAATAAAGGCACGTAGAAGGATTGAGGGGGAGGTGAAGAATCAGTAATCACATTGAAGGTGGAAAGAAAGGGAGAAGACAGTTCTAACCACAGAAGCTTATAAAACTTGGCTGTATAGCCATCAGGGCCTGGGCTTTAACCCACAGGCAAGGACTTGATGGCTGTGCAGAGTTACTCTGGAGAGAACGGTGCTTCCAGGGAGGAAATTATATACACAGGGAGAGTCGGCAGGGCAGTAGAGGTGATATATGATTGAAGGGAGGGAAGTGGAGAAGCAGTTGGAGAATTGACACCTGGGGCTGGCAGATGACAAAGAGCAGAGTAATATTGATGGAAGGCGTCAAGTATGTCAGGCGTAAGTTAGGAGAGCGAATCGTTAGAGTCTCGAACAACAGGAATAAAGAGGGAAGATCTCTTCTCCCTAAGTGCTCTCGCCAGTAGTCTATTCGATTTTTCCCCATTCATAAAAAAGTTTGCCTGTGATTTGCCTATATTAGCAATATTTTGAATTTAACAAGGCTAAATGCTCTTGGCGAATGCGAATAATATCACTAAGGGTCTGTACATGTTGGGTTCGTTTGTGCAGGGTTTCTAAGGTATGGAGGTCAGTCTGGAGGGTGGAGTGTTTAGCTGACTCTTCCCTCTTCAATCGCGTCCCATGCTTCACCAGGATGCCTCTGAGAACGCACTTCAGAGCCTCCCACTTAATAAGTGGAGAAGTATCCGAGCTATGATCAACCTGGAAGTTAGTTATCACTTTCTGTAGGTCCTTAAAACACAGGGAATCTAGAAGGAGGGATTCATTCAGCCTCCAGGTGGAGTGGGGTTTGGAGAAAGAGTGAAGGGTGAAGGTCAGCATGACCGGCGCACGATCGGAGAAGGTGATGGAGCCTATGGAGTAGTGCATAACTGATGTCAAAAGATGATGAGGACAGAAGATGTAATCTATCGGCTGTAGGAGTTGCGAAGGTGGGAGTAAAAGGTGTAGTCACGGTCATTAGGATGAAAAGTACGGCAAGTATCGCTCAACTGTAAGGAATGTAATTTAGTGCGGATGGCTTGCAGTTTATGGTAGGAGAGGAGAGAATGACCCGTGGACGTATCAAGCAGTGGGGAGATAGGGAGATTGAAGTCCCTGCAAAGTGTAATCTGACCAGTCGCAAAAGAGGACAGGGTTTCTTATGTGCGAATAAGAAAAGATATCTGGTTACTATTAGGGGCATAGATGGAGGCTACTGTGAGTTTATGACCAGAGAGTTCACAATTGGTAAACATATACTGTGCATTAGGGTCAATGGTAGTGTCCAGTACTGTAACAAGAAGGGATTTATGGAATGCTAAGGAAACGCCCTTAGTTCTCATGTCCGGGTTGGTGCTGTGGAGCCAGGTGGAATAAGATCTATTAGGGAGCACAGGCAAATGGTCTTCATTAAAATGTGTCTCTTGGAGAGCTAGAATGTGTGTTTGTTTTGTATGGAATACAGAATTTGGGTCCTCGGTTTCTCGGGCGTGTTAAACCCTGAAGTTTTCCTTTTATCACAATGTTAGTAATGTAATAAAGACCTTTCAAGGTCCTATAGTTAGATTTCAAGGTCCCATAAAGTAACCCGGTTAGTAGCAGGGACATCTACTAAACATTGAACAATACTGAGACAATAGCAAATAAATCAGCAGAACTATAAGCTTGCATATATTGAACCTCACATTTTACAGCAAGACAGGATATGCACAAAACTACTGAGCAGTGAAAAATGGGACAATGAAACAGATATTCTGTCTTCAATTCTTAGGGTTAAAGGGGTACTCCGGTGGAAAACAATTTATTTTAAATCAACTGGTGCCAGAAAGTTAAACAGATTTGTAAATTACTCCTATTTAAAAATCTTAATCCTTTCAGTATATATCAGCTGCTGTATAATACAGAGGAAGTCCATTTATTTTTAAATTTTTTTTATGTCTATCCACGTAGCTCTCTGCTGACACCTCTGTCCATGTCAGGAACTGTCCAGAGCGGGAACAATTTCCCATAGCAAACCTCTCCTGCTCTGGACAGTTCCTAACATGGACAGAGGTGTCAGCAGAGAGCACTGTGGACAGACAGAAAAGAAATTCAAAAAGAAAAGAAATTCCTCTGTATTATACAGCAACTGATAAGTACTGGAAGGATTAAGATTTTTTAACAGAATTAATTTACAAATTTGTATAACTTTCTTGCAACAGTTGATTAAAAAAAAAGTTTTCCACCTGAGTACCCCTTTAAAACTTTCTTTTTGCATTGTTTTGTGCTGAATATTTGTCCAAGGTAGCAGAATGTTTTGGCAGTCTCAAGGAAAGTAAGCATATCTCAACAGATATATTGGTGTAACATATGCCACCATGGACTGCAGATGCAGAACCATTGACTTCATTGTTTGTTATGCAGTTATGCCTTTGACTAGTAATCCACATGCTGGGCCACCTGGATAAAAGTGAAGTGTGGTCAATGATTATTTATTGCATCTTAGTATAAAATATAGAAGCAAAGAGTTCTTGCACTTGCCGCTCATCGTTAATGGCTCTATTAGGTATCCCTAAATTGTGCTGTCATATTTTTCAGAAAGATTGAGAGAAAAGCCATGTACCACCTTATGGGTACTAGGGACTTCTGTAGGTGGGACACCACACAAAAGCAAATGGAGGCGGGAAGTTGATATAGGGTTTATCTAAGATGAGAACAAAGTAATGTAAAAGGTGGTGCTGTAGGCAGAGCTGCATCCGGTGAACAAGAATTCTTCTCAACTAGTGATAGCGTATTCACCAGGTCAGACAAGAAAATGAAGACTACATGACAGCTGACATGGCAGTGTTTAAGGGGAGAAAGTAATGTTAATCTTGTCTTGGGCAGAGCATTCCTACTTGTCATATAAAGCCCAGTTTACACTTTACCGTTTTTTTCTCTTTTACATGTATGTATGTACCGTATGTAGTCAAAAGCAATAGAGAACCCATAAGCTAGTTGAAGTATTTTTTTCATAGCTTAATGTTTTTTAATTTTTGGATCTTTTCCTAATTTGGATTTAAAAACATTTTAGAGTGTGTGTATTGAGATGGAATCCAAAGTAAACAATAAAGTGTTACTGTCGTTTAGAAAAACTTTTGACATGTCTTTGAGATATGAAATATGACATGAAAACGTTTATATGGATCAAAGAATACATTATGTTGAGACATATATGAAAATAGACAGTACTTTAAAAAGCACCAGAAATGACATGATTGGTAATCTAAAAAGAACCATTTTCTATGGAAACAGAGTAATCAGTGGGAGCCTTATGTCATAAAAAAGTGCTTTATGCAATCATAAAAGAGATGTATACACCCCTATGAAGAAAGCCTAGCAATACAGGCTGAGTTACATAGTAATCACAAAACATATGTTTATGGGTAATCACAACATAAAGCAGAAACTTTTGCATGAGACCTAAACGGCAACAAGTAAAAAACATGTATTACCAAGTGGCAGGGAGTACACCAAGAGCCACTTTCTGATGTTCTGAGCACTAATGCTTCATCTGGGGATTGTACAAAGCACTTTTTTTACTTTTGTATGACAGTTTTCATACAGAGTCGTTATCTTTGGATTACCCATCATGTTTTTTTTTATGTGTTTTTGGATGCATTGTCTTTTTTGCATATCACAGTAAAATATATTCTTTGATCTATATACTCCTTTTCTTGTTGTATTTAAAGGGGTACTTTGGTGAAAATCTACTGGCTTTAGAAAGTTAAACAGATTTGTAAATTACTTCTATTAAAAAATATTAATCCTTCCAGTATTTATCAGCTGTATACTACAGAGGAAGTTGAGTTGTTCTTTTCTGTCTTACCACAGTGCTCTCTGCTGACACTTCTGTTCAAGTCAAGAGCTGTCCAGAGCAGGAACAAATCTCCATAGCAAACCTCTCCTCCTCTGGACAGTTCCTGACATTGATAGAGGTGTCAGCAGAGAGCACTGTGGTCAGACAGACAAAAATAACTATACAACTTCCCTCTGCAGCATACAGCAGCTGATAAGTACTGGAAGGATTAAGATTTTTTATACAGAAGTAATTTACAAATCTGTTTAACTTACTGGTACCAGCTGATTGGAAAAAAAAATAGTTTTCCACTGGAGTACCCCTTTAGTTATTCATTGCGTAGGATCAGTATTAGCTTGGGGTTTATGTATTTTCATACCTCAACAGTTTTGAATAGTTGGGGTCTCATTGACACCAAATAATAGAACAACAAAAGGATATGCGAGTTCAGGGTGTGCTTAAAATGTAACTTTTAATGTTTTGGTAAAATATCACCAAAATATTATAATGTGCCTGTGCACCCCAAAGGTTTGGAAATAATGTATGTACAATTGCGGTATATACGCTAGTCCATGAGTCGGTCAGGTATTGTCAACCCAGCACCGATAGGGCTAGTCTTACAATAATCAACACTAACTCACCAACCCAATGTGGGTCCTATGTGACCAAGTTAAACTAAAAAAAAACACCAAAGCGTTTCGACCTCGATGTATGATGAGGTGTCATCAGGGAGGTTTAATTATAGTATCACTTATTTATACCACAGTTAACGCCCAGTATGGGCATGCCAAATATTCATAAAATTCAGTGGCTACAACCACAAAAGTGAAATCAGCACCATTCCATAAACAATATATATATATATATATATATATATATATATATATATATATATATATATATCGTGGCATATGGGGATGTAATCCCTCAACCTGTATGGAAAAAGATTGCACAAGTCACAAACATCAGTCTGCTGTAGCCACTTCTAAACTTTTCAGGAGCGCCGTCTTTGGACCTGTAAAAACAAAAACGGGACAGGCACAAGCCAGTTCAGTACTCGCCCTGTGGGAAGAATAAGGAAATGTATATGAACCCTTTGCCTTGCTACTCACGGTTCTGTAGTATGGACAGTGGGCGATGCTCCAACCTGCATGTAGCGCAGGGAGCCGTGAACTCCGGCTCTTACCGCCTGGTATGGCGAGGTGTCGGCGTCTGACGCAGCTTCCGGTCGTGAGCGGAAGTATATGTGCGTAGCTCCGCCTGACACCCCCACTGAGCAGGAGATCAGTTTCAGGCTTTACTCGCCGGTTTGCAGCAATCTCCATCCAGCTTCTCTAGATAGCTCCATAATGGGGCTACAGAATGTAAATTGATTCTTGCCATAGAGTGAGGCATTCAATCTAGTGTTTGGTGGGAGTCTTAGCAGACCATCCCTCCCGACTATAAAAACTTTTTACATGTCTCTATAATATATCAAACGTTTTTTTTTTTTTGTTTTGTTTTTTAATGACAGGTATAAATTAACATTATACACAGGAATTACCCCTCAATAGTTATCATTATGGGTAATATTGTACAGATAAAAGGATGACATAAATTACTTTTCATAGTACAGTAAGGGCCCCTATTACTAAGACTGGAAGCAGCTAATACAAAGAAATAATGGGGAACATTATCATCAACGTCAGTGTAGGTGCACTGATGTTATACACCGGTTTTGATGGTGTAGTTGGAGTGTACAATCACCACATTTATTAAGTGGTGCAGGACCTGTGATAAATATGGGGATAGTACACATTTTTGTGAAATTTCACTTCAGAACACCACTTTGTATGAATTCCTTCTCTGCAACTTTTTCCCCTCGCGACGATGTTTGTGCGACTTTTTGGAACTACTGTCTACAGCCAGTTTTGTAAGCCAGGTCTGGGCTGGTGTAGGTTTGTGGTGTAATTGAGGGCTATGCAACAATATTTTTTTTTAGAAAAGTCACAGATCATAAATCTCTCACCACTGCAAAGTGAAAATGCAAAAGTGTGTACCTAAGTCAGTTTAGTCAAAATCACTTGGTCAAAAAAAAAGTTTTTTGTGCAAGTGCTACATGTGTGCAACAAATGTACACAGAAAAGCCTTGATAAATGTGCAAAACATCGATTGGATAGGCATCCGGAAAATAGGACTCTGCCAGGCGCTTCTCCTCAAGGAAGAATGACAGTCCAGACCACGCAGAATGGATACAGTCCTATTTTCCGGATGCCTATCCAATCGATGTTTATTCAACACTGAAGTGACCCAGAGCCACTTAAAAAGGACACCCCGGCCAGCTGACCTCAGTCTCCATTGTGATATTATATGTAATTCACGGTGTTGCGTCCGCAGCGCAACATTTTTCGGTAAGCAGATTTTAACCCATATGGGGGCACTTACTTACCTAATACCTCTACACTAGGAGCACACATTTGTTTTCTTTCTCTAATTTTGATAAATGTGCAAGCTTTGATAAATGTCCTCCATTGTTTCATATATTGTCATAAATGCTAGAAAGAACACAAGTGATAAACACCAGTGTACTGTAATGTCTCTACTTTCATCATTACACACAGGACAGCTATTTCTGGGATTGCATGGTGGACTGTGCAGTCACAGAAATACGGAACTGTCATGTTTACTGCAACAATATGTAGCAATTACTACTCAGTACAGTGATCCCTCAACTTACAATGGCCTCAACATACAACAGTTTCAACATACAATGGTCTTTTCTGGACCATTGTAAGTTGAAACCAGACTCAACATACAATTTACAGACAGTCCAGATCTGTGAAACATGTCAATGGCCGGAAGAACTGACCAATCAGAATGGGCATTTTACTGGTAAAACCCCCGTATTACTGAAGCGTATGCACTGACTGATTATCTGGTAGCGCCCCCCTACAGTACAGGGAGGTATCACACGTTCTGTACTACACTTTACCTGTGCCAGGGTTACCTGCTCCTTTGAACACCAGGTGAGGGCGACTCCATGTTACTTTTTAGGACATTGCCTGTACTGTACAGGACCCCGAAGTAGCTCCTGTCCTCTACATAGACCAGTGTTTCCCAAGCAGGGTGCCCCCAGCTGTTGCAAAACTACAACTCCCATCATGCCCGGACAGCCTTTGGCTGTCCGGGCATGCTGGGAGTTGTCGTTTTGCAACAGCTGGAGGCTCCCTGCTTGGGAAACACTGACATAGACAGTGATTTACAGGTCCCTGCAGATCTTTCTTACTTTTATATGTAAGGATTTGCTTTATCTGTATTAGTTATCTACTTATTTTTCTTTCATTTAAATTTTTTCCTATTTTTGGATGACATTTTGGTGCCTTTAGAACCAATTACCAGGTTTCCATAGAGTTCTGGTCTCAACATACAATGGTTTCAACATACAATGGTCGTCCTGGAACCAATTAATATTATAACTTGAGGGACCACTGTACTGCTGTGAAAATAAACTGAAGGAAGGAATGGACAAATGCTTCTCCTACTGTTAAAATCCCAATGCTATTGCCCTTGATGTCTAAACTGTTTAACTTATACTATAAAGAACCAATACAGCTAGAACAGCTATGAAAACTATGCAATAATAAACACAATACTAATAAAGTAAACAATAAAAATGTATTAGGATTTATAATTTTATTTAATAAACAATAATCACTTGGAAACAAAATATAATACTCATGGCTAGAAATTTCCTGACCATACGTGAGGGCTTTACATCAGATTGTATGCCTTGTATATTGTATTGTATATTGTATTACACACCATAATACACTTTGCATGGTCTCGAATATCATGGAATGCTCTTGTGTTACTCCGATGAGTGACCACTAGAGGGCAATAATGTATAGTTAGTATTTTACACAAAATTTCATTCCATTGCCTGGATCCAAAATGCACAGGAAGGAGAGGAATGAGGATGGCAAATCAGTTTATTACTGGACCATAGTGCTGATTCTGAACAATCTGTAGACAGTTTACAGCAGATGACCATTCTGATGTGTCAGTGGTCTTATTACTTTAATTTACCAAGTAGTAACTTCAAAATAAGTTGCTAAATGATACGAAATTCTCTGGATGAGAGACTGTGGTTCCCATGGAAGGCACAATGAAATCTCTCAAAGGGCTTAACCTTCTAACAAACAATTTCATCCTACTACGCTAGACTTGGAGCTTTAAAACGGCAATATGTGCTGACTGCATAGAATTGGGACTGCTACCTAAGAAGCATCACTTGGTAAGTTTGTTTCAAAGTCTTATTCTTTATACATTCATGTACAGTTTTTTTTGTGCTGCATTGCATATTAATCAATGTTCTGGTTGATAGAATTTCTAATTTGAATATATATTTATATAAAGAATGATTACCAAACTGCATTGACGGTATACAGCCTGTACAGATTAACATTTAATTGATACTGACCCTTTTCATAGTTTTATAAAGATTCATTTCTTTAAATTTAACTTACCACTACCTACCTTTTGGTGTACATGTTAGGTGAACTGTTTTATGTTTTGTGAATAGTTGACTTGGCATATGAGCGTTACTGCTATGGAAGGTTAATTCATACATGGTACCTATATGGGCTATCTCCTGTTTAGCTTTAGGTATGAAGTTTTTTTCATGAGATTTAAGTGTTCAACATTACAAACAGTATTGAGTATTAAAGTCAAAATTACAAAAAAAAGCAAAACGAGCATATTATAAAGTTCAGTACAGTAATACACAATGTTGGATTGTCGGGTTTGAACTGAAAAAAAAAACAACAACTTTAAGGTTTAGAAAGTATTAAATTTTTTTTCCTCAAAATTATGAATAAATTACCATATTATGAGTTTAATGTACATCTTTTATGTTATTGTTATAGCAGGTCTACATACATTTCAGCATTCATAAGGGCATGTCGTTTATGATCTTCATCTACGAAGGCAAACTCTATTGGTAGCTCTGTCACAGCAGGAACTTTTTTCCCTATAAAGATGTTTATTAATAAAAAGTGGAACAACCCTATACATACTGGGTATCCCCACATTTATAACAATCCATACTATAACATTGGTATGTTATTTATTTAATATGGTGCATGATGTAGGAAAAAATGTCAACATTTATGATTTTGGTTACTATGCCTTCAGAACAGTAAAATAAAATTGATCCAAAAGTATCAAACAAATGTTACCAATAAAAATTACAGCTCGTCCAGCAAAAAACAAGCCCCATACAACTCCATTGGACGAAAAATAAAAAAGTATTTTCTGTCTGACCACAGTTCTCTCTCCTGACACCTCTGTCCGTGTAAGGAACTGACCAGAGCAAGAGCAAATCCCCATGACAAACCTCTCCTGCTCTGGACAGTTCCTGACATGGACCGAGGTGTCAGCAAAGAGCATTGTGGTCACACAGAAAAGAAATCCTTTAGAGCATACAGCAGCTGGAAGGATTAAGATTTTTATATTGAAGTAATTTACAAATCTGTTTAACTTTCTGGCACTAATTGATAAAAAAAAATAGTTTTCCACCGGAGGACCCCTTTAAAGTAATTACAATATGAAAAAGTAGTAAAACATAATAAACCTATATATATTTGATATAGCTGCAATTGTACCAACCTGTAGAATATGAATGTAACATGTTATTATTACTGCACAGTGGACTCCATAAAAAATAAAACAAAACATGCTAATGTTTTAAAAATTGTTGCTAAATTATAAAGTTTTCCCACAAATGATTGATAAATTTACCAACCAAAATTTATAAGTAACATAAACTACAATGTATCACTTGGATAAGTTGAACCATTGCTTAGATATTACCACATAGTAAGACAAGTCAGATTTGAAAAAGGGGTCTTTGTCCTAAAGGCCAAAATTGGCTTCTCCGTTAAAGGGTTAAAGGCCACAATCCCTATTAATTGCGGCATTTAAACAGTTAAATGATTTACATCAGAGCGTCAGAGTGATCTCTGATGTTGATCATTACCCACAGATACCACCCACAGATAGCAGCCAGCATCCGCCGAGTATGGAGCAGACTTATGTCCTGAGTCTGTTCCATACTTCCCTGACGCAGCTGCTTGCACAGCAACTGGGCGTAAACAGGTTAATTGCATGCTGTGTTTTAGTTTTTGCTTTATTGCTTTTCTGCAGCTCTATAAATTTTTTTTTTTACATTGATATGAGTGTAAGGCTAGGTTTTCACAAATTTTTTTTTCTTGTGTTATACTTTTTTTTTACAAAAAAACACCAGAAAAACTGCCACTGAATCTCCCTGCATTTTTTTTCTGGCATTTTTGCCTTTGAATGGAATTTTTCATTTTTGGGCCCTTTGGTGTTTTTCTTTTAATTTGTTGGGTACCAAAAAAAAAAAAAAAAAAAAAAAAAAAGAACAAAAATAAAGGATGTAGTAGGGATGGAAAAATTTATTTGATTGAATTTTTTTTTTTGTATACCGAAGTTTTAATTTTAATTTTTAAAAAGGGACCAATTTATGTGGGCAGGCAGGGACCTAAAAATGTAGCCAACAATAATAAAAATGTAGAAAGGGGCCATTTAAATGTAAAAATAGTCTATTATTATAATTATTTATTTGTTTATTTTTTAATTAGCAATGTATTTTAAGAATGTGTTTAATAAAGTGTGTGTTTCACTTTTTTTCCCTCTATTTTTATCATTTTTTAGGTAGTACTACTACTCCCAGCATGGAATGGACGGTTATCTATTGCAGAGATGCGGAGCTGCTTTATCCTGCACTTGAATCACTGCACTATACTCCGACCGGCCAGTGATGTGAATAGAATTCACATCACTCATTCATATTTTCCGCCCATTGTGATGATTGGCCGGATGGTGGCAGCCAATCACCGCTCTCAGTGGGAAATATGAATGAGTGATGGAAATTGTATTCACATCACTGGCTGGCCGGAATATAGTGCAGAGATGCGAACGTAGGAAAAAGCCGCTATGCATCTCTGCAATAGATAGGACGATAGCATCGGGTGTCAGGAGTGACACCCGCTATGATCTGTCCTTAACTGTAGGTACTACTTTTCCCAACATGGAGCACACTCTGCAATAGTACCTGCATTAATAGACCGATCACAGCGGGTGTCACTCCTGACACCCGCTGCGATCGTCCTATATAATGTATAGATGCAGGCAGCTCGGCCGCTCTTCTCTGCTACCACTGTAGTATGGTCTGTAGTATATGCCATATATATACTTATTATTCATATTTCCCTCAGAGAGTTGTGAGAGTTGTGAAAACAGACACACACACATTTTATTAAACACATTATTAAAATACATTACTAATAAAAAAAGTTTAACAAAATTAATTTAAAAAAATATAATTTTTACACTTAAATGGCCCCTTTCTACATTTTTATTATTGTCAGCTACATTTTTAGTTCCCTGCCCTCCCACATAAATTGATCCATGTTTAAAAATGTATTAAAACTTTGTTATAAAAAATATAAATTTCGTTAAATACAATTTTTAGTACAATCACAACTGTATCTTTTTTTTTTTTAAATGGTACCCTACAAAATTTTAATAAAAAAGGTATCTCCATCCCTCTTTTGGACCGCCTGCAAAAACCCAAAGTTAAAACCTACATGGCATTTTTTTTGCCATTTTTTCACTCCCATGGACTTCTATGGGAGGAAAATGTCAATATTTTCCCGAAAAAACAAACAAACACCAAAGTCTCAACAAGAGGTAATTTTTGAAAAACTGCCAAGGAGCAAAAAAAAAGCTGAAAAACGCCAAAAGGATAAAAAAAAAACACCAAACTGAAAAATACCAAGGGGATATGGCATTTTGCACTTCCCTATTGATTGCAGCTAACATCTGGCCACAGTGTTTTTTCACAACAAAAAAAAAATGCCATGGGGCAGAATGGGTGTTTTTATTGGCATTTAAAAAACAAAACAAAAAAAAAGCAGGTGGAACCCTAGCCTAAGAGGCCGTATATAATGGAAAAGAATTTGCTGCTCCTTACTTTTCTGTATTACTATTATTGTTTTCCTTATGTATTCATGTTATCCTAATATATTCATGTTAAATGGCAACTTTAATTTTAGCGCAGAAGATGTGCTGAAGATGTATAAAGAAGCTTAATGTTTTATTTTTTTCTAAGTAGCAGTGAGGTTAAGGGCAGTGTAGTTCATAAAGAAGTGTACCACAATGAAGGGTTCTCTAATGAGATGATACTTGAAATTACGGTGACTCATTTTCACATAGCTAATATTAACAAGGTTTTGCTTCATGTAATATGAATGGCTAATGAATCTTATTATATAATATTTGTTGTATTGTACATCTTCAAACATTAAATGCCTAACTTGGGGATTTAATTTTATGGCATTGTGTATTTACTATATGGCACATTCATGGCACTTATTGCAGTTTAAATAAAGATCAAGTTCTGTAGTAATATTGGGACAGAGTTCAAGCACTGTGATTAAAAGGTTGTAAATATAATACAATAAGATTTCATAATTTAATTTATGCTGTTCTGATGAATACATACTTAAAAGATTGGGATTTATGTATATAAAAGCCACGCCTACTTTTGACATAGCGGGTTTGTCCAGCATTTATTTTTTGAGGGACAGGTAGAGTTAAAAAAAAATTATGCACCTACCTGATTTGCTGCAGCTGCCATTTTGACCCTTAGTAGATCTCCGCTGAGCATGTCTTCTAAGTCCCTTGTTAGCATACCAGGAATAACACTGTAAGCTCCTTATTAGAAAGCAGCACTTACCAGGTAGGAGGGATAAAATCTTCAATGCTTTATTGCGATCATGAAAACATCATTCGGCTTCAGCGGTAGAAGATACAGCTGAGGGAGAGAAGATATGGCTAAGGATAGCGGTAGGTACTTCTCGCCATCATGCGCTTAATGAGGGTTATCAAGCTTGTTGTTAACCATATCTTCTCTCCCTCTCCTGTATCTTCTACCGCTGAAGCCGAATTATGTTTTAATAATCGCAATAAAGCATTGAAGATTTTATCCCTCCTACTTGGTGAGTGCCGCTTTATAATAACGAATTTACAGTGATATTGCTATAAGTGGACTTGGTTCTACACTCTATTTTTAAGCAGAGCACCTCCATTTAGCCTTCCACTGGCTGCCAGTGTTACCTTATGCGCTCCAGACGTATACGCTGGCTGTGAGCGCATGGTCCCGTTACCTGCTGCTGCCGGCAGAGCTGGGATTCGCATCGCGGGATGTGCCCGCATGCAAATCCCAGTCCATCACTCACCAGGTGCTTCTCCTGCCCCCGTCTCTGCCTCTCTGCTCCGGCACACGTGTCCCCTTCCCCTAGGGCACGCACGTGCCGGAGCTTTAAGATTTAAAGGGCCAGTGTGCCCATTAGTGTAGTACACCTGTGGCTCATTGATAAATTCCTCCTCCCACACTTCCCTGCCAGATCTTTGTTGCCTTGTGCCTGAGAGCAAGCATACGTGAGAGTTGCCTTGCCTTGTATCTGATCCTTTGCTCTGTGACCTGACCTTGCTCCTCTGCTGCCTGCCTACTGACCTCCTGCTATGTCCTGACTACTCTACTGTGCCGCCTGCCCTGACCTTCTGCTATCCTGACTACATGTTGCCTTATCCCTCCTGTTCCTCGCATCTCCTCAGCCGCCTGTCGAGACGTGCCAGCGGTAGCGACCTGGGTGCCGCCTGCCACAGCAAGTCCATCCTGCTTTGCGGCGGGCTCTGGTGAAAAACCAGCGGCACCTTAGACTCCTCCTCCTGTTACAGTCCGAGTCATCTGCCACACAGGTCCAGTGGATCCACATCCACCAGTGTTCCTGTCTTCTGAAACATGAGTTTTACAGCCAGATTACAAGTGCACAGAACTTTTTTTCCTATAACGGCAGTTAGCAGATGGCTCATGCCCTCCCCCTGTGATAGCATACCAGGAATGTCCAGCCAATCACCGGCAACAACAATGCTGTTCCTTAACCAATGATTGGTTGAGTGGGCATTTCTTGCTATTTATATCTTACTCATTCAAAGTGTTTTTCATTCTGCACTCAATAATGTGAAAGCAGAATTTTTGCAATTTTATTAAAAGCCAAAAGCCAAAATTCCACAGAGTCATGAGAATTCAGATCCTTTACTATGACACCTGACATTTAGCTCTGTGGTAGATTCAGCTGATTGGACAGCATTTGGAAAGACACATAGGTGCAATGACAATGAGAAACCAGGAGTAGTAAAAGACCTGACTGTAGAGCTTCAGGCAGGATTCTGCAGAGGCACAGATGTGGAGAAGAGTACAAAAAAATTCTGCTGCACTAAATGTTCCCAAGAGCATGGGAGAAGCTTGGAACAACCAGGAATTTTCTTAGTGCTGGCTGCCTCACCAAACTAAGTAATTGGGGAGAAGAGGTGACCAAGAACCCAAAGGTCACTCCGATTGAATTTTAAAGATCCTGTGTGCCGATGACAGAAATGTCCAGAAGGTTAACCATCACTGCAGCATCAACCTGGGCTTTATGGCAAAGTAGCCAGAAGACTGGTCAGGGTTGAGGGAAAGCTGAATAGAGCAAAGTAGAGATATTCTAAATGAAAACACAATCCAGAGTGGTCTGGGCTGAAGATTCACCTTCTGACAAGACAATGACTCTAAGCACACAGACAAGACCACACAGGAGTGATTTAGGGACAACTTTGTGAATGTGCAAATCTTGACTTGCACCCAATCAGACATCACCTTACAGCAAGATAACAACCCTGTGCACACAGCCAAGTCAATACATAAGTGGCTTAGGGACAATTCTCTTAATGTCCTTAAGTGGCTGTCCACAGAAGGTCCCCATCCAGCTAGACAAGGCTTGAGAGGATCTGCAGAGAAAAATAGCAGAAAATCCCCAAGTTCAGGTGTGATAACTTTGTGGCATTATACCCAAAGACTAGAGTATGTTATTGCTGCCAAAGGTGATCCAACTTTGTACTATTTAAAGGTCTAAATACTTATGTCACTGCAATATTTTAGTTTTTACTTTACAATAAATTATAAAAAATGTCTATCATTTAGTACAAAGCCAAAACATAACGAAATGTGAAAAAATTGAAACATTTTCTGAATGTAAAATGTTGATGGTCTTGGAGGTTGGATCTACAAGTACAAGTATAGTATACAGTAGTATAGCCTAGCAATATGCTGTTACACTAGAAGATGGAAATCTTCTTTAACTCCTTCCCTCTCTAGGACATATGAATAGTGGCGTGACTCCGCTGTCAATCACAGCCGGGATGCCACCACAGCTACCGAGACTGAGATGGCTCTAGTCTTGGCAGTGTACTCCCCCCCATCCCCCATCTGCGACAATGCGATTGCAGGGTCCTGATGGCTGCCATGGCAGCAGGAGGCCAGATTATGTCCTCCTGTCTGCCAAGTATGGAAACCTGTGAGGTCCAGCCATAGACTGGATCTCACATGTAAACTGTCAGTGTATACTTACAGTTATATTATGCTGCAGTACAGATATAAATAGCGTAAAAATAGCAAATTTTTTTTAATGAAAAAGCTGAAAAGTTGTGCAGATTTTCCCAATTTGTCACAATATTTCACAAAAACCACTGCATGTATTAACAAAAAAATTTACCACTCATATAAAGTACAATAATTCATGAACAAACAAGCTTTTGAAAGTTATTGCTATTTAATGTTACTCAGTACCTAATCCTGGTAATTCATATCTAATTTGTGTGTGTCTATCACCTTTATTTCTCTCACAAATACCTTCTATCTGTTGTTCATTCTGTGCTGTGGAGGGGGTGTGTCCTTACTCTGCATGACTCCTCTTCCTGCTCAAGTCTGTTGTGCTTTGCTGAGTCCTTTGTGTTGCTACAGGCGGTTCTGTAACCCACTTCTCTCTGTTTTCAGACAGGAGTCTGATAGGACAGGAGTGAGCACAGAGGCATACTTGTCCCACCCTCATTTACTGGACTTTGTCCCAGCCTGTGCAGCATCTTGTATAAAGAGGATGCTGCAGCTAGACAAGATTATGTTTTCGATGGTATGAGAACATCTTGTGGTATTTTTTTTTAAATGTATGATTTCTATAAAAAAGGAAATAAAATGTTCTTCTGAAGTATATTTGAAAATTTATATTTTACCAGAATGTACAACTTGAATCTCACAGCGCCCATTTAGCATCAAAATAGGCCACGTCATTAAAGTGTTACTATCATAACAAATAGTTTCCTTATTGATATGTAAAATTCCCATAATGTAGGCACCTAGTGTTACACATAGTTGAGCTGTTAGAACTAAAAGTAAAATTTCTCATCACTGTGTTTTTTCAGTAGTGATTTTTTTTTTATAGGAGTTGAAGCTCAATTTTTGTAAGAAAGGGGCAAATCCTATGTATGGCTATATAGTTAAAAGGGCTATTCAGGATAAAAAAAAAAAGAAAAGAAAAAAAAG